>NC_050446.1:128769679-129069679 GCF_903995425.1 Onychomys torridus
GACTCTATACCCACAGGATAGTTGTGTTTGATAAATGTCAAGTCACTTTCCCAGGTCCTGCTAAGCTTTGTAGAAAAGGTCAGATGACTCAGCTTCCAGGAAGAGAAACTAATTCCTATAAGTTGACTTTTTATTGGCAGTCTGATGCCTGCTTCTTCTTCTAGTCAAAGCTCTGCTGTGTGTGTGTGTGTGTGTGTGTGTGTGTGTGTGTGTGTGTGTAAGCCAGGGGTCACCAGGAAGCACCCACATTGTTTTTTGAGGCAGGGTCAATCACTGACCGGGACCACTGAATCAGTTAGACCAAGTGGTCTTTGAGCTACAGGGATCATCCTGTCTCTGCCTTACCAGTGCTGTGGTTGAAAGTGCCTGTCACTGTGCGAGGTTCTTTTACGTGGGTTCTAGGGGTCGAGCTCACGCTTGTACTTTTAGCACTTTAGTGACTGACTGTGTGTGTGTGTGTGTGTGTGTGCTCATGTGCACGGGTCAGCAGGTCCCTTCGACAGTGCATGTCCTGGGAATTGAACTCAGGTTGTCAGGCTTGGCAGCAAGTGTCCTTACCAACTGAGCCCTCTAGCTGATTCTCAAACCCAGGTTATAAATGAGTTTTTGAAATTTCCAATGACCCACAGGCTGTGAGCTCACAATGCACTTGGGGCTGCATGCACACCACCGCACAGGCTGACAAAGTCACTAAGATTGGTGCTGTTGGTTTTTCACTGGTGAGAAGATTGAGTAAGAGCCGAGATGGGAGGGAGCCTCCACTTTGCACAGAGCCTCCGGCCTGGCACCACCATATCATCCATGCAAACTTGATGTAAGCCAGGACTTTCAGCCCAGAAAACCACACATCTGCACACAATTTTGCACACGGCTGCAGAAGATTACGCCTGTCACAAGACATATCACCTTCCTGCTCGAAGGTGGCAGTTTAAAGAACGGACAGTTGTGACCTCCTAGGAAATATTTTGGGAATTTGTGAGGGGGTGTTCTTTTGTTGAGCACAATAATGGAGTAACCTTAACATGGACTGACATGTACTGGGCTGGTGTGTTCAGCATAGTTCTTAAATATATAATTTTAAACTGACTCAGTAAAATTCACTCTTTTTGATGTGTACTGAAATGAGTTTTGACTCATGTGTGGAGCTGGGTAAACACAATGGAAATACAAATAGATCAATTAATCATGACATTCAGATACATCCGTTTTACATTCAGTCCCTCCCTGGATGCCCATCTCTGCAAGATGCTGGCCTGGTTTCCATCCTTGGACTTTGGTGTTTTCCAGGGAGCTTTAGCAATGGAGTCAGACAGCGTGGAGCTGTCAGCAGCCATGATTTCTCCATTCAGTACACAGCGTTAGACTGTTAGTCCGCAAATCACTACATCATTAGCCTTCCCCCTGGAGATAGAACAGTTTGCTTGTCTGTTTGTGGGAAGATGATCATCTATCTTGTTTTTAGAGTTTGGAAATTTTTTAATGAAGCGTCTGTAAACGCTGCTGCCATTCAGCTTTGAATGGGAGGAACTGGAGGTTTTGTGACTCTTGGGAAAATACCAGCAGAGTGTTTGCTAGGACTTATTTATAGCTCTACACCATTTTCTAAAGGAGTTGAGTCAGAGGTCAGGGAGATGGCTCAGTGGGTAGAGTGCCTGCCACTGAGCCTGACCCCCCGAGTTTGATCCTCGGGACCCACATAGTAGAAGGAGAAAACTGACTTTTGCAAGTTTTCCTCTGACCTCTGTGCAGCTCTCTTTCTCTCCTTCCCTCTCCCCCCCCTCTCCCCCTCTCCCTCCCCCCTCCTCTCATTGGTTCTTTGGTGTCTTCTGCAAAACAGACAAAGTCAGTAGAGTCAAGGTGTTGCTTTGGTTGGGATTGATTGTTCTCTGAGTCACCACATCTCTTTCTTTCTCATGTAGCCCAGGTTGGCCTCAAATTGACTACATAGCAGAGGAGGACCTCAAACTTGTGATGCTCCTGTTTCCACCTTTCCAGGGCTGGAATGACAGGTGTGTAACACCACATCCAGTGTCTGCACTACTGGGAATGCAACCCAGAGCCTCATGCATGCTGGGCACAAACACTACCAACTGAGCTATCCTCAGTCTCTGAGTCACTGTGCGTTGTTTTCCACTAAAGAGGGTGTACTATTGTGGAGAGAAACAGACAGCTAAATGAAGAAAGCTGCCTTCTTTGCATGTAGGACAGGAGCACGCAGCAATACTTAATAATAACTGTTAGCGTTTTCTAGGATTTCAGTCGGCCCAGAGCCCAGCAACTCTGTCCCATTGAATAAGTGACATTAGTTATGATAAGCGCCATGACACTAACTGCTCAGAACAGCCCTGTGACATTGGTGTTAATATCATTTCCATTTAACCCAGGAAGAGACTAGGGTTCAGAGAGATTATGACCTTCCCCAGGGACTGTGGCTAGCTGGTGCTGGAGGAGGAATACAACCGTGTTTATTTTATTGGCTATGGGAGACCTACGGGCTTTCTTCACTCTCACACAAACTGTCATGGCTGACACTCTTCTGTCTGTCCAACAGTAAAACATTTCATCATTCGTTCTCATTATCCGCGCACCCCCCCCCCATGCCAGTGTGTGTGTTCATGTGTGTGCACATGTGTGAGCACAGTTGCCCTCACAGGCTAGAAGAAGGGATCACCCAGAGCTGCTCCATATGAGAGCTGGAGATCGACTCATTCTCCGCAAGACCAGCAAGAACTTTCCACTACCCGACCAGCTGCCTCTCCAGCTCGCCACCACTGCCTGTCTCTGGTTTGCGTCAGCTTCTGAACTCAGTTCAGTTCTAATTCAGCCTCAAGTTGGTCGGGCTCAGGTGAGGGTTAGCAGAGAGACCGAGACAAAGGAAATAAATCACCGAGCACATCAGAGCAGGCTGTTCTACGCTGTGCTGAAGGACCCTGAAGGAAGAGAGTCCATCTCTATTAGAGGCTCTTCTAAAATTAGATTGAGCCGGGCAGTGGTGGCAAACATCTTTAATCCCAGAACTCAGGAGGCACAGGTAGGAGGATCTCCGTGAGTCTGAGGCCAGCCTGGTCTACAGAGCGAGATCCAGGGCAGACAGGGGTACATAAAGAAACCCTGTCTCAACAAACAAACAAACAACTAGATTCCATGTTAAAATCCTAACCTAGGCCTCATGTTCCATAGTTCAAGGCCACATGAAGAAGCCATTGCTCCAAGGCAGCTGAGGGGTGGGTATCAGACCTACTTACTGCCATAGGACAGTTTTTTGGAAAGGGGCAGGGGGTAAGTACTCTAGGCTCTGCATATCATGCAGCCTCTGTGGTTCCAGTGACACTGTGTAAGGGCTGCTGGGGCTTTAATTTCAGCGTGGCACCCAGTCTTTAAATCAGTGCGTTGGAATCCACTGGTTGTAAATGTCTGTCTTTCTCTCCCTCTTCTAAAGAAAGTCTTTCATTTGTTCTAACCAAATATAACCAGATATTAATATTCTGACACACTCCAACTGCTTTATATTAGGATGCAGGGATGGCATCTGTTTATAGACATCTGAGCCCTTCTAATGGCCTTGGATTGCTCTAATATTTGACTTTAAAAATGGCAAAAATTTTCAGTGAAGAGGTTTGTTGGATGTTTAAATATATCCTGCTGCTATGTGTAATGAAAATATTAGCACATTTAAAATAACACCTCTGTAACCGAGGCTATTACTGGATACCAGAGTTCTGCTTCCATACCCTCTGTGCGGTGCTTTCCATAGGCAGTCTGTTCCACAAAATCAAGACATAGATGTGTGGGGCTGCGGGAGAGAAGACCAGCGTCAGGCAGCTCACAACCATTGTATCTCTAAATTCAGGGGATCCGGGGCCCTCTTTGGGATTTCACAGTCAACAACACTCATGTGCACATACCCACCCATCCTTACACATATACACAGAACAAAAAATAAAAATAAAATATGTAAAAAAAAAAAACAACACCTAAAAATCTAACTAATAAAAGCAACCCAAGCCTTCTGAAACTCAAAATAAAAATAGGAACATGTGAAAATGGTTTCAATGTACACAAAGTGTGGTGCTGAATTGAAGTGTGTCTCATTGTGGCCAAATGCTATAATTTCTAGGTAGATATTTGGTTTTAATTTTTGTTTTTATTTGTTCTTATCTCATACAATACATCTCTACCACAGTTTCCTCTCCCTCCACTGCTCTCAGTTCCCCCCTCTATCCACTCCTTCTCAGTTTCCCTTCAGAAAAGAGCAGGCCTCCCAGGGACATCAACCAAACACGGCATAATAAGCTACAATAAGACTAGGCATAGACGCTCGCATCAAAGCCGGGAGTGGCCGCCCAGTGGGAGGAAAAGGGGCTCAAGATCAGGCAAAAGCATTAGAGGCAGCCCCGCTCCCACTCTTAGGAGCCTCAGAACACCAAGCCACACCACTGTAACACGCAGAGGGCCTGGTGCAGACCCACACCGGCCCTGGGATCGCCGCTTCGCTCTCTGTGAGCTCGGCTTAGTTGATTCTGTGGGCCCTGGTCTTCTGGTGTCCTTGACCCTCTGACTTCTACAGTCTTTCCCTCTCTCTGTGGGGTTCCCTGAGCTCGACCTAACGTTTGGCTGTGGATCTTCATCTGCTCCCACCAGTTGACCAGGGACTGGATGAAACCTTTCTGATGATGACTGGGCCAAGAACTGATCTGTTCTTCTGGCTGCCTTGGCCTGCCATATTTGGTAATTTTTTAAGTGTGTAAATTTAATCTTTAATCTTAAATATTTTAAACTGGAGCTGTATTGTCCTGAATATACTAAACTAAAAAAAAGTGGTGGAAAAAACCAAAACAAACAAAACACCTGTAAGCCAGGTGGTAGTGGCTCTTGTCTTTAATCTCAGCACTGGTGAGGTAGAGGCAAACAGGTATCTGAGAGTTCAAGGCCAGCCTGGTCTACATATGGAGTTCCAGTACAGCCAGAGCTGTTACACATAGAAACACTGTCTAAAAAAAAACAAAACAAACCCCCCAAAAAACAAACAAAAAACCCCCAACTGTTACACATAGAAAAAATTCTAAAAAAAAAAAAACCCAAAAACAAACAAACAAAACAACAGAAACAAACCAACAAAAGATTTCTTTAAAACAAATGCAAAAATAAATTCCAGTGTGTGGGTTCCACAAATAGCCGATATATGTATGAAGTCACATGGGCTATTCATATTTAATATTTAATGCCGGGGCTTGGGGAGATGGCTTAGTGGGCAAGAGTGTTCACTAACCCGAGGACCTGAGTTCCAGCACCTAGGACCCGTGTAAGAAGCTGGACAAAGTCTCCTGTGCGCCTGTCACATCAGCACTGTAGGAGGAAACAGGAGTATCTGCAGGTTTGTTGACTGTCAGTCTACTCCCCATTCAGTGAGAGACACTGTCTTGAGGGACTAGGGTGGAATGTGACATCCAATGACTTTCTCTGGCCTCTGTGAATGCACACAAGCATGAACACTGCAGCACGTGCACACACGCGCGCGCACACACACATACACACACACACACACACACACACACACACACACACACACAGAGTAATATTAATGTAATCAGGCAGCTGCTTACAATATTTGATCTACTTTGCCTCCAGAATTCCAGTGAGTTCTCTGTCAAACAGAAAATAGTTCACACCATAAAGAATCAATTTTTGAAGAAGACGTTATTGGGTTAATAATCAATTCACGAATAAGGATGACTGAAGGGAGAGGGAGGCACCTTCTTCCTGACTCAGCATAGTGACAAAGGTAATCCAAACAACGAGTCCTCCATCTTTCAGCATCACCACAACATCAAACCGGCTTGGGAAGATCTTCCAGGGAAGAGTCAAAGATTCATCATTAGCCCTCAAACTCGAATTGTCCCTGAAGTGTTAGAGACCACATAACAAAATCTTTGATACTTTTCGAAGTGAATACAACAAGCCTAAAAATGAATACTGACTGACCAGTAATAAATCATGAAGATAGGCAAAACTTTTCTAAACTGATATTAATAAACAATAAAACAAAAAATTATTTTGACCAGTTGTGATAAGAAAGTAAAGATTAAAATCTTGTTTTTATTAGTCTCTCTATTTAAATTTTTTAAAGATTTATTATGTGTAAAGGTGTTTTGCCTGCATGTATGTGTACCACCTGTATGCAGTGCCCCAGAGATCTCAGGAGGGCATAGAGTTCCCCAGAACTGGAGTTACGGATTGTTGTGAGCCACCATGTAAGAACTGGGAACCAAGCCTGAGTCCTCTGGGTTCTTAATCATTGAGCAATTAATTGTTCCAGCCCTGTTTCCAGCTTTTAAAATGGTGATATCACTGAGTTTTCATCTTCAAGTAAACATCAAATATCCTATTAAATTTTATTCTCATAAAGCCCCTGAATTGTTTAAAGTTCAAAAAAAGTTAAACAAACAAACAAACAAAACAAAACAAAAGCCCTGCTTGGTAGCTCCAACCTGTAATCTAGTACTTGGGAGTATGAGGCAGGAGAATTACCGTCAGTCTAAGGCCAGCCACAGCCCCGCACTAAAGAATGAGATTTTTGTCTCAACCCCTCACACCTTCTCCTCTGAGATTTATGGTCACACATACACCTCATCCAAGTAGGTTGGAGGCTGAGACAGGAAGAGCATAGGGCAACCCTGTTTGAGACAATGTTTTTGTCTGTTGCTTTAAGACACTGTCTTGCACTCTAACCCAGGCTAGCCTGGAACCCACTTTGTAGCCTAGGCTGGCCTCAAACTTGCAATAATCCTCTTGCCTCACCTTCCTGTCTGTTAGGATTACAGGTATGAGATATTGTGCCTCCCCTCCCCACTTTTCATTTCAACTTTTTGTCTATAATAGCATTGACTGGTTAGATAAAACCTACAAATACTAAAAATGTGGCATCACTTAGCCATGGCTGTGTTAATCACTCAGCTATGGCTGTGTTAATCACGGAGCTATGGCCATGTTAATGACAAGTAAGAAACCATCTCACATCTCAACTGTTTCCCAACATTTCTTTATCCTTACATGAGCATCTGCAGGTAGCCTGTGGTTCATCTGATTCAAGAGAGGCTTCAAGTAGCACCTATAATATGTATCCAAGTTTGTATCCCCTTCTTGGGCAAATGTATCTCCTGGCCCAGCTGGAAGAGCAAGCTCATTGTCCACCCCACAGCAGGGCTGTGCTCACCTCCCACTTTTGAAAAGCCCATTACTAACAAGAGCCTCAGAGCCAAATCCAACATGTATAGACAAGTATGTATACATGCCCAAGGCTGGACTGAGAGGGGTAGAGTTATTCCCTGAACTCTAATTCAAAATATCCCAGGACTTGTATCCAAACAAAAAACGTAGCCAAAACTGAAAGTAAAACATAGTCTGTAACTGTGTGTTTCATGTGGTGTGAGATACACTGAAATTAATAACTTTTCTGGATTAATCGGTTGATCCTTGGGCAGGCTTCTGTCTCTGCTTTCCTGGTATGTTAGTGGGAACTTAGCCTACAGGACAAGCGTGACCTTTGTCTCAGCTTCCATACTCAGTATAAGCAAATTTATAGGGGCTCAAGAGATGGCTCAGTGGGCAAGAACCCATTGTTATGTGGCTGTGAGGACCTGGGTTCTGATCCCGGCAACCACATATTAAGCCAGGCATGGCTGCACACCTGTAACCCCAGAACTAGGGCACTCACTGGCTGCCAGCCTAGCTTTGGATTCAGGGAGAGAGCCCCGTCTGGAGGGAATAAGATGGGGAGTGACAGAGCAGGACACCTGTTGTCGTATGCAAGGCTTATGTATGCACACGCATGTGCAGAACTGCCCACTGCCAGAAAAAAATCTTTGGACTAAAAGCAACAACAACAAAGGCCAGAAAAATGGCTCAGTAGGTAAAGGCAAATGCCACCAAACCTGACAAATTCAGTCCCGGGACCTACACAGTGAAGGAGAGAACCGAGTCTAGAGGGTTGTCCTCTGATCTCCACATGTGCCCTGTGACTTTCACATGTACACACACACACACACACACACACACACACACACACACACACACAAATAAATGCAATGCTTCTGTTTCATGACCGCAAAGCACTTTGGGAGGTGTGTGTGACTTCTAATGCCCACAGTGCACCTCTGGAGCCCTCCATGGCAGCTGCCAGCTGTGGTTTTCTGTTTGCCTCTCTCTCGCCAGCCGTATAAATGAAATCACTTTCTCATTCTCATTGTAGTTGAAGGGAATCAGGAAACAACTACAGAGAGAATGGTGTAGACAAGGAAATCAACAGTTTAATGAACAGGAGATAAAGCTGACCTGGAGCTGCCGTCAGAACCCAACATGTTTCTTTCATCCACTGTTTACTCAATAATCATACAGTCAATTACAGCTTGTTTGAAGGATTTTATATCCCTATTAGTCTATAAATATCTACAGTGTATATATATTTACAGATAAAGAGGGAGGAGGGCTTTATGATGGCAGAGACCTGTTCTCACGCAGCAATCACTTTGCAAATACTGTGAAGTCCAGAGTCTGTCCATGCCAGTTCTTCCAGAACGAGACAACTCCACAGTGTGAGCAGGTTTAATCATCAGCACCAGCGAATTAATCAGCAGATCCAACCCTGATCTTCATGCATGCTGGATAGGAGTTCTTCCACCGAGCTCCATCTCTGGCCCTTGTAAAACTTTGAGACAGTGTCAGTCTCACCAATTTGCCCAGACAACCCTAGATCTTCTTCTTCAGCCCATGCAAGCCTTGAACTAATAATCCTCCTGCCTGAGTAAATTGGATTACAAGTTTGTGTCACCAAGACCAACTGTGGTTGTTTGTGGTTGTGGTTTGTTCGTTTGTTTTGTTTGCTTGCTTTAAATGTGTAGTACAGGCTGGCTTCAAACTTGCAATCCTTCTGCTTTGGGTTCTACAGGAAGTTGCCCACCGCTGTGTGGTGTTGGCTGGGCTCTGCTTTCTTTTTATGAGAACCTATCCTGAGCCACGCATGGGATCAAGGAAGAGTTATCTGTATATGCTTTTTTTTCCTTACTGTTTTTCTTTTTAGTCTCACTGTATTGCACAGGCCAGCTTCAAATCTGAGACCCTCCTGTCCCTGCCTCCCAAACGTTAGCTTTCTAGCCAAGAGCCACCATGTCTGGCTTGTCCACGTGGTTTCCAATCCAGAGACTCAGGAAAAAGTGACCCTATATATGGTTTTGATAAGTTTTATGACATGGTAGATCTGTGCCAAAAATGCTCATCCTGTGTACAGAAGAGATCACCTGAAGACAAACACAGTAGGCACATCATGGCTGTGGCTGTTTCCTCCTTATTTTGTTGGCCTGAATTAACATGCGGGGACTCCAATGTGGGCAGCTTCTTCCGGGCCAGGAAATACGTGTGTTCTCTCCTATTTTGTTCAGTTAGTACGCTTTCTTTTATTGAGTGGCAGAACAGTTGTGCTGAGTATGATCTCCGCCTTATCAGGTGCCCCTCGTTCTAAAATGTTCATTCCCAGGGTCTTGGAGAAACCCAGATATGAAATCTTCTAACGCTTTCAGTAGTTTCCACACTGGGCAGGGCCTAATTATATGTGATTTTTACAGTAGTATCTGCAGATGAAGCAGATAAGATGTCTCCATTCTGTCTGGAGTATGTCTTTCAGGGCAGCCTTAATTGAATCACTGTTAGCTTTGCTTGGCTGTGAATTGGGGATCTAGAAGCACCCATCCAGGCCCGGCTATTGTCCATGCAAGGATGGTTATTGCCCTCCTGTTTGGGTTTTAGCCTGGAGATTGCAGGAGGAAAGACAATCTGGCAAGTGTGTAATGATAGGAGTCATTTGGTTTAAACACTCTCACCAAACAGCTTCTCATTTTTCTCTATTTCCAGACCCTGGCTGCTTTGGGGGTAGGTGGATACAGACGGGGAAAACCTTTGAGCTTTACAGATAGAGAAGAAGAAGAAGAAAAAAAAAGCAACAGGGTTCTGCCTTTGAGTTAGGAACGATCTTTAAAAGGCATCCAAAGAAAGTTGGCTCAGTCCGAATTGGGAGAAGAAAGGGAGCCAGTCAAGTTTGACTTGACTCCCTGTGCACTTTGTTTCTAACGAGCACTGGAGCAGAAGGGTTCGGAGGCAGAGCCCTCCCTGATCCACTTCCTGAACGCAGAGGCAGACGCGCCCCAGTGTCGAATTCACAGTGTGCAAGTGACCAGCAAAAATCCTGATCGACCGGGGCCCAGAGGAAATTTCTCAATTCGGTTACAATCTGACAAGAGAGCCGAGGTCTCGATGGCGAGTGTCGCCAAGTACTCCCCCGCCCTTTCCCCGTGGCCACAGAAAGGTCTGATGGGGGTGGACAGGGCAGTGTGTCCAGCCTGTTACCATGGAGGCGGCTTAATCCAAAGACAGTGAATTCAAAGCCTGCAGCAGAAAGGATGGGATAGCATTGAAATGACCGTTTACTTAGAAGAATGCCCAAGTTGCAGCTAACAGAGATAAGCTGCTGCTGACTTCTCTCCAGCCTGCGGAAGCAGCCAAACCGGTTGGGCAACTTTGTTTCTTTCGCTTTCTTTCTTTCTTCTTTCTTTCTTTTTTGGTCAGGCCAGTACTGAATAGTAAGCAGCAGCCTAGGACTTTAGGGAAAGGATTCCCCCCACCTATCCTAAGTTCTCCTGGGCAGAATGCCTATATCTTTCCACAGTTTAAAAAACAAACGTGTGTGTGTGTGTGTGTGTGTGTGTGTGTGTGTGTGTGTGTGTGTGTGTGTGTGTGTGTGTTCATCTGATTATTGCTGTTAGTTTTCTGCCTCTGGTGTTTGGAGCAGGAGAAAGGGGAGGCCTAAGGATTTAAATAATAATTAAAAATACCTGGCTGTTCTTTTCTTCATGAACTCTCCCCTAGCCAGTTAACCAGCTTTCCTGTTTTCAGCTTGATTTTGTTATTTTATTTCTAACAAAACTATCCAGTTGATGTCTGCCATGGAGTTTTCTTGTTCAGGAGGGGATTGAGGTTGGTGGGTAAAAGGGTTAAGGAAGAGAAAAATTCGGTGTAGCAGAGAGTGCATTAGCTTCCACATGCTTCTTGGAGACACTCATCCCAGCTGGCCCCGGAACACCAGAGGGGATTGGGCAAGGTTGAGATAGAATGGGAGATACACCAGAGAGAGAGGATGGAGTGATAAAGGGGACCAGGGAAGGAGCTTGCTTCTCTTCCTTCCTTGGGTGTCTCTGTGTTACTAAAGCACTCTTGTGTTTGATTGTGAGCTGCCCTGGCAGTTCAGAGTTAATAAAATAAGCCCAAAGGCCATTTGAAAGGGGGGGCGGGGGGGGGGGAGTACTGTGGCACGCAGAAGTCCCAAACTTCCCAGGTTACTATCTGAGCTAACTTGGAGAGCAGGACACTTTCAATTCCCTTGTCTATCACCTGCTTCCCTCCAGGCTGCGTGCCCGCGCTGTTTTGCAGAAGAAGCTTGGGTCAGGGTTTGAATGATGCAAATGCTCAGTGTTCAATTAACTCTCTTGAATCTTCCCCGTGGTGGCTGAAAAAATGGTGCAAAAAACATGGTTCCTTTTTGGGTGGAACTGATGTGGGGCTAGGCAACCATTTTGAGTGCTAAGAAGCTGAGCAGCGATGTTCTAGAAGACTCAGGAATTGCAGGGTGTCAAGCTCTTCACCCTTCAATTCTGTTTTACAGAGAGATGATCAGTTAAAAACAAAGGCCTATTTGTGTTTATAAAGAGGATGCTTGGCTATTCTTCATAAAGGCTCTCTTGCACTTTTATAGAATGCTTCCAGGGTTCCTAAGTGTGTGTTTCCACCATTGTGTGTTTTAAATGAGAGCCCATCTTCTATTTGAGGAGCATCAAGACTGCGTCAATGGGACAGGCATAGCCTTTGTTGCCCATTGATCTGGAAACAAAAGGTTCAGGGGAGAAGTTTACTTTGTTCCTGAATGCTGAATGCTATATGCAGATGAGCCTGTTGCTAATACATTAAGTCAAGGATTTGAGTCTTTTCCAAGCCTTGTATTCTTGTGATTGTGCATCAAGGTTGAGCCGGCCCTCCAGCTTCCCTGTATCTCACTGTGCAGTGGTGTGAGGTAGGCCACACTCTCAGAACTAAAGAGAGTGACCGTAGCTGGGAGCTATCATCAACAGAGGTGCATATCGTTGGGTTGCTTCTGGTGGGAGGAACCCACAGACATTTTAGACACATAAGCGATGTCCTTAATACTCCTTTTCCATGTCTACCAATTCTTCTACACCCAGGAGTCTCACTATTTGTAGCATGAACATCATGGAATTGACAGTTCTTTTTGGTGGTGGGGAGCAGAGCCAATAAATACTCCCTGGTCACACTAGATATCCATTGCTGTTGTTTAACAATAATCAGGATAATTAAAAAAAAAAAAAAAAAAGTCTCTCAGCATAGCCAAACGTCCCTGAGAATGTCAGCTGAGAGGTCGCCTGAGGCCGAACACCTGTGTTCTAGAACATTCTGCCCTCAGGTCCCTCGAAAAGAAAGAAGACATTCTTTTGGTGTTCAGCCAGGCGTGGGGGGGGGGGGGGGGCGGTGACATGCTCTAAAGTAGGTATTTAAAGCAGAATCCATAGGGTAGGAGCTGAAAACGTGAAAGCCAAGGAGGAGGCTGGATGAGGATGCAGGGGCATGTTAGCCAGCAGCCCCTCAGGTTCCAGGCCAGAGGCTTGGAACAGCAAAGAGCTTTAAAAGGTCTGTGATGGAAAACCAACGCGGTCAGGCTGTTTTTTTCTCCCTGGTCTTCCTGGTTCTTCCTTAGCACAGTGCCCCTCCTACTGGTGAGTGTTTTAGAGGCAGCTGGAAAATTTGTCTCAGTATCTCCCCTTACATCTCTCTATTTGCTTACTTAATTCCCAATAGACAGGAGTGACTTTACACCATAATAACATGAATATATATTTCATGGGGTGTTTTTAGGACTATAAATACAATTTCTGTAGTGACTGAATACACCTCTATAAGAAGTTACTTTTAAATTTTATTCCTTGGTACCAGGGCTTGTGTAAACAAACTCATTTTCTACCTAGAAATGCTAGGTGCTTCCTCATGCTTTTCGATATATAGTTATTTTTTCTGTATGTGGGAGGCTGGGGACAGCTCAGCCAATAACTGTAAGCACAAGGATTAGAGTTTGATCCCCAGAGGTCACATAAGAAAGCCGGGCTTGTGTGCTTGTAACCACAGTGCTGGAGAGGGACACGCAGGTGCACTCTCTGGTACTCTCTGGTCACCCAGGCTAGCCAATCCAGGAGTTCAAGAGTAAGTGAGAGACCCCGTCTCATAAAACAAGAGAGACCTCACCTGAGGAAGGACACCTGAGGTCTACCTTCGGCCTCTGTAGGCATGTATTGGCATGTGCATGCACACATACCCCTACATACATATAGACAGACAGTGTCGTACAGTCAGAAAGATAATTATCAGTGATTTGATTGGTTGACTGGTTGGTTGGTTGATTGATTTCAGTTGCTGGGCATGGAACTCAGGGCCAGCAAACATTCTCTATGTATTACTTTTAAAAAAGAACTTTAAAATTGTGAAGTGTTTGGAACCACAGGAGGAGAGGACTAGCTAGTCTAAATAACTGTCCAGTGCCCCTGGCTCTGAGCACCCGACTCAAGGCCCTTGCAGTTCCCATGGTGGGGAACGTTCTTAGCTCCTCTGTTGGCTTGACTCCTTCCTTCCTTCCTGGAGACTGTAGCTGAGTCAGTTCCTCTGCAGGGTTCTCTGTGAACATCTAAAATAAAGGCTGCAACAAAAACAAAGCAAACAAAGGCCTCTGCCGTCTCGCCAGATCATTCTACGTGGTACTGTTAAAGATTTCCAGAGAAGAAATATTACCCATTGGCTTTTTTATTTGTTGTAAATAAAAATTTTAAATCCTATAATCTTGGCTGAGAGCTTTATTTTAACTACCAGTTCCCAGAACACTGCCTGATATACTATGGGCAGTTAATAAATACCCCCTTGTCAAAGTGTGCATGAAATCAGGCTGGCAACAATTAGCAAGGCGTCATGAATTCTTTTACTTTTTAAATGGCCTTTTGTCTTTTCAAGTATAAGCTTATATTTAATGTTTAATTAGTTTAGCTGATAAATATTTCCAATGGACAATCATTTATTTACATTAACTAACAGCCTTTTGTATATAGCAAAGAAAATTGTAATGAAAATAGCTGTGGCCTCTCAGTTGATGGTCAGGAAAAGTCCGGTGACATTGAAGACAAATAGAGAGCACACGGTTCTCTTAGCGACCTCAGGTTTCACAGGGACCCACGAAGCAGACAGTGGGAGACCTTCCTGTGCTTGCTTTCCTTGTTCATGTCACAAAGTGACATCTCTGTCACCAATCTAGATTGTTGTAGAAAAAACTCTGTGCCTATATTCATGAATCTACCAGCTGTAAATATATTCTCTTCAATTGCATCACACACACACACACACACACACACACACACACACACACACACACACTTCAGAGGTGCTTTGCGCATCCTACATGATCTGTAATCATGTATTTATCTGCAGTCATGTATCTGGCTCTCTCTAACCTGACTTACCCTGCCAGTCCACAGTTCCCTCTTGCGACCCAGCAAGCCTGGCCACCTCTCTGCAGAGGGAACAGTCAAACGGTGCTCACTTTCTAACGGCTGGCACTGTGCTTTTCTCTGTGCATACCGACAGTAATATCATTCTGATGCCACCAGACAAGTTCTTCAAGACTCACAGTGAATGGACATTTACAGCTGTCTATTTTTAACTGAGTGTGTTTTAGGGGCTTTCATGTGAATTATCCCCAAGCTAACCTCCTAAAGTGGTTGTTTTAATTCCTGTTCTTCAGGCGAGGAAACAGACTCCAAGATGTTAAGTCAAAGGCCACACTATAATTTTGATGCCGAGAGGAAACTTGTGGCCATCTTTACTCAGTACCCAGGCTCCTTTAATCAACTACAAGGCAGAGTGCCGTGGATGTGTGTGTCTAGCTCTAAATGCCAAATATTGCCGTGCATGCTGCCCTGCCTCTGTGGGTACACTTCCCATCTCTCAAGTTAGCCCAGATGGTGTAGTAAGAAACTGAAGATACCAAGTAAACACTCACAAAACCCCAAGCCAAACCCACCACCAACAACAAAAATGCCAACACACAGAAAAAATTCCTGGCTGCTGTGGAAACTGACCCATCGGCTTCTAAGAACCTGCTTAGAATCAAAACACAGGAAGTAAGTTGTAAATGGCGAGAGATGAATGCAGCTGCGATTTGGTGTGTGTGTGGGTTTTTGTGAAACAGAAAGTGTTATTTATAGGTCATTTTTCAAAGTGGAGGGAGGGCTGGGGTTAGAGTGTTCACCCTGTGGCCCCATTTACAAAAAGAAATAGCTAGGGAAAATTTCTCTTTTAAATTAAAAGTCACTGAATTGCACAGTTAAAGTGATGTGTAAACGATGTTGAGAAAGAGAGAATATTAAATGCTATTCTATATTTTGCTAGCAGGCAGGTAATAGAGAGGGGGGAGGAAGGGAGGGAGGGAAGGAGGGAGGGAGGGAGAGAAAGAGAGAGAGTAAAATAAACCAAATACCCCCACCAGGATGTGGGAGACTCAGGTTATCAGTCATATTTTAGAAAGCCTGTGTGTAGAGCTAAACGGGAAAAGACCACGGATGGGGACTTGGGAGGTGGAGAGGTGAGAAGAAAGCTTTTTGTCCTTCAGACCTGGTGGCACCTTCTTTATCTGTAGCTTGTTCTGTTCATTTGGACTGGCAGCTGAGTTCCAGCTACTTGGGACTCAGGGATTCACAGAGCTTGTGTGGCAAGGGGAATTACTTATAAGAGAAATAATTCTGGAAACAGGGATGGGGAGGGAGTGAGGGTGAAGCTTGCTTGTTTCAGGACAGAATGAAGTTGATTGTGCCTCATCCAACAGCAAGACTGAAACACAGGGAAAGTTCCTAATGGAACTGAAGACGTGCCCTGAGAGAGGATGGCAGCAGTGGACAGGGAGAGAGCTTGCTTCATAGAGGAGCAGGGTGTGGAGGGGATGTTTCCCACTACAGTGAGAGATAGCCTTGTTTGGGAGAACTGGGGAGGCTTCTTACTGTGTAAGTACCCAGGTTCGGAGCCTTTAAGTGGCTTTCCAGGATCCTCAGGAAATTTGATAGGCTTAAAAGATGTTTTTATTAGCATATACTAATTACATATAATAATGGGCTTCATTATAATATTTCACACATGCACATAAACTATTTTGACTCTATTCACCCCATTAGCCTCTCTTGCTCTCTTCCCACGTCCACTGTGTTTTCCTTTCCCTAGTCAGACCTTCTGATTTCACGTCTCTTTTTTGTCTTCATTAGGTGGTTGAATGAGAACCGCATCCACAGTTGATGGAACTGTTTGGGAAGGATTAGGAGGTGTGGTCTTGTTGGAGGAGGTGTGCCACTGAGCTTCTCAGCATCCCCAGTGGATTCTGTTTCCTGCTTATGGATCAAGTTGTGAGCCCTCAGTTGTTCCTGTGACTGGTGCCTTTATGCTGCCATCATGGACTCCAACCCTCTGGCACTGTGAGCCCCAAATAAACTCTTCTGTGAGTTGCCTTAGCCATGGTGTCTTGTCACAGCATTAGAAAAGAAACCAACACACCAGGGCTGCTTACAGGAGCACGGGCCATACCACTGAAGAAAATGTCTCTGCTTCCCCAACAACTGTTAACGCTGATAGCTCCTCAGGAGGGGCGGGGCTTTGTGGGTCCCTCCCCTTACCAACCATTACCTGTCTATAATTTCTCAAGGAGAGGCTGGGCTTCATGATTCCACCCACCATATTTGTTTTCTGATGATCACTATTATTCAACTTCATTTTTTAGCCTCCAATAGAATATTGACGATGGTTTTGAGTCGTTCTTTGAGGAGATGGGAAATGCTTCCAATTTCGGATCCTGAGAAGAGCTTGCAGACCAGAGTTTATGCAGTCTGTGGTGAAACTTTACGTCATCATTGTTTTCCTCTCTTTGTAGTCCTCTACTCTAGTGAGTCAATAAAATTTAGAGCTTATCGTGGGCTAAGTGGACAATTTCCTGGAAAACAGCTGGTTAAACATCTTTCAAGTAAACATCCTCCCCAGAGAAGGTCTTCCTCAGAAGCATCCAGCTCAGCAGCATCATTTTTGCAATTCACATTCCTGCCCATTTCTCAGAAGATTCTGGAAGAATCATGAGTGAAATGAAAGCCAAACTTTACCATTCCCACCAATGTATTCATGCCAGTTTTGGGAGGTGGGTTCTTTTAGGACCCTCTGTTAATATTGGAGGACAGAGTCAGGGAACTCAATGTATTCCACATTAGTCGGTAACTTAAACAATGGGAAAGGTTTTATATCCAGACTGTCTGACTCAAGAACACATGGGCTTTAAGCACGAAGCCATCAGTTCTCCTTGACCCCAAAGTCAAAAGTCTCCCCTTTCATTTCAGTTTGTGTAGCTGTTCTCTAAGGACACTGAGCCCAACATGCCGATACAGGAAGTCCGCAGATGCAGAGCTGGCGTTTTCTCTTGCAAAGTGGTCTGTGCTATCTATCTGTCTATCTATCTATCTGTCTATCTATCTATCTGTCTATCTATCTGTCTATCTATCTATCTATCTATCTATCTATCTATCATCTCTCTCTAAGTATGTATGTATGTATCTATTTATCTATCTATGTATCATCTATCTATGTATCATCTATCTTTCTCAACTCTTGCTGAAAGAGTGTAGTGGATTGATATTGATTCACAGATTGAGAAGGGAAGACAAAGAAAGAAAAAGTAAATAGAGAAATAGGAAGAGACACGGAGGGAAATAGACAGACCAGAGCTAAAGCACTCACACATCCGGGGGGGGGGGGGGCAAGAAGGCTCAAGAATCTTCTGCTGAAGAGAAATTAGCCAGGCAGACAGGTCCCAAAAGATCTGACTCACATGTGGGAACTCGGAAAGCTGATCTCAGAGAACAGTGGTCACTAGCTGCTGGGAAGGGAGGCAAGGGGGAAGGGGTGATAGAGAACCACTGCAAGGGGGAGGGGTGATAGAGAGCCACTGTAAGGGGGAGGGGTGATAGAGAGCCACTGCAAGGGGGAGGGGTGATAGAGAGCCACTGCAAGGGGGAGGGGTGATAGAGAGCCACTGCCAGGGGGAGGGGTGATAGAGAATCACTGCCAGGGGGAGGGTGATAGAGAATCACTGCAAGGGGGAGGGGTGATAGAGAGCCACAGCTGTTGGGTATGAAGCTACAATCAGGCAGCAGTAAGTCTAAAGGTTCTGGAACACCCAAGGGTGACTCACAGTGATTTGTGGTATATTTCAAAACAGCTAGAAGAAAGGAGTTTGGACCTCCCCAACAGAAGGAATGATGATGCTCTCAGGTGCACACATGCTAACTGCTTCAACCTGATGACAACATGCTGTGCACATGTATCTATATCATGTCCTACTCCATGTGTAACTATTATACATCAATTACATTCAAGAATGACAGGGGCTGGAGAGGTGGCTTGGTGGTTATGAGCATTTTTTGCTTTTGCAGAGTCCTGGGTTTCGTTCCCAGCACTACATCAGGTAGTTCACAAATAACTATAACTCCAGTTCAAAGCAATATGACCTCCATTTGGACTTCATGGGGTCCTGGATTCATTTGGTGCACATAAATTCACACAGGCACACACATATACACACAAATGAAAAATAATAAGTAAAATCTAAAAAGAATAATGATAACAAAACCCAGGCTAGCAATATAGCTCAATTGGTAGTGTTTGCTACCATACACAAAGCCTGGTTCCATCCCAAGCCCAGTGTAAACTGTTTATGGTAATGCCATGTCGAATATGGATCCAGGTATGGACCTGACTGCGGGTGATGAGGGAATGGAGAAAATACAGACAGATGAACATGTGGACACACATAAAAGCTGGGATTGGGTGGACTAGGCTCTCTACTGGAGAAACCCCAGTGCCACCATATTGGTTCTATAGAGATGAATGGGGGAGGTTATTTCATACTGTTGAAAAAGGAGGCAGGTACGGTTGTTACATCCAGATAAACAAGGAGGCAGGGTTTATGGTATACACTTGGATCAAGGGTACAGGTTCCTCTAAACTCTGTGGAGCAGTCACTACAGGGGAGCAGACTTTAGGCCATAAACATCCTGGGGGAGAAAGCTATGGCGGACATTTCCTGTACACACTGTCAACATTAACACTCAGACCTGAGGAAGGATTTGTCATCTCTGAGTCTAAGGCTATGGACCCTGACATGGTGGTGCCCATGACAACAGCACACATTCACTCAGGACTACGCTCACTCTAGGCTTCCTCTGCTCCCTGCATGGTGGCCCAGCAGGGGTAGAGAGCCACTGCAAGTGGGGGAGGGGGTGATATAGAGAATTCCCCTCCCCACTTGCAGTGGCTCTCTATCACCCCCTCCCCCTTGCAGTGATTCTCTATCACCCCTCCCCCTTGCAGTGATTCTCTATCACCCCTCCCCCTTGCAGTGGCTCTCTATCACCCCTCCCCCTTGCAGTGGTTCTCTATCACCCCTCCCCCTTGCAGTGGCTCTCTATCACCCCTCCCCCTTGCAGTGGCTCTCTATCACCCCTCCCCTTGCAGTGGCTCTCTATCACCCCCTCCCCCTTGCAGAGGCTCTCTATCACCCCTCCCCCTTGCAGTGGCTCTCTATCACCCCCTCCCCCTTGCAGAGGCTCTCTATCACCCCCTCCCCCTTGCAGATTGGACAGTTCAGACTTCCAGGCCACCCTCCGCTGCATAGTGAATTCAAGGCCAGCCTGAGTCATATGAAACCGTGTTTAAATAAGAAAGTGACAAGAATCAAAACACAATGAAATGAAAAGGAGGAGCTCCCCTTTGAAAGGGATGCACTGCAGCTGTTTTTCACACGCAGTCACTTGGTAGGCACTCACAGTCCCAGCACAGATGGAGTCACATGATGTATCTTGGCCATAGGCTCATCTCTCAACTTTTGGTGAGAAGTCCAGTAGAGAGAAAACCCAAAAACTTCCAGAAAAGTTCAATGATAATTATGACCACATCCTCAATGACAGGCCTGACTGTTGTGGCCGTGATTCATCAGAACAGTTCCAGAGTCCTGGTGACTGACCTTGAACCTCTTCTCCTTCCTCTGCTGTGTGCATGGAGGCCCTTCAGAGATCACCATGCAGAGTGCTGGGGAATAGATGTGCTCAGCCAATGTCCTTCAAAGTCACAAGCCAGGCCCTGGCCAATGGGAGCTCTTCATACATGTTAGTGAATTGTTAGACTTCCTGTCATTGGTGGTGTGGTCTTAGGGTCAACATGAAATATGGACTGCTCACTTGTACTATGTCCTGGCTGTCTGTTGGAGAGGATTCTGGGAGGCTCAAGGTCCTATTCAACTTTGGTGCACTTTAGTTTTGTGGTAGTAATTGACAAAGTCCCTATGCATCTGTGAGGTGAAAAGGGATAACAGACAAGCTCTGTGTGATCCAAGCATGGATGTTTGCTCCTTGGAGCGTTCTTTCTTTACCTAACACTTTGTGGAGTGAATCACCCTTCAGATTGGAATCTCAGGCGTCAGTACCTGCAGGGGAGCCTCCCTCTCAAACACATTATATATTTTACACATGTCCCATAATCTGAAGGGCAGTTTTCTGAGCTCACAGTTTTCTAAGTCAGCATGATGAGCAAATAAACACGTTCTTGGGTGTAGGCAGACTTTTCTGTCCTGCCAGCCACTCCCCAAATAACCACACAGATACTTAATATGAATTATAAATGCTTGGGCAATAGCTTAAACTTGTTTTTAGCTAGCTCTTATAACTTAAATGAACCCATTTCTATTAATCTATGCGCTGCTCCAGCCGTTTACCTCATGTATACACTTCCTATCCTGTTCACTCTGGGTCACATGGCGTCTCCTCCAACTTTGCCCTTCTATCTGCCTCAAAAATCTTACCTACCTATTGGCCAGTCAGCTCTTTATTAGCCAATGAGAGCAATGCATATTTACAGTGAACAACAGGATTATTCCACAGCACTTGGATCTTCAGAATTAGAGAAAAATTCCAGAAGATTCAACCACTATCTCATGCTCCTGGGGCCCTTCCCCTCAGGCCTTCGGTAGTCTGTGAATGTAGCCCTCATGATTCATTAATATTTGCTCCCCCTGCCCTAACAAAACAGGAAACGGAGCAAAATCAACGAAAGTGGACAAGTCCTCTCCTTTGTAGACCATTGTGTTGGGCATGCTACTGGTAGGGGTGGGGACTGAGCCATGGGCAGCTTCAGCAACCTAGTAGCTTTTCCCTGTCCATGGCTTAGGGAAGGAGCTGGTCCCCTGCAGGCAGGCAGCGCCTGCTCTGTTAAGATGGCCTGATGGCATTTAGCTCACAAGGTATGACGAGGGGCATTAATTGTCCCACCCCGGGCACAGTCGTTCAGGTAATCATTGCTATTTGTATGCATGTCATTTTCTTACACTGAAAAAAGACTGGTGTATTTGGGTAAAAGCATGTGACTAATAAAATGGATGGACCCTGTGATTCTTCCCCTGACCCCACCTCCAGGGCACATGACCTGTTTCTGTCATTTTCCAGGTAGAGGCTCAAGTGTCACTCTGCAGTAGTAACTAGAACACTCACTGGGAAAAAAATGGCAGCTTTCCCCAATGCTGAGGCTGGTTTCATTAATGTTGCGTAAACATGAAGACTTTAAACGCTCCTCAGATATTCTAGCCTTTGGCCAGGATTGAGAATCCCCACTTTTTTTTTAGTGATGAAGGGTGAGTGATGAGAGAGAGACAAGGATTCATGTAGCCCACCCAGCCTGGCCTCAGACTTGCTGTATAGCTGAAGATGGTCTCGAACTTCTGATCCTCCTGCCTCCTCCACCTGAGTGTTGAGATTCCAGCTGTGCACCACCTCCCTTGGTTTATGTAGCACTGGGGATCAAAACCAGGGCTAGGTTACTAGTCCAGAATCATTGTATTTACAGGCGGGCCCATCCATGAGTCAGGCTGCAGTTTGTTCATTTGTGTTTTGAAGTGTTTGGAGATGGAATGGCCTCAGGCATGCCCAGCAAGTCCCCTACTGCTGAGCCACACCTCCAGCCCCAGAATGCTTGGATTGTAATCTTGTGATTTACTAGCTGAGTGACTTTGGGTAAGATATGAAACACTTGGGCCTCCTTTCCTCTTTTGTAAAATGGGTACAAAGAAAGCTGACCTCACAGTCTTGGGAGCCTTAACTGAGGCTGGACACAGGTCATCATGCATGGTGGCTACCACCTTTATTTATCCACTGAGCCATCTCACTTTCTCAGTGTTTGTGTATGAGTCCTCGCCCTTCAACACTTTTGGGAGCATGTCTAGAAGTGATTTTCAGGATCGTATTGTGTGCCTTGCTCAGCCTTTTTGCTGTTGGACACAGTGGCTGCTCCATTTCCTACTCCCATGAGCAAATGCGCAAATGTTCCAATGTCTCCGCAGCCACCTTCAAACACCATATTTTCTTTTTCTCCCCTTCTTTTTTGCTAGCAGCCATCGCGATAAATGTGGGGTTGGTTTTGATTCCCTTTGATCTCATCCACAGTGATCACTACTGTCTACTGCTCTCTTTCCACAGAAGACCTCTCTTTACTTTCTTGCCATTTCCACAGCTTGCCCTTATGTTTGCTGCAGGTAGCTCAGGAGTTGGCCAATGATGGCCTGAGGCTTCTGGTCAAATCCAGCCACTGTTTGTTTCTGTGCTTAAAAAAAATCAGAAAAATATCCCTGAAATGTAAAAAAAAGGACACAAAATTTGAATTTCATTGTCCATGAGTAGTCATTATGGAACTCGGCAATCCCTATTCACTTATGCACGGCCCAGGGCTGTTTTTGGATGGAAAGGCAAAGGGAGGTGATTGCAACCTGAAGTGTTTACAATGAGCTTTTGTAGGAGAGGATGGATGAGTGCTACACCAGACCCTGACTTCCAGGACAGTCACCCTGCCGTCCCACAGTCCCCTGGCAGGTACCTCCTCAGTAGACAGTGTCTGTCTGTCCATCTTCTCATGCTAATTCTAGACTCAGCTGAAACTTGAGATGGACCAGAGAACCGAACGTAAAAATCCCAGCTAGAATTTTCTAGAAAAAAGATGGAAGACTGTCATCACAAGCTTACAATAGCCAGAAATATCAGTTATGGTTTATTTCATAGTATTACTTATTCCTTCATTATTTATGCTGTGGGATCCCAGCTGGCCTGAAAACTCCTGATGCTACTGTGTCAGCCTCGTAAGCACTAGGATCACAAGTGTGTTCCACTATACCTATCTATAAAACATTAAAAAGTTCAATTTCTGTTCATCAAAGAAAATATTGACAAAATTGATAGATGAGACAAGAAGTGAAAGGAATAATTTTGCAACATGTCTGTGTCATAACTTGAATCTAAGTATACAAAGAACTACAAATTAGAATAATAAGGAAATTCACTCCAAGAATATATTATCTATCTATTTAACATTTTGAGATAGGGTTTTAGGTAGACCTTGCCATGTAGCCCAGGTTGGCCTTGAAGTTGCAATTCTCCTGCCTCCGTCTCCCAAATGCTAGGATTATAGGTGTGTATTTTTTTTTAGTGGGCAAGTAAACATGAGAATACATTGAAACTAACAAAGAAAGCCTGGTGTGGTGGTTTGGGGAAATTGAGTTGGGAGTATTGCAGTCTAAGACCAGCCTGGACTATGCAATGAGATCCTCCAGTGAGAGCCTTTCGAATTAATGCATAACTACCAAATAGTAAATCTGGAATACAACTTAAGGGGTCTGACAGCAGCCTATGTCCCCACACTGGATAAAGACATTATACATGTACATTATACATCTGCGTGTGTCAGCAGATGACATTTTCAACTCTGACTGCACTTTTATCAGTCTGCCTGGGGCTCTTACCTAAACCCTCCTTCGCTCTACCGTCATTTCCTGTCTAAAATAGACTGCAGGTGATCTTGGCCTTCCTGAAGCCAGGAAGATGCTCACCCGTTTACTCACCGCCTCAGTACAGCTCGGTGTGGCTGAGACAGGAACATTGATTGCACCGCCTCACGAGACGGAAGAGCCTCCAGCACCCACAGATTCCACCCCCGCCCCCTGCGAGTTTGTTTCCTCATTTGTAAAACAAGACCACCGCGCTGATTTTCTGGGTCAACGACTACTCAGTACAGTGTTTTGAATTTGAGGGGGTCTCACAAGGCTCCTCGTGTTTGAACACTTGGTCTCCAGCTGGGGGCGCTGTTTTGGGAGGTTGTGGAGCCTTGCTGGAGGAAGTGGATCACTAGGAGTGAGCCCACTTCCCACCTGCTCTCTGCTTCCTGCCTTGGCAAGATGTGCCTTGAGGCGGTCCTAACTGCACAGGCCTGCCACCCTGGAGCAGCCTGCTGCGGTGGCTTCTCCTCCCAGGATGGATTTTATCCCTTCAGACTATAAATCCGAAACACTTCCTTCCCCAAGTGGCTTCTTGTCAAGCGTCACAGGCAGAGACAGGCAAGGGGCTGGTGCGCTGTTTAGACCTCGTTAATTGTCCTCTCTCCAGTAGCGGAGAATCATTAAGATGCTCACAGTCTCCTAACTGCACAAGCGACAACCCAAGACCTATGTGGGAAATGCATTTTTAAGAGACTAACTGCTCCTCCCCTGATTTCAGATGGATTTTGTTTAAAACAAGGGCCAAGTAACACATCGCCACTTCATTGGTGAAACTCGTGGATGCTCACAGCATCCGAGGTCAGGAAGGACAGTGTTTGACCTCCAGATGTTGCTGCCGAGTGAACGTTATGATTTTAGAGCCATGCCTGGGACGGGACTTCTGTATGCTCCAGGTGGAGAACCTGGAACAGAAAAGTGAAGGAGAGAAAGGAAAAGAAACGGAAAGAATGGAGTTCTCACTTCTGAACCTCCTGTCGTTCGTGGAATTATCCAATGCCATCGCTGAGTGCTAATCGGATGTTCTAGGCCACTGGTTTTCAACCAGCGCCAATTTTGTCCCCCAGGAGACATTTGGTGGTATCTGGAAACAGTTTGCTTGTCACACTGGTGCCAGCTGCTACTGTCATCTGGGATTAGAATAACACACAAGACAGTTTTGTGATGGAGAAACATCCTCCCTCAGATGTCTGTTAGCGCCATAGTTAGGAGACCCTGGCCCAGGTTCTGGACACACAGCTACAAGCAAAACCACAAATATCAATCACTTGCTTTACCTTTGTACAAGAGACGTTCTCTTTGGGAAAAAGTACACTTTCACAAATGTGGAATTTCTCAAGTGTGTACTTCTTGCTTGACAAGATTCCATAGCTATTTTACATTATTAAATTATTCAAACATATCATTTTTATGTCTATAGAGGTATATATAAAATCCTCACAATGACGATTTTAGTCGTTCTTAGATGAGAACTGGTTATTGCTTAAAATACAATGTTGGTCACTCTCACATTCTCATGGTGGATGGGTTCTAAGGCTCGGAGTTTATTCCAGTCAAAACATGCAACCTTTAAGAATACCTTAAAAAAATATATATATGGCCTTATATTGTCCGGGAGTTAGTGTATATTAAACAAACTAAAAGAACAAAGTCAAACAGCAAGGATTGCTGCTAGTTCAAGCTATGAATGACTCACCTAATAAGTCTGGGTTTTTAAAAAAAATACTTATTTTATTTTCAAAATCATGTATAGGCATCTGTGTCTATGCGTAAGTATCTGTGAAAGCCAAGAGTGTCAGATGCCCCAGGGGCTGGAGTGGTGGGTAGTTTATGACATTGCATGCTGGGAATCGAACTCAGATCCTCTAAGAGAGCAGTGTGTGCTAACTGCTGAGCCGTCTTTTTGTTCTCCTTGTTTTCTGCGACAGAGGAGAATGAGTTGGGCTCAGGCCGATCATCCATTGCCTCTGTCCTAGTTTGGGTTCTCTGCTGCTGTCGTGAAACAGCATCCCAAACAACTTTGGGAGGAAAAGGTTTATTTGGCTTATACATCCCATTATCGAAGGAAGTCAAGGCCGGAACTCAAGCAGAGCAGAAGCCGGAAGCATGAAGGAGTGCTGCTTACTGGGCTGATCCCCATAGCTTGCTCACTTTGCTTTCTTGTACATCCCAGGACCACCTTCCCAGAGGTGGCATGGCTCACAGTGGGTGGATTCTCCCACATCAACCATCAACCAAGAAAATGTCCCACAGACATGCCCACAGGTTAGTCCAATGGAGGCAATTCCTTAAGGGAGGTTCGTCTCCTAAGGCGATTCTTGTTCTTGTCAAGTTGACAAACATTAACCATCATAGGCTCCTCAATTCACAGCGTGCACTTCCTCTCCAGTGGTCCCAGGGTGAAGGTCCTGTAAACATCCTCGTGTACAGCAAGGCTGGAAACAGTTCAAAGAACTAGTACAAAGCGCCATTAAGAATGATTAGCTTATAGCAAAGGATGACAAGAGCTGGGAGCCCAAAAGCTGTGGGCCGAAAGCCCTGTGAGGAGGGGATCTCCATCTCCAAGCCCCGAAATTCAGCAAATAAAGGGAATAGAGGAACTCACAGGGGTGGGAATGAGGGGTGAGGGTGAGGGTGAGGGTGGGGGTGTGCCAGCTGCCCATAAACAGTGGGGATTCCAGACGGAAGTCTCAAGAGGGAACTTCCTTACTGTGGCTCTCATAGAATAATCTACAAAGAAAATGATAGGATTCCTTTGAAAAACAACTGGGGCTTCTGGGAGGCTCGGTGGGTGACGGCTCCTGCCACCAAGCTTGACTGCCTGAGTTTGGTCTTTGGAAACTACATAGCAGAAGGAGAGAAACTGACTCTCACAAGTTGACCTCTAACCCACATGTGCACACCCCTACCACACGAAATGAATAAACAGAACATTTAATTTTAAACAGTTTTAGGAGAGGACAAGACGTTCTCGTGGCTAAAGGCACTTGCTGCCAACCCTGATGACTTGAATTTGATCTTCAGAACTCACATGGTGGAAGGAGAGAACTGGCTCCTACAAGTCAGCTTGTCTTCTGACCTCCACATGTGCTCTGTGGCATGAGTGTGCATGGATACATACACAGACACACAAACACACACAGACACACACACACATGCACACACATGCAAATAAATGAATGAATGTAATTTAAACATTTTTTTTGAAAAATTGGAGCTTGAGAGATGGCTTAGTGTAAGTTAAGAGCATTGGCCATTCTTCCTGCGGACCCAGGATCAATTCCCAACACCCACATGGCAGTTCATAGCCATCTGTCACTCCAGTTACAGGGGATCTGGCACCCTCTTTTACCTCTTCAGGCACCAGGTACACACATGATGCATAGACATACATGTAGGCAAAACATCCATCCATACAATTTTATTCTAATTTATTTTTATTGGTTTTGTGTGTATGAGACCCAGTGTGTGTGTGTGTGTGTGTGTGTGTTTGCATGCACATGTACCATGGTACTCTTGTGGAGGTCAGAAAACTGGTTGGTGGAGTTGGTTTTCTCCATTTACCTTCATGTGGGATCTGAGGACTGTTGGGTGGCAAATGCTTTTACCTACCGAGTTATCTCTGTGACCAGAGATTTCTGTTTGAAGTGTGTGTCGATGAAACAGCAATAAACACACAGGCTAGCTAGTCAGCATGACCACAGTGCAGAAGAGAGCTTGATAGGACAATCATATTGTCCCTTTGGCAGAGGGGGAGCCAGTAACCTGTTTCTACTGTGACCCACAGTTGGGTAGAGAATCTTCTTTTGGAGAAAGAAATGGCATATTTTCCTTCTAGGGCTGTAGGAGAATAAAAAGTTCCTTGTGTAGACTACAGGCTGCCTCCTCCTGCAGCCACAGAGGACAGGGAGTAATCTGTTTTTCCACACAGGGACAGATAGTAAAGAGTTTTAGCTTTCCAGGCCTCGAGGCTCCATGCCAGTGACTTAGCGCTGACCTTGCGAACCAAAACAATTATATACCCTTGGTGAAAGTGGGTGTGGCTATGTTCCAATAAAACTCAATAACAAAGCCTGATAGCAACAGGGGGCATAGTTCGCTGACTTTCAAACATGAGTGGGACAGTGGTTTAGGAGTGAATCTCAGCTGAGTGGGCTCTGACCCATGTGAGTGACTTTCTGTCGCTGTGGAGAAACGCTGTGACCAAGAGCAATTTAAAACAGTTTATTTGGGTGTCTGGCTTATTGGGGCTCATTCCCCATAGGGTGAGTCCACGGTGTTGGGAATGGCAATAGTATGGTGGCTGTAGTAGGTGGCTGGCATGCAGGAAGCAGCAAGAAAGAGAACAGGAAGTGAGATAAGTTCATGAAGCCTGTTCCTAGGCCAGTGATGTACATCTTCCAAGGCTCTACCTCCTAACGGTTCTATAACCTCCCAAACAGCACCACCTACAGGGATCAAGTGTTTCTGCACGTGTGTGTGTGTGTGTGTGTGTGTGTGTGTGTGTGTGTGTGTGTGTGTGTGTGTGATTTCTCATTCAGTCCACCATAAACCCTATCTCAATGTCTGTGCAACCTTATACCAATTAGTTAACTTTGGGGGTCATTGGAAAATGGGGGTTAATTGAAATGCTCGCTGGATGAGTTTATCCTCAACGTTAAATAGCTGAATGATGGTTTACTTGAGCCTAGATGCAGGGAGATCCTGTGATAGGAGGACGGAACGAGTGTCCATCCATCCATGAGAGCTCCTACCTTTGTATGTTTGGGTAGCAGAACTCTTTGCAAAGGAGCACAAATGTCTGGGCCATCATCAGAACTGTGTATTGGCCTGGTGATCCAGACCAGTGGTAGAGCTCTTACCTAGTGAGTGCAAGGTGCTGGTTTCCACCCTCAGCACTGTAAGCAAGCAACTAAGCCTGTCTTGCTTATATATGGGTCTCCGTAGAGCATGGCGTCTTTAGGTCTGGAGTTGGACTAGCTATGGAGGTTGGTGCAAGGTTCAGTAAGGAAAGGCCCAAGGATGGGGTGGGGTGGGGTAGGGAGGAAAGGAAGTTGCTAAGTGGCTTTCTGCTTGGGCACACATCGCACCACCATCTCACGCTACCTTGGGACAATCATCAACAGGCTGTACAGCTGTTCCATCAAGGGTGAGGATATCATTTCTTAGGTAAGTTGGTTCCTGTTCTGTTCAGAAGGAGAACAGCGGGGGAAGCTCCCAGTGGGAGAGCTGGGGACTCTGCTGGGTTCGACTACTGTGGTTGGTTACTGCTTGCTGCAGAAATACCTGTGCATCCGGAGCGCATGTCCTTAGCCATCCACAAAGCACAGTGGTTTATGGGAAAAGGAGAAGGCAGAGGCTGGACGGGTGAAGGTGCCTCCACCACTTGTCACTTGCCACTTCAGAGATTTAGTTTAGCATCTGAATGGAGGAAGGGCTGGGGGTACCCTGAGTCAAAGATGCTAATGTTCTTATTTTCCAGGGCCGGGAAATGCTGCTTCCCAGTGGCCTGTGGTTCTTTCCTTTGCTACGAGGTGTGAGTGGTTTCACCCACACGAACCTCTCTGGGTTCCCAGGCTGTGTTCGCAACAGTGTGGGATTGAATCCTGCTCTGCCATTTGCTCAGAGTGGTTTTTCTGGATGGGGACAACAGAGTCTCTCCAATTATGTGTTTTTGTATTAGAGTTAAAGCTTAGAAAATGGTCCATCTGGTGCCTAGCACCTGCTTGAGATTGCGTTTCAATACACGGCAGTTACGTTGTATTTTATTGCTGTTTGTGTGTGTGACATATGACTGTGTGTGCAGATGCTCTCCACAGCGCAGGTGTGCATGAGAACGGAAGGCTGACATCAGAATGCCTCTCTTAATCGCTTCTCCACCTTCTCCCCTGCGCCCCCCCTCCCCACCAGAGCTGAGGACCTAACCCAGGGCCTTGCATTTGCTAGGCAAGTGCTCTACCACTGAGCTAAATCCCCAACATCCAGCTTGTCTTTTGAGATGGGTCTCCATTGAATTTAGAGCTCACTGACTGGAACGATTTGGTCAGCAAGCCCCAGGGCCCTCAGCTCTGGGGCTACCATGGGCAGCTTTTTTATGTGGGTGCTGGGGATCTGAACTCAGATCCTCAGGCTTGTGCAGCAAACACTTCACCCAGAGAGCCACCTCCCCAGCCCTCTGCTTGTATTTTCCTTACTTCCTCTGTTGCGGTTCTTTTATTTGTGAAACTGGCATGGTCTAAGTCCTGTTTTTCAACTGTCATCTGTGAGTTACATTGGATTTCTGCCATCGCTGCTGCCACCTGTACTGTGGCTTATTTAGTATACATTAATTGACGGTTAAATCACTTACACACAGTACAATAAACTTGCAAATAAGACCATTGCTTGGCACTCTGTTGTCTGTGATGAGTGACATTGGCATCGTCAGGATTATATTCCAGCTTGCGTTCCTGTATTCTTTTCTCTCTGCTAAGTCAGGTCATGGCTTTGTCCTGTTTCAACTTAAGCGATGTTCTCCAGTGAATTGCTTGGCTAGGGATTTTATTCATAAAGTCAGGGGATTTTTTTTTCTTCCGTTAAATAACTCAGACTCTGACAGATTACAAGGAAGTGGTTTCTTAAGACTGAGCGTTCAGAGTTTCTGGGAGGGAGGGAGTTGTGGAAATTCCCCTTCCCTGCCTAAAATAACTGGAACAGGAGCCCAACAGTATGAGCTTTGTCCAGGCTTGAAACAATATCCCTTCCAAGTGCGTTTTGTGCGGAAATACTTACCAATATATGATGGTAGTTCTTACTGACAGGTTAAAAACATGTTAGTCATTCTGTGTTCCATAGCTAAAAGGGCCATTGTTCCTAACAATGAGTCCCACAGGGGTGAAATTTAAGTCTGTGGCCACAGCAGTTTTGCCCCCCACCTGGCTTCGCCTTGCTCCTTCTATTTGATTGCTTGGCTATCGCAAGAATCTAATTCTGGAAGTACATATGTCCTCTATGTATTTGATTCTTTCTGCTACGCACCCATTTGTGACAGTCATCATCCACACACTCCCGAGGAGGTTCTGAGGAAATGAGAGAGTGAAATATTGGAGCCTTCTGGTAGGGCAGAGTTCAGAGGCTCTGTCTCAGTTGAATGGCTGTGGGCTCAGGTTCCAGGCAGCCTGTAATCCCAGGTTTTGCCTGGGTCAGAAGTGTCCTAAAGGGAGCCGCTGCAGGTGTGCAGGCTCTGGCCGACTGGGGGCTTATTCGGATGAAATGACATTAAAGTGATAGATCACAAAAAGCAGACAGACTGGGTAAGATCCCATGAAGTGCTTCATTCTTGGTTTTTAAAAACAATTCTATCACCTAAAAGAACATTTAAAGCTTAGATGAAAAGAGGAGGAGACAGGAAGAAAAGTGGGAAGCCATGAATTCACTTTATTTATTTATTTTTAACATGATGTTATAGTTTAGGTCTTCCATGCTCCCTAAAGGCTCATGTCTTAAAAGGTTGAGCTTGCATGAACATGGTGGGGTGGGGTATTTACTTGACCAATGGCAACTCAGTAGTGGCTACAGTACAGAACACATGCCTTCCCCTCCCCCTGACACCATTAACTTGCTCACATCTCCTCAGGGAGGGGTGGGGCCTCCTGAGCCTCTCCCTGGTTCATGTAGGTATGTTGGCAGGCCTGGTCTTGTGCAGGTATCGTGTAGGTAACCAAGCTGCTGTGAGTTCAGGAGTGCAACAACTGAGCCGCGCCAAGAAGAGAGTATTTCCAGGCACTTCTTCCCCATTCTGGCTCTTCTAGTCTTTCTGAACCCTCTTCCTCGAAGTCTCCACCACCGTGGAGGCGGGGATACAGATGCCATTGGCTGAGCACTGAGCCGTTATTCTCCGCTCTTTGAGCCGTTAGGAATCTCTGTACTCGCATCCCTCACGCACAGGGAAGCTTCTTGGCCCAAGGCTGAGAGCAACGCTGTTCCATGAATCTGAGCATGCTCACTTAGAAGGCAGCTTGACAGCACAACCATTTGCTTCCCCCAAGGATCCAGCATGCTCTCTTGTTGTTTGCCTCCAGTGAGGCTCAGTAGGGAGCATACAAGCAAAGTCACTCACCCCATAGCAAGGAACTAAAACAGAGAAGAAGGTCACAATTTCCTCTGAAGGCATGCCCCCAATGACCTCCCGCTAGACTCCACCCCTTGAAGATTCCACACACCCCTAGGCCACTCCTACTCCATGGCAGCACCCAAAGAGTAAGCCTTGAACACACTGGGAGCATGTTAAAGGGAGCACCATGAGGAGGATCTACACTACAGCACCACGTTCAGTCCCTGAAATCGATTGCATGAAGGTACAGCTTACACCAACGACATTTCTTTCTAAAGGAAAGGAGAGCCAAGTGTAGCAGCTTCTGGGATTTTCTTTCCTCTCTGGGGTCTCTAGGTCTTCATACTCTTGACCCCTGGGTCACTTCACAAGAGGAGGGCTCGGGCTCTCATTAGCCACGCTGCTGTAGGGAAGGACCAGGGTAGTGATTCACCCCACCCAGCATGAGGCCAAGAGAGTCTGGCACTGTGGAGTGGTGGGATGGGCCTTAGTCAAGCCTCTCTCTGCCTGCCCCATCCTTTCTCTCAACATAAAGGAGTTGCAGGACTTTATTCGCTGGCCACACCTTACTCCAAGCCTGTGGTCCTGGGGTTGGCTAGGGCAGTAGTAGCTCATCGAGAAATAATGTCACTGATGCTCCCACTGGGGCCGAGAAGTTTCTCACACAGCCTTCTTTCTAGCTAAGGGAGCTTGATCGGGACAAGGAAGGGCACACCTGCCCCACCCTGTCAGGGAGGAGATATCTTCCCTCAAGGAGGAAGTTCTCTCTTGCTTCACAAAGTGCAAACCTATGTACAAATTTGGCTTTTCTCGTACTGTGGCACCTAAGTGCAAGCCAGGGGTGGCATCCAGTGTTCAGGGAACTAATCATCTCTTCTCTGCAGAAACTCCTTAATTCAGCTAAGCTGACCAGGGAGCCTAGATTCAGGGAAAGACTCTGCTCCAAAGTGTGAGGTGGTGAAGCAATTTGGATGAGACACTTGACTTTGACCTCTGACCTCCATGTGAATGAGCACACATATGCACACACACACACACACACACACACACACACACACACACACACACACCACAGCTGTATATGGCATACCTTTTGATAAAGCATCACTGCAGATGTAATGAGTGCAAAGGCTTTTCCCAGCAGAAGGGCAAACTCACTCTGAGTCACTGATGGACTGACAGCTCTCTCCTTCCTCTGCATGGCTCTTCACCCATATTTTGAGTCCATGACACACACTCCCAAATGCCTGTCTTTAATGAACTTCTGTGTAACGTCCTGTCGTGTGGGATGTCACCCCATCATCCAGTGGCTCAGTATAGTCAGGGATCCATTTCCCCTGGCTCCCCACAGGGGCAGCAGTGATTTTTGCCTTCAGCAGCTTAAGCCTTTGACTTGTTTTTCCTGCAGATAGGATGCTCCGCACCAAGTCATCCACAGAATGGTGTGCAGCCAGGGACAGGGCTGAGCTGTCGAGAGAAGCTAAAGGAAAAATTGTAAGCTGGGTGCATAGCTGTCTTGTTCTGTTCCAGCCTGTGACTCTGAAGACTGTCTTTCCCCTTCAGCTTTCCAGAGGGCTGGTACCCAGGGGAAGAAGGAACATGGGGCTGAGCAGGTGCAGGGTTCTGGTTTACGCAGGGCTCAAGGCACACCGACGCGCTGAGGCTTCTGGTGTTAAAGGAAACCACTATGAAGGGATGCCAAACTAAGAGCTAAGAGGAGTCAGGAAGTATTTTCAGTGTTTCAGTCGAACAGAACAGGGAGCTGGGAAGGTCGCTCAGTTGGTAGTGTGCTTGCCTGGCATCACAAAGCCCACGTTCAGTCCCCAGCGTTGCACGCACCAGGTGTGACGGCATATACTTGTTATCTCTGTTATCTCAGGAGGCTGAAGCAGAAGGATAAGAAGATCTAAGATGATTCTCAGCTCCACAGCACATCCAAACTAGCCTGTGTTACATACATGTGTCTCAAACTGAATGAATAAGGGGGCTGGAGTGGTGGATCAGCAGTTAAGAGTACTGGCTGCTCTTCCAGAGGATCCGGGTTCAATTCTCGCACCACCTGGCAGCTCACACCTGTCTGTAAGTCCAGTTCCATGGTATCTGACACCTTCACACTAAAGCACATAAAATAAAGTTAAATAAGTTATTAAAAAATGAATAAACAAATAAGAGTTGGAACACGAACAGACAGATACACAGACAATTACCTACTCACTGTAATGACATATGTTGCACCTGGAACCATAGGATTTACAGTAAGCTGGGGTGGCATGGTCTGTGGATGGGACACTTTCATGCATCCCTTTGAAAACAAATGCCTCATGTTGATGATGTCACTTACTTGACGGGGACCCACAGGAGTGCAGTGCCTGCTTTACAACTTTACCCCAGCTAGCCACGTGAGCCTGTGGGTGCCACTTGCCTGCATCCATAAAAAGACAAGTGTTGGGCCTTAGGCCCATGCAAGCTCCCTGTAAGAGTTTATGACTGCATCAGTTGCAATGGGCATCACCTCAGTCCTGGGGACACAGATTTTCCTTGCAGAGAGCCCACGTTCTATACACAGGTGAAGTGGGAAGAAGGTAGGGATGTGGGGAGAGGAAGGGATGTCTACCAGGCATATGACACGACACGGTTGCCTACAAAGTTTGCAGTCGAGTTACAAAAGAAAACTCTCATAATGTTTTAAGTACGTGTATGATTTTGTGTTGTGCTGCAGTCAGGCACGGGCAAGGCGTGTGCTGCAGAGAGCGACTCCACAATGACAAAAGGCCGTGGCCTCGAGAGGCCTCCACCCTAAGCGCTTCCCACGCCTTTAGCAAGATGTTCATTCGGGATGTGCCACAGAGATCATGGAGAACTCAGCGGGCAGAGAAGCCACTGAAGGACCCAATGAAGGTAGGGAATGACTCCTCGGTGAATCAAGAATGAGAACTGGGAAAGAGGATGCTCCAGTAGCACCCCCGGGCGTGTCTTCAGAGGGTCTGGACAGTAGCCTGTACTCCAGTCAGGCAGCCATGGTGTATCCTAAAGTCTTACAACCTTTCTGGCCTCCTTTCGCCTCTTCACCAGTGAGAGGGATATAAGTAGCAGGCCCATTGCGGATGGGTGGAGTGGAGCAGCCCAGAGTTCATCCCAGGCAGGCATGTAAATGAAGGCCCGAGTCCTGATGGCCACAGAGCTTGCTAATGCTGACAGGGCATGGCCAAGGAGCGTTTTGTCAGGCCTGTCTGCCACTTCCTTTCACCCTCCCCTGACAAGCCCAGGAGGCTGGTACTATTATGATCCCATTTCATGGATGAGGTAAGTGATTTCATCAGCGTGTTAACATTAGTCATTATTGTGTCCCATGGTGACATCATGGGAGGTTAAGGTGACCTAGCTGCTTAGTAATATGCGGCAGAGACTGGCAACAGCTGCTGAGCGGCTCTGTTTGCTTGGAGGAGAAAAATAAAGGGAGCCAGACTGGATAGGAATGCACGCCACCACCCAACATGGGTGTGTTTTATTGTATCCGTGTGTCAATGCTAAGCCTTTTGCGTTCTGATCGATGCATAGTCATTTAAACCATCCCACAACTGTGACAGTGACCCATTTGCTCTGTCATAATGGTTGTATCTTTTCTAGGACTTCCTGTAAAGGGAATCACAGACTTCTTTCACAGAACCTTGCCTGGCATTGCCGAACAATTTTCCACTGTCAGTCAGACCCGTGCTTTATTTAGCTAAATGATGGATGTTTGCTCTCTTGCTTCCTGTCCACTGTGAAGACAGCAGTTGCGGACAGTTGAGTCGGAGTGTTGGTGGACATTTTTTTCTGGGTAACACATAGGAACGAGACTGTTGGGTCACAAGCTAAGTATGTGTCTCACTGAATTAATTTTTTTTTAGACAGAAGTAGCTGTACTATTTTGTGTTCTCATTGACATGGTAGGAGGCTCCAATTGTCCCATGTCTTTACTGACAGCTGGTGCCATCAATAAGGGTAAGCTATCCTACTGTGTGCTTTGGCATTTCATCATGGGTTCTAATTTGCATTTCTATAATGACTGGTGACAATAAGTAGTTGAACTCAATGCTTAGTTAATAATCTAGTGTCTCTTTGTGAAATGTATCTGTTCAAATATTTTGCTTAGTTAAAAATACTGTCTTCTTTTTATAGGTGTTTAGTTTGTTTTGTTTTGTTTTGAGACAGCATCTTTCTATGTAGCCTGGGCTGGCCTTAGACACTCTATCTTTCTCCCTTAGTTTCCTGTGTCCCAGGATTGCAGGCGTGTTTTTAATTTAGTAAGCATGCTTAAAATAAAAGCCCCTTTCTCTAGTCTACGGTTTTTCTTTCCTTTTCTGTTTGTTCCTCCCTCCCTCCCATCCTTCTCTCTTCCCTTTTCTGCCTCTCTCCCTCCCTCCCTCCCTCCCTCCCTCCCTCCTTTCCATCCTTCCTTCTACCTATCTACCTACCTATGTTCCTGCCTACCAGGATCTTATTAATACAGCTCAGGATGACCTCCAGCTCACAATCCTCCAGTCCCCATTTTTGAGTACTGAATGACAGGCACATATAACACCCAGCCCTTTTTAATTCCTTAACGGAGACCCCTGAAGATGGTAATGGTCTGTTTTTATGATGCCTTAAGTGTCTATTAAAATTTTGAAGGATTTTGAATTATAGGAAGAATTGACCAGCCCAAGGTCGCAGGGTTCTTCTCTCTGGCTTCTCTCATGGGTTTTATAAATGAACCTTTCACATTTAGGTCTGTCGGATCCGCCACCGTTGCAAGTTAATATTTGGCTGTTGGAGCTGAATCTGTCTTTGCACATGGATATTCAATTGTTTCAGTATCTTTGTTGGAAAGACTCACTGACTTAAAAAAATAAATAAACAGCACATTTGATTATATTGTGAATGTCTTTCTGATGTTCCATTGATCTGTCCTGTGCCAATGACATACTGTCAGTCACTTGTAGCTTTGTGCTAGGTCTTGAGCTCAGGCAGTGAAATCTCCCATTTCCAGTCTTTTTATCCATTTATGGAGTACTAACCATGTATCTACCTGTGCTCACTTGTGCAAAAATTATAGGGTATCCGGGGGATCAGTTGGTAAAGTGCTTACCTAAGGCCCTGGATTTGATGCACAGAAATTAATAAGTAAGTTGCTTGCCAATAATAATAATGATGATGATATAATAATAATAATAATAATAATAATAATAATAATAATAATAATAAAAATAGTGGTACACTACCACAGGAGAGGTAGATGCAGGAGGATCAGAAGTTCAAGGTCATCCTCAGCTACATATTGAATTTAAGGTTAGCCTGGGCTACATGAGACCCTGTCTGGAAACAAAACCAAAAATAACTCTTCGTCATCTTTTAAGTCAGGCTTGGCTTCAGGTGCTGGGGTAGAGTGGTGGTAAAAATGCACAAACTCCTGCCTTTCATAAGCGTTTTTCAGGGGTGCGGGTATTGTGTGATGGCAGAATGAGACGCTGAAACATATGCCTTACTGTGTGTGTGTGTGTGCGCGTGTGTGCGCGCGCGCGTGTGTGTGTGTGTGTGTGTGTGTGTGTGTGTGTGTGTGTGTGTGTGTGCGCGTGTGTGTGTCCAGATAGAAATATATTCCATGAAGAAAAAAACACACTAAAGACAGGAGAGCAGAGTGACCACGGAAGGAAGGACTCCCCAAAGCAGTGGGAACTGGGCACATGCCAGAGGGAGGGACTGAACCACTCAACACAAGTGGTGACAGTCTTCCAGACACAGGGAACAAGAGACACCCAGAACTCCAGCAGGTCAGGAGCGGTGCTCAGGTTTCTGCCCTTGCAGAACCCATGTTTTCAAGGAGGCAGCATCCATGTCGAAAATGTAGTTAGTTAGTGGTCATTTCCATTAGTACAGTAGCTGGTGAGGGCTGAGGGCTGGCCGGGCTGAGCCCCGAATGCACAGACAGGCAGCCATGAAAGCCTAGACAAGCAGATGTGAGGGGTCAGGCGCAAGTTAGTGGGAATGGTCTTCCAGTTGAAGCAACAGGAACTGAGACCCACTGGATGGCCTTAGAGCCTTGTCAACCAGGGGAAGCTTGGGTCTTCTTCCAAGGGGCCAGGGACCCCATTGGGTGACAAAGCTGATCTCAGTTTTTTAAAAAGGTTTTATGTTATATAATCAATTCTATTAGTCAGCTACTTTGTAATACAAATGAGTACTTGGTCTGTGTTTCAGAAACTTCGGGAATCCTGAGAAAACACGACATTCTGGCTGCACTACCTGGGAACTCCAAAGGAGATGCTGGACCTGGGGTGATTTATGCAAATCCTCAGGAACAGAATCTTCACTCTACACTGATGAGCTGTCTTGGATGCAAATAGGGCTCTTCATTTTACCACAAGTCAGGGTGAGTCAGGGGGTGCTGTTTGCACAGTGTGACTAAGTGATAGAATGCTGACTGAAGTCTTCCTCGGCCCAGCTTGTGAGCTCCCCTTAAACTGAAAGTAAGCTTAAACTCACCGCTCTGCCACACGTATATAGACCGTGTGAGGAGTCTGTGTGTGGCCGTCCTCTACTGCCTTCCCGAGATCAGGTTTGGGCTGCCTGTGTGCCCCTGGACCCTGGATGTCCCCACCGCTGTCCACTGACTTTATGACACTGGCATTTTTAATAAATTCAGTGTTCTCCCTCAACTCTGTGCCTAGTTATACCTTGACACTCTGCATTTGGTTTCTGTGATATTCCTCTGTGACTCTGCTACGTTCCTGGATGACAGAGGGTGTCCCTCTGGAAACACATGATGTCTCTGTCACTGGTGGAATCAGATGTCCCAAACTGTTGTCCAGGATTTGGGAAAGTGACACCGTGCAGCAGCAGAAAAAGATGTGCCTGAGCATCAGATATATGTCCATCATCATGAGCATCATGAGTCATCCATGCTACTGATGTCACGCCCCAGAGTGAGGGAGGCCATGGTGAGTACACATACCCTGCTCGTACTATGTCCCCCCTCAAACTACATTTCAAAAACCACACACACACTACACACCTATACATACCACACATACATACCCCTTCACACATCACACACATACCACACCCCACCCTCCCTAGTCATACATCCCCACTACATCATACATATAACACACACACCACATCACACACATACCACACACACACACAACAGTCTCACACACACACCCATAGGCACACATTCACACACCACACACATACATACATGAATACACACAAACACACACACACACACACAGAGTTCTGCTTTGATTGTTTAGCTGTCACAAAGTTCTATTTAGCTTAGAGCCCACTGCCAAATCACATGGGAAGATTCAGTTTCTTCATTAAGGTTCATATGAACTTAGCAGTTCCTGGTGATCTTGTGGAACTTGGAGGATTGTTGCAGTGAGAAGCGGAAGTGTTGGCCTGAGCCCTGGCTGCACATTAACCCTGCCCAGATGAACCAGGTTTAAAAATGAGAGGACCTCAATGTGAAACAGGCAGGAGCCGGTTCAGAGAGGAGAGCTACCCGAGCCAACTGAGTGTGAAGGCGAAAGGGATGACCCTGGGCGTAGTTTGAACCCTGTATTCAGCTGTGCTCGATGCTAGCCTGCTATATCTTTATTAAATATTATTTTAGTTTTATGTGTATGAATATTTTGCTTGCATATATGTATTGCACCATATGTGTTCCTGGTACCTGTGGAGGCCAGAAGAGGGCATTGGATCTTCTGGAGCTGGAGTTAGAGACAGTTGTTGCGCACTGTGGATTCTGGGAACTAAGCCTTAGTCCTCTGGAAGAGCGGCCAGGGCTCTTAACCTCTGAGCATCTCTCCAGCCCCGAGGGATGGGATCCAGGGCTGTAGGCTTGTTTGCACAGCAAGCACTCTTTTTGTGTATTTTAAATTTATTTTATTTCACTTTTTGTTTTAATAGAATCACACTCTGTAGCTCAGGCTGGGCCTGAACTCCTGGCATTCCTCCTGCCTCAGACTACCAGGTGATAAGATTACAGATGTGAGGCTGGCTTTCACAAGCACTTTTAAGTCCCCAACCCTTCAGATACTTGTTCTAAGGATTATATATATATTATATATATATATCCTCGATTTGCTTTTAATTTCTTTTTTAATTAAAAAATTAAATTAAATTAAAATTAATTAAATGCATGTGTCATCTATATATCCTTTCTTCTCACCTCCTCCAAGTATCTGTCTTGATCTCCTCATGCTGAGATGTTGAGAGTCTTGTTGGGGGAGATGACCAGGGAGAGGGGAGGTACTGGGGAGGGGCAGGTGGAAAGGGAGAGTGGCCAGCCTGGGTCTTTGGAGAGGAGCTCATGCAAACTGCAGAGTTCTTCTCTGGTCCCTGGTGTCGCCTCTTACAGCCACCACCATTCTGTGGCCTGGTAAAAGTGAATGAGGTGTCAAGCTGGTGCCAAATCTGATACCCAACTCCAATCTGGTCCCAAGAAAACGCACCTGTGTCTACCTCTGGGGTTTTACTGGTGCTGCCCTGGTCGTCTCCCTCTGGACTTGAAACCCGCATTGAATAAAGAGTTCTGCAAAATAGTGCGTGCAGTCACGGTGCCAGGTTCTTGGCTTTCCTGAAATGCCAGGCGTGAGTTCTCTAGGAAGTAGGACCTTGCTCGCCAAGCTCCCACGGCTTGCCCTGCAAATGGCCTGAATTATCTGGCACTCTGCATTTCCACTGAAATGAACTGAAAAAAGAAAAAGTATCACTGGAAGCAAGCACAAAGCTGCAATGATTGTGTAAACATTCTCCATTGAGAATCTGGAGCGCAGTTGCCCTCTGCTGGGGAGGTGAAGACAGCTGACACCAACGAGGACTATGCGAGCATCCTTCCGGGGTGCACACAGGCTGTGGTGCATGACGGGAACCGAAACGCGGAACTAAAGTCACTCTCGCTTTGGAACTGACAATTAACGAATTCACTTAGACTGTTTTTTCCCTTCTTACTGGAATTGTTGGACTTGATAGATGGGAGAGGATCAGAGGGGGAGGGGGGGAGGGAGAGAGAGAAGGGAGGGGAGGAAGGGAGGGGAAAAATACTAACTTTTCTAATCCAACATGACAAAGATTTGGAGAAAGCGCCCTGAGAGTGGCCCAGCAGAAGGAATCCAGGACCGCCCCCTGGAACCAGACTATTGGTTCCAGCACCATGCCGAGTGAGAATCTTCTAGACTGATAAGAATGTTCTGCGCCTATCTTATCCAAGACAGTAACTACAATCCACGCTGAAGAGAGGCTATACAATTGAAGAAATAAAATTTTCTTTTTTGTGACTGTATGTTCACATTTAGAGAGCCACCCGTGTCTAGTGGCTAATGTGCTGGGCAGTAGAATTCTGGGTCCATTAGTAACTGGAACAAACCAGAACTCCCACCACAGCAGTGAGGCCCCAGGTAGAGCTTGCTGGGAGAGGCGCTTGATAAGATTTTTGTTTTTAAGTATTTATTTAGAGACAACGTCTCATAATGTAGTCCAAGCTAGCCTCAAACTCACGGCAATTCTCCTGTCCCAGTTTGTTAAGTACTGGAATAAGGAGTGTGTTTTAATGCACAGCTAAGAATTTGTTGATTGAAGAAAAACTCAAGTGGGTTTGGCTAATCCCTGCTACTCCAGAGGCCGAGGCAGGAGCAAGGCGAGTTCAGAGCTTGCTTGGGCTACAGAGTGAGCTCAGTTGTGAGACTTGTGTCAAGATAATGACAGTAATTACAGTGAAGGCTAGGGTGTGGTTCAGGGGGAGAGTAGTTGATTTGACGTGCTTGAGGTCTCATGGCCATCTGCAGCCTTGCAACAGGAAGGAAGGGAGGATGGAAGGGAGGAAGGAAGGAAGGAGAGAATGGAGAGAGATAAAAGAGAGAAAGAAGAGAAGATAGGGAATGAGAGAGGAAGGAAGAGAAGGGAAGAAATTCAGACTCCTGAGAACGACACTCTTCCTTTATCGAGTTCAGCCAAAGCTTGGCGGCGTCCTCTGCATACAGTTCAAGATAGGCTCAGTCTTAAAGACGCATTTGTGTGGCGCTGGCCTGGGCAGTTAGGAAAGGCATTTTCAGCTTGTTTGGAGAACTGCCTCAGTAGCATGCTGAGTCTGTGAAAGTTTCTGCCCATTAAGGAGAAGTGTCTACTACTTGTGACCTCACCAGTGAAAATTTCTTTAATTGTCTCCTGGTGTTCTTGGTTTTGCATTTTTGTTCCTAAGGATGCATTCCTGGGTGATGTCATGAAGTCCCCGAAGGCACAGTGGGGCTGTGTTGGATTGGGAAAGACAGTATGCTGAGGACTTAGCTGAAGGTGTCAAAAGGAGAAGAAGGGAGGCAGGCACTCGGGAAATGTGCTCCCGCCTGCACTGTGGCTTAGCAACATTTGGTGGAGGAGATAAGAAACACATGGTTGTTAGAGGAGGCATCGGAGTCCCAGGAGGGCAGGAGGCTGGAGGAGAGCTGTGCTGACAGCCGGCAGGCATTGCATAGTCTCAGAAGGATATTACAGCATGGCTGAGTTTTTAGGGACCCAACAGGGACCAGGGTAGAGATTCGGTGGGTTCTGAGACAACTTGACTTCAGCCGAATGGTATTTGAATAATCTGCTAGAGAGAAAACAGATACGACAAACAGAGCCACATTTAGTGATGAAACTCACTCTGACTGAGTCATGGGCAGCCATGCCCAGAGGTCAGGCTGATACTCAACTCAAAAACAAGTGAGGGATTGAAGCGATAACTCAGATAATCCACAGCCACAGCTACTAGAAGGGCCACATCCCCAGAAATAGCGGGGTTGTTAAAAGCTGTCAGTGATGGACACAGTTATCTTGAATGTATGGAGCAGAGGAGATTACAGAAAAATCTAGAATGTTAATGAGGATGCATTCGAGTTGAGTCATTCAATGTGGGAAACTGAAAAGCTTCCATCCCCTAAAAGGAACATCTTCCTCTCAGCCAAAATGGAAATAAAAATTGGGGCTTAAGTTTGGCAAGTGATTCAGAACCCTATGTAGTTAATTTTTACATGCACAGCGGATAATTTTCATGTTGGAGTTTATTTGGGCTAAAAGGCAGAAAGTGGTGAAAAGCACACCTGAAGAATTTTGAGATACTATGAATAAAAATAATATTACTTACAGCTATTCCCTAATTAGTACCTCCTTCCACCTGTGATAATTCACTGGGCTAATCAATGAAGAAAAGATCTCTTCACCCCCTTCCTCTCTCCTCCTTTCCCACCCTCCCTGCCTTCCCCTCTCTTCCTCCTTCTCCTCTTCCTCCTCTTCCTCCTCCTCTTCTCCTTCCTTCCTCCAGCTCCCTTCTTACTTTCCTCCTCCATCCTCTTCTCCCTTTCCTCTTCATTCATTCAATGTATCTTTTAATAGCACACAGTTTACCTGTGGATAATGGAAAGATACAGGTTCAAGCAGGTTAGGGAAGATTTATCTGCATTCTCTAGTGTGGAATTCAGAAGTGGGTGATGAGGAAAGGCAGAATTTGAAGCCATTCCTTTCTTTGGCATGGCACTTAGGAAGTGGGCCGTGCCTAATCTACCGGTTTGCACCACCCAACACAAGACCCGCCTTTCCCTTTAAGGAGCTGTTTGGGAAGTTCCTCACCAACCGCTGCTGGCATCTCACTGGCCAGAGGCCTGTTAAATGGCACTCTTAGTTGTAAAGGAGTCTGTTACTTGTAGTTTTAAAAGTCTTTCCACATGACAGTTGCTACTCTCTTACCAAGAAAGAAGGGAGACTGGCTTACGTGTCTAGTAGACTTTACCACCTTGAAAAGCCTTAATATGAATCAGATAGAACCTAGTTCTAACCTAGTTTTGACAATATACTCTTTAAATTTATTTGTGTGTGTGTGTGTGTGTCTGCTTGTCTGTATGTGCACCACATGTAGCTGGTGCTGGAGGAAGCCAGAAGAGGACACCAGATCTCTGGGAGCTGAAACCACACATGGTCATGAGCTATCTGATGTGAGTACTGGGAACTGAACTTGGGTTGTTCTGCCAGAGCAGCAAATGTTCTCTTAACTGACAAACCATCTCTCCAGTCCCCTAAAATAATTTTAAGTATCTGTTTTAGCCAATTTTATTCATAACCAATTATCACAGTATAAAATGATGATTTTTATATATGTGATACACATATCAAGGATAATAGTTGAGGGGGGATGTGTGTGTGTGTGTGTGTGTGTGTGTGTGTGTGTGTGTGTGTGTTCTTTCTGGGTGTATGTGCTTTCTAAGAATGTAAGTAGTGTTCTCACCTCACAACAGTCACTGCATTTCTCTGGCAGATTTCAAAGGAATGAGGCATGCCTGTCTGCCAGGAACTTTGTCTTCCTCTGTTGGAATCTGGGTTGAATGAAGGTGCTCTGAAAAACTAAATGAAATGCTCAAGTCGCAGTGTCTAAACCCAAATGTGCTGTCTAGAGAAAGTTCAATGTCATTAGTGATTTGAGGAGTGATTTATTGAGCAAGCCCTCTCAGAATGGAGCATATCCACTTTGATTTAAGTGACTCAAAGGCCACAGTGGGGTGGAACATGTGCTCAGGTCTGGAGCAGTATCTTTGTCAGCCAGCTGTGATGAGCAGTGGAAGAAAGGATGGAGATGCAGGAAGGGTTGGGAGCAGAGCTTTCTTATGGTTCACGCTGGCTGATAGACTTGTGGCCTGTGGTTCAGGGGTTGTAAATGCTTTCAGGACCAGGCAGTCACAATGCAAAGTCTACAAAGTACCACCTCCCCACCTCCCTCCAGTCATTTCTTGGTTATAGTTGAGACTGCAGACAGCGTGCTACTAGCTGGTTAGATCTTTCAGGGAAAATTTGATGTCTGCATGTTGCTATGAAATCTGATTTGAAAAATTTGGATAAAATTTATAGTACTGGGTCAGTCATATGTAGGTGGAGTTTTCCTGTCCCAATTCCCTGCTCCTAAATAACAACAGCCACTTCCCAAATAACTGACTCAGAGACTTAATATAAATTATAAATGCTCAGTCAATAGCTCAGGCTTGTTACTACCTAACTCTTACATTTAAATTAACCCATATTTCTTTTCTATGCTTTGCCACGTGGCTCAATGTTTGTTACCTCATTTTCTATATGTCCTGCTTCTTTGGCAGCTAGCTGGCATCTCTCTGACTCCTCCCTTTTCCTTCCCATCATTCTCCTAGTTTGGTTGTCCTGCCTATAATTCCTCCACCGGCCAATCAGCTTTTTATTAAGCCAATCCATGCTGTAGATATCGCTCTGTATAAAGTGCTGATTGGCCAGTGGCCAGGCAGGAAGTATAGGCGGGACAAGAGAGGAGAAAATTATGGGAAGTAGAAGGCTGAGTGGACAGACGTTGCCAGCCGCTGCCATGACAAGATGTAAGGTACTGGTAAGCCACGAGCCATGTGGCAAAGTATAGACTAACAGAAATGGGTTAATTTAAGACAGAAGAAGTAGATAACAAGAAGCCTGCCACGGCCATACAGTTTGTAAGCAATATAAGTTTCTGTGTGCTTTCTTGGTTGGGTCTGAGCGTCTATGGGCCTGGCGGGTGAGAGATATTTGTCCTGACTGTGGGCCAGGCAGGAAAACTCCAACTACAAATCCGAGTAAAAAGTCTTCACATTGTACAAAATGATAATATCACAGCATTCAAGTGTTGAACAAAGGGGTCACTATTGGCACTATGGCTTTGGGGCTACATGCCATTGCCTAGTAGGCCTCTCTTCAGGGGAGGACTTGGGTGCTCCTCCCTCCTCATTATCTTCCAGCTCTTTCTCTTCTCACTTCCTCCTCCTCTATCTTCTCCCTTCACTATTCCTGCTTCTCTCCTCCTCCTCTTCCTCCCTCTCCACCCCTCCTTTCACAGTATCGATGGCGAGGGTGTTCTAGAATGGAGGGGTGTCCCATAGGCATGCAAAGAAACCAGCTAGGATGCTTTGTGATGGGTTGTGACTGGTGAATGATGGGCACAATTCAGGCAGCAGAGTGAAAATAGAAGCATGTGCTGCGTTCGGAGCAACTTCTCAGGTGGAATCATGGGGTAAGTTTCTGATTTGAAGGGTGCAGTTCAGAAGTGGAGGGCCTGAGGAAGGAAGGGAGTGTGAGGGAGAAGCCATGGTCTAGCTTCTTGGTAGCAGAAATGCCCCACAAGGATGCTATTTATCAACTGGGATTAAATTTTTTCTAAATCTATTTTCAACTCTTAAGAAAATGTGGACGTTTACATTCAAATGTAGATTTGCTGCTCTTTGGGGGTTAAAAAAAACCCTTAAGAATATGGATTCCTGGATTCTAAGGAAGCTATAACAGCTGGAACTGTGCATGCAGTTCAGCACAGTACTAGAGGAACCTTCATCAGAGGTTCATGATGAAACCCCAGGATTTTTACTTACTATTTTTTCATTGTTGTTTTGAGACAGGGTCTTAGACTGTCCAGAGTGGCCTCGAATTCTTTATCATCCTGCCTCACCTCTCAAGTCCTAGGACTACCTGGCTCATTAAACTATTTTTGTTAGGGTCCTGAGGTTATGGTTGTACAAACCATGGGAGTCACTTGGGCAGAGGGAGAGAGAGAGAGAAGGCCTGGACCCCAGACAATGGCTGCATCTCAGGATGGGTAGAGCAGAGGACAATGGCAGGACTTAGGAATCATAGACCAGAGAGTGAAAAAGCAGCGGAAACAGAGAAACAAAACAGGAAGCCTGCTATCCAGGGCCCCTCAGAAGCCCTGTGGCAGGATGGGAGTGGGCTGGGCCAATATATCTGTACTACTGCTTATGGGTGTGTGTGTTTGTGGTGGTGGTCAATGCCCATCAATGTTGAAGGGACAATTCGTATACCACAGTGGCTTCAGGGACAATTCTCAGCATCTGGCCTAGAGAAAGGAATGTCCCCTATAGAAGAGACAGAGTGAACGGTACCCTCCGGTACTTTATTGTTTGTGAAGGAGAAATAAATATTCTTCCATAGAGTTTCAGGGAAATAAACCACAGTTCATCTGTGCTGTGGAGGCCTGGGAACAGTTCAAATGACTAGACACCGACAAACGTCCAAAGGAAACAAGCGACATCCAGCTCGCAAAAGGAGAGGAGGACCATCCCACTCTGTCTGTGACTTTCCTCAAGGGGAAGACGTTCTAAGAGTGGGAATAAATGATCAAAAGGGGGATTTTGGACCCATCTTTAAATTGCTCATTATTTTAATTAGGAAAATGACTTCCTGTATTACTTGTGAAACTGGAAGTTGATTCGGGGCCCAGGACAATAGATGTGGTGTTTGGCCATTTCAGAACAGACACATGGAAGCAAGGGCAGTTAGAGGGTGAGGAGGGAGAAAGGAGCAGAAGTTGAAGATAACAGAAGAAGAACATAAGACCACAGACAGGCTAGCTGGGGCTGACGGGAGTTGGTGGGAACTGTTGGTATTCACAGCAGTAGGCACGAGTGTGCAAACATCTCTGTGGTGCACAATCAGGCACAGCTGGCTTGTGTGGTACTTGTAATTCCAGCTTTGGAGGATTCCATCCTGTTCCACAGTGGCTACACATTCCCGTCAGAGAGCGTTAGGGCTCCGCTCTCCCCACATCCTCCCCAACATTTGCTGTTATTTGTTTCTGTGATGGCAGTGGGCGAGATGACGTCTCTCTGTCGTTGGCTTTTAACAGGGTGACAAAGAGGCTCAACCAAAGGACATTTTTGCCTTCTTCCTGGAAGGCGATGCTTCCACACAGAGCAGCGGTACCCATCTCACGCTTGCAGTGTGCACCCAGCTCTTCTGATGCAGGAAGGAAGTTTGTGGAAAAACAAGACTGTTTGCTCCTTGGGATGGACACATCCTCCATACAAAGACTCACAAGGGGCAAAGGTTGCTTAGGTTTAGCACTCAGGAAGGCCCCTGGTGGAGCTGTGATTAGCTGTCTCCATCTGTGGAGCAGACATAGAGTTGTTAAAAAATCAATGTTTTCAGATTGTTAAACCCTTAAAGTGAAGTAATTGATTTAGCAGTACTGGGCCATACACAGAGCGAGTACTCTGCTGCTGAACCAAATCCCCAACTTTGGTTTCTTGAGATAGAGTCTTACTTTGTGCACTAGAATGGTCCAGTCCTCCTGTTCCAGCCCCCTAGCTGCGAGGATGAGTCAATATACCAGCCTACCTGCCTTCCTAAATTTTAAATCATGTTGAGTAGGAGATAATATACTCTCCTTACTAAGGGTTTTTAGTGCTGTGAAGAGACACCATGACCACAGCAACTCTTATAAAGGAAAACATTTAATTGAGGTGGCTTGCTTACAGTTTCAGAGGTTCAGTCCATTATTATTATGGTGGGGAGCATGTCGGCATGCAGGCAGACGTGGTGCTGGAGGAGTAGCTGAGAGTACCACATCTTGCAGGAAAACAGGAAATCAATTGAGACACTGGGGAGCCATCCTGGGAAAAGGAAACCTCAAATCCTGCCCCCACAATGGCACACTTCCTCCAACAAGGCCAAACCTCCTAATAGTGCCACTCCCTGTGAGATTATGGGGGCCAATTACATTCAAACTACCACAACACTTTAAAGTATTTTATTTTTATTAGTTTAAATTATGTATATAGCCGGGTGGTGGTGGCACAAGCCTTTAATTCAAACACTTGGGAGGCAGGGGCAGACAGACCTCTGTGAGTTCAAGGCCAGCCTGGTCTATAGAGTGAGTTCCAGGACAGCCAGGGATGCACAAAGAAACTTGTCTCGAAAACAAAACAAAACAAAACAAAACAAAACAAAACAAAATAAAACAAAACAAAACAAGAACTGTCCTGGCACCATTCTCTGCCTTTGTTGTTTCCCACTTCTGCAGAGCTGGACTCTTGGTCAACAGTGAATCAGCTGAAAAATAACCTAATGAATCCCCCTCTGTGACAGGAGCCAGAAATCAGGCCGTCCACTTCATCTTCTTACAGGACTGTCATGGAGCTTTTCTGTGTGCTCATCGTTCAAAATTGAAGTAGAAGATGGCAGCCGCAGAGACTGGGAAGTCTGAAATGAAAACAGGAAGTTATTGCACCCTGGGAATTAGTCTGGAAATGAAGTTTCAAAACTTGCATCATGTTCAGTTGGACACAGGCTCACTCCCAGGTTGACTCATACATGTAAATACTAATGACTATGTCAGGACTCTTCTCTCTCTCTCTCTCTCTCTCTCTCTCTCTCTCTCTCTCTCTCTCTTTCCTTTTCCAAAATGCTAAGTGTACAATGTGAGTGAGTCATTTTTGGATTCAGAGCACAGGTTCCTCCTCTTCCACCTGGACTTGTCTCGTTCTCCAGTGGCCTCTGACACCCCACCCTCTGTTTCCTCCACCAGAAGATCTGAGCAGAGCTGTGGCATGGTTGCATTCTGATCCATTCCTTGTCTCCCTGAAGACCTATCTGACTTCTGACCCGGAAAGACAGTTAAGGTGGTGAAGTGTTTAACATGAAGACATGAGTTTGGTCTTAAGAATCAGATGTGGCAGCTTGTACCTGTAATCCCAGGGCTAGGGTGCTTGGGACTCAGTGGCTGGTCAGTCAGCCTAGCTGAATTGACAATTCCAGGTCCTAGTGAAAAACCTTTATCAAACAAAAAAAGGTGAGTGGCTCTTGAGGAATGACTCATCCAAACCAAAGCTGTTCTCTGGCCTAAATGGGAGAGAGAGAGAGAGAGAGAGAGAGAGAGAGAGAGACAGAGAGAGACAGAGAGACACAGAGAGAGAGAGAGACTGACTCTGTGTATATGTGTGAGACAAAGAGAGCCTAAGATATGACTTCCTTTCCTGTTCTGTGTGCTTGAGGCCATTGGGAACTTAGCCGTCCTGCTCTCTGGCACAGTTCTGGTTATTGGAACAGCACCAGCATCCAGCAGGTGCCCCTCCCTCTGTGGTTCTTGAGTAAACACAGGTGCATTGGTTTGTCTATTGTCCCGTAGTAAGTTCTTACAGATGTAGTGCCTGGAAACAACACTGCCCGCTTTTATTTCTGCTGTGATAAAGACCATGGCCAGAAGCCACTGGGGAAGGAAGCCTTGGTTTCATCGTAGTATCCAGGTAACTATCTGTCACTGAGGGAAGTCAGGATGGGAACTCAGGGGAGGAGCTGAAGCAGAGGCAAATGCAGGAATGCTGCCTCCTGGCTTGCTCCCCATGGCTTGCTGAGCTTGTTTTCTGTAATCTCTTCTCTTCAGGTCAACATGCTTGACTTCTGAGTGTTTGAAACCCTCAAACACAGCTTTCATAGAAGGCTTCTCTGATCTTGCTAACTAAATTGGACCATGTTTCACTTTGTATTACCTTTCTTCTGTCTGTCTGTCTATTTATCTACTATCTGTCTATCTGTCTATCTATCTATCTATCTATCTATCTATCCATCTATCTAATCTTCCTACCTATCATCTATCCACCTATCACTTAATCATCCACCCAGGGACAGTCTTTTTATGTAGCTCAGTCTGGGCTCAAACTTCAGGCCCGCTTCCCTCTGCCTTTCAGATTTGGGGGTTGCCGAGTGTCACCACGCCTGGCTTCTCTGCCTTGTTTCTGGTAGTTCTTCTTTCTTCTTTTGTTTCTGTGTTTTTCTTTTAATTTGGAACATCCTATTTCTTGACACTACTGAGCTGTTGCTCACTGCTGTCTGTCTTTCTTTAGTCGCTTACATGATCTTTGAAGTCACATGTTTGCTGTTCTCCCTATGAAACCAGAACAAGGCTTCCTATATAGCAGAGTCTGTGTGTGCAGTAAGGATGAACGAAAGGTGGATGAGCAAGGAGACGTGCTGCTGGGTGGTGTGGTGTCTCTGTGGCTACTTTGCTTTTGTATTCTTTTTCATTACCTTCTTCTGTTATAGTTAGTACCTTCTATTTCTACTTTGTAGAGTTCATTTGCTTTTATTTTCTACATTCTACATGACAAATACTTGGGCCCTTGATTACTGCAGAATATTTTTTACACCGTGTGAAGATGTGTTACTGTGATTGGTTTGATAAAGAGCTGAATAGTCAATAGCTAGGCAGGAGAGAATAGGCAGTACTTCCGGGCAGACAGAGGAAGTTGGGATGAATCTAGAAAGAACTCAGACATACAGTACAGAGGAGAGGTAACCAGCCAAGCCACATGGCAGATGGTAGATTAATAGAAACAGATTAATTTAAGTTATAAGAGCTATTGGGGGAAAAGTCTAAGCTAAGGCCAAGCTTTCATAATTAATAATACATCTCAGAGTCATTATCTGTGAGCTGGTGTCCCAAAGAAAAGTCTGATTATACTTGGTTTTTATCCTCTCATACTTTCCAATAAATGTGTGTGTGCACCATGGTTTAGGTATGGAGGTCATAGGACAACCTCAGGTGTTGGTCACTGACTTCACCTTGTTTGAGACATGGTCTCATACAACAGCAGCTGCATACACCAAGCTTGCTGGCTTACACACTTTTCAAAATTGTTCAGGAAGGTCTTCTGGGGAGGTTGTCAAGTATCAGACAGGCCTGCAGCACTCAGACCTACAGTTAACCTGACTTGGATGCGAACGCACTAGAACCTTTCAACATTCCCAAGACTTGTCTCCTTATGTCCCCTCCATGATGATTGACCTGCCGATTTTCCTCAGTTAACATGACTCTGGTGCAGCCCCATCTCTGTCTCCCATCTCACTGTAGGAATATTGGGATCACAGACACACATAAGCTTTTCATGGGCTCTGGGGTTTGCAAATCAAATGTGTTATCCAATGAGCCACATCCTGCACCCATGAAATGGTTTCTGTTTTCCATTGGAATTTGGTTTTAAAGCTGTGAGTTTTCAGAATCATTTTATTCCACTCCCAACAACTTAGACACATTCTCTTCTGCTGTTGGTTCCTAGCTAATTCCACCGTGGTCAGGAAATATGCTGAGTTTGGGTTCATTCTTTGAAGTTTGTTGAGGTTAAGTGTGCACGGAGTTGATCAAAGTTCTTCATTCTTTTTGGCTTTTGTCTTGTTCTCAGTTACAGACAGTGTTGAAGAGCCTGCCACTGTGTGTGGATTTCTGGATTTTGCCTTTTAGATTTGGCAGTTCTGCTTCTTGCATGTTGAGGCTATGTTTCTAGGTACATATAGATAGATAGAATTGATTGGTCTTTCAAAGAGCATGATGAATATTTTTTGCTATTATAAAATATCTTTTTTATTTGTATTGCTTCTTTTCTTAAAATCTACTTCATTTGATACTGGAAGAGCTAAGGCAGCCTTCTTTAGGTTGATGTGTTCATATGATATGTTTCCACATTAAAAAATACTTATTATATTCTGTTTGTATGTGTGTGTGGGGAGTGTCCATATGTACCTTACCACTCATGTGAACATCAGAGGACAATTTGCAGAAACTGTTTTTCTCTTTCCAGCATGTGTGTCCCGGGAATCAAGTTCAGGTCATCAGGCTTGGTAGCAAGTTCCTTAACTAGCAGAGTCATTTAGCAGGTTTGAGCTGGTCTCAGCCTCTTTGTTTTTTTAATGTGCATTGACATTTTTGCCTACATGTGTGTCTGGGCAAGAGTGCCAGATCACAGACAGTTGTGAGCTGCCATGGGCTTCTAGGAATTGAACCCGAGTCCTCTGGAAGAGCAGCCAGTATTCTTAATTGCTGAGCCATCTCTCCACCCCTCTGGCCTCAGACCCCCCCCCCCCCCCCCCCCCCCGCCAGGACAGGGTTTCTCTGTGTAGCTTTGGAGCCTTTCCTGGAACTCGCTTTGTAGACCAGGCTGGCCTCGAACTCACAGAGATCCGCCTGCCTCTGCCTCCCGAGTGCTGAGGTTAAAGGCGAGCGCCACCACTGCCCAGTGGCCTCAGACTCTTAAATCATCCAGCCTTCACCTCATTAGCATACCTTACTGACACTTGTCAACCCCACTGCACAGCTGCCAGGAATAGTTTCATCTTCAGTTTTTACCCTTTCTGAATGTTTGTATTCAGAAGCCTCCTAGAATATAGCTGCTGTCTCTTTTTCCTGGTTAGTATGAAATCTCGTCAATTGATTAATTGATTTTTTGAGATAGGTGTCTCTGTGTAACAGCCCTGGCTGTCATGGAAAGCACTCTGTAGACCAGGCTGGCCTCAGACTCACAGAGATCCTCCTGCCTCTGCCACTCAAGTGCCCTAGCATTAAAGGCGTGCACCACTACCACCTCACTTCTTTTTATTTATAAATGTGTGTGTGTGTGTGTGTGTGTACACACGTGAGTGCCGGTGTCTGAAGAAGCCAGTGGTGTCAGATCCCTTTGGAGCTGAAGTCACAGGCAGTCATGAGCCACAGGCTGTGCCCTGGGAACAGAACCCAGGTCCTCTGCAGCACTAACATGTCCTCTCAGCTGCTGAGACATCTCACCAGCTCCTGGGATGAAAGCTTTGACTGGGTTTGTTTACACCCAGTGTAATTATTAATACATTAGAAACACAATGCTAATGTATTACTAGCTGTTTTTAATTAGTTTTATGAGTCCAAGTCTCGACAATACCTCCCTTTGGATACAAAGGCTCCCTATGTACCCCAAGCTGGCCTCCAATTCTAGAGCCTTCCGATTTAGCCTCCCAAGTGTTCGGATTGCAAGCGAAGGCTGCTGTACCCAGCTCAGTTCCCTATTGGCTCTTTCCTCACTTTTTAAGTTAGCGAGATCTTTACTATATTTTTCTACATGTTTTTAGATCATTCAGTGTCACCTTTTATCTTGCTATTGCTACATCCACTTGTCTTTCTTATTGCCTCCTGGATTGTGGTCACCGTCCCTGCTCATCAGAACTTGATAAAATTAGCACACTTACTATTTTTCCTAGATCATGCAATGGGAGAACACCTTCCATTCCTTCCTCATCTTTCCTACCATGTATGCATGCTATGGATGCCATGCTTTAAAACTACATACCTTTTGATGTCTGTGAGACAGTATTATCTTTAACCCAGATGGTACTCATTTAAAGTTAGTAATGCTTTAATCCTGTTGCTCTTCATCTTTCCTGCATTGATTGTCATCTCTCCAAGATCATTTCTTCCTCTCAGAGAACTTACACTCACACACACACACACACACACACACACACACACACACACACAAACATACACACACCACACATACATACATACATGAATGCACACACATATATACAGACACACAAATGCACCCTTGTTGGTAGTATATTAATTTTGTTTTTGTTTTTCTGGAAGCATATTTGTCTTCAATTCTGACAAGCATATTTTATTGGTGCAGGATTTTTCAACCTTCCTCCCCTCTCCCTTCGCCTTTCTCCTTTCTTTTCTTGTTTTTTGTTTTTGTTTTGTTTTGAGACAGAGTCTCACTATCTTCCCTGGGTATTACTCTCCAGCTCCCATTGCTGAAAGTGCATGGCCAGTCTGGGTGTTTTCCCTTGTCCTTATTACTGGGTCCTCCGATGCTTCCAACAACATTTTAGGTGGTTTTATTTTTATTTTTTTATATTTGTAGTTGTATTCAGAAGGGGAAGGAATTTTACCTATCAACTGACTTTGGTTTCCCCTAGGTAATATTGGAGACTGGAGGACGGAGAGAAGAAGGTTTGGGTGTGGGGTGGAGGAGGGGCTTTACTTAGGAGGAGAGACCCTCAGAGTCTAGCTTGGTGCACACTAACTCTAATTCTGGCACTTGGGAGCTGATGTGTATATATATATATATATATATATATATATATATAATTTTGAAACCGAGAGCAGTAGGGCTGCATAGCCATGTCCCATCTTAGAACAAACTGAAAAGATGGACCCCAGGTTAGCAGCAAGAGGGGGTCCAGGTAAGTGACAGGATGGATGACATTCTCTTGAACAGCACACTTGGAAAATGGTGATCTTTCTCCCGCTTGCTAAGGAGACACTTCATGAAGGGACTGAAAATTCTCCCCTGGGTCTGAAGAAAAAGGCCTAGGGTGCTGGTTTCATAGGCAAGTTTCCCAGAACTGCCATGCAAAGCTCCTCCACTGCAGAGAGATTAAAAAAAACTTCCCCACACTCTAGATGTCCTGGCTTGTGGTTGACTTAAACCATGCTGCCTCTGGCCCTGCTCTTTCTCATCCAGCCTCCTGTTTGGTTCAAGAGGCTCTGTGTTTGCAAAGCCATTTAACCATCCCAAGACCTTGGCCATGGGACCTGGGTTTTCAAGGCCCAAATTTATGGGAACTGAAGAAGCCTGTCCCATGGAAGGATTTTGCACATGAGGTTTTTAGTCCTCACTGGGCTGAGGGCCTGATTTCCTGTTTTTGTAACCTCAGAATCGTTGCATACTTGTGAGGACTGACCAGCAAAGATACCTAGATGGGCTGGGTGAGTGGATGGGGTATGTGAAGTTGGACATGCAGTGGGTGACTCTAGAGTTCTAGTTCTGGCTTAACCTCTGGAAAGGAGATGTTTTGTGAGACTTTGAAGAAAAGTCTGGAGGCAGATCTTAGGCAAGCAGTAAAAAGAAGAGACACTTCTTAGCTGGTTAGTGTGTGTGTGTGAATTTGGGTGCACACTTGCCTGTGGAGGCCGGAGGTGGGCATTGAGTCTCAGTCTCAACTGAGGCAAGGCCTCTCACTGAGCCTGAAGTTCCTCTGTTTGGCTAGACTGGCTGGCCAGCAAGCCCCAGGGCTGTGCCGCTGCCCGCCCAGCTCTGGGTTTATAGGCAGGTGCCCCCACATCTAGATTTGTATGTGCGTGCTGGGCATCGAACTGCAGTCCTGGTCCTTAAGGCTTGAGCAGCCAGTGCTTTCTCCACTGGGCTGTCCTCCCACCCCAGCAGGGCTGCCAGTGGCCTGATGAGGAGCCGAACTCCATCCAGCTGAGGCTCTGCGGACTCGGGGCCTGTGCGCCAACCACCACTCTGTTCTTTTTTTTTTTTTTTTTAAGTGTTTATTTTGTTTTTTAAGGGTTTAAGAATCTTTAAAATTAACTTTAAGTTAGTGTACAAAATAATGGGTTCATCCTGACTTTTTTATGCCCTTTCTGCTACCCTTTCTCCCTGCTCTATATATCTCACGCTTCCCCATGACAGCCCTCCTCTGGCTTTCATGCCCCCCCATTTCATTTAGATCCCTCCCCATACCCCATAGTTTGTCTTCCCAAGTCACACATACTTAATACAATGATCTCCACTCCCAGCCATTTTTTGGAAAATGTCATAATTCCATTTTTCTTTACAGACGAGTAATATTATGTACATACAGCACATCCTTTTTATCCATTCACCTGTCGAGGGGCATCTACGCTGCTTCTGTGGCTTGGCTGTTGTGAATAATGTAGCAACAAGCATGAGTGCCCAGGCGTCTCTGTGGCATGCTGACCTGGCTTGCCCGGGTATAATGCCAACACAAACTTTGTTTGTTCTGAAGATAAAACAGTAGGCATGCCATCGTGACCATTCCATATATCTTCATTTACCGAGACCCACGTAAGGGCTGGGACCTTCACTCCAGCTACCACCAGGGCTCTGATTATGCTGTGGTGTCTCTCAGACCCTCTTTCCAACCTCCTGTTTGAACTGCCTCTCCTGATTCCATTGCTGTTCTGGGTCTGTTCAGCTGGGTTGGGGGGTGAGGGTGTCACTGATGGGTGTGTATCTTTACCATCCCTTCCAGCCACAGGAAGGCCATACTTTCTGAGGCACCCTGCCTCCAGCTGTCCTCAGCCACCTCCTGACAAAGTTGTTTCTCACAGGCTCTCACACTCTCTCCTACCATACTGACATCTCCTCCATCTGTCTGTCTCTAGTTTCATTCTCTGGACCTCTCTGCTGTAGGCTAGCCTTCTCTCAACCCTCCAGAACGTTAAAACCACTGCTCATAACCAGTTTTCACCACCAAACTATTGGCATGGTCTCTCTCAGCCTTCCTGAGATGCCTAAAATAGACACGGCCCCTGCCACAGGAAGGTAAGACACTAGCGGTTTATTTGGGAAGTGATGGGGGCAATGTGCAGCCATGAGCATGCCACTTACTACTGTGAGTGCCCACTAAAGACCCTGCAGGGATGTGGAGAGGACACCTCAAAGTTGTCCCCAGAGAGACATGAGGTTTATATGCCATCTCCCCTCTTTCACTGGGGAGAGCTGGCTCTGGCGACAAACTTTCAGATTTCCAGAACACTCTGAAGGTAGGTTGACCAAGCTCTGACAGCATCCAAGAAGAGGAGCAGAGAATGAGGAACTTCTGAGGTGAGAAGCCATTAGTACTTCCTGGGAACTCTGAGGTGGGCCGAAGAAATGGGGCTGGGCAGCTACAGAATCTGTTGCCATGGAAACCTTCTCATATTGTTGCAACCAAGGAAAGTCAAAGGCAGATTGATTTCTTCTCCCCAGAAAAAGATATATTTCAGAATGGGATGTGATCCAGGAGCTTCCCTCCCCTTTAATGGGCCAGAGAGGGGACAGGATGAGACAAGGCATCCCAGAGACCGAAGGCCTTCACACAAGAGAACACCCATGCTGTCCCCTGTCCAGATACCATCTGCAATCAATACCTCTTGCTGTGCACTGGTAACCTGGCCACTGAGCTCGCAGCATGCCCTAGATGGTTTCTCATTGGTCTGCTCTCAACCTCTGAACCATTACTGTGCAGACTCAACAGAACAAATGAAGGACTCCAACTTGTTCAAGCTCTCTGAGCCTTGAACTGTAGCTATGGATCACCCTGGTGGATGGCTGGGTCCGAGTCCAGTCAACACTGATACTTATAAATGAATGTTTCTGTGGGTGTCTTTTTAACAGTTAAATCCACTGGTGGGTTTTATCTAAGTAGATATTTTTTACATAAAAAAGATTTTATTTTTAATTATGTGTATATGTGTGTTTGTATGTGTATGAGTACAGTGTCCCAGAGGACAGGAAGGGGCATCCGATCCCCAGAGCTGTAGTTACAGGCAGTTGTGATCCACCCCATGTGGGTGTTGGGAACCAGACTCATGTCCTTCGAGAGAACAGTACGTGTTCTTAACCACTGAGCCATCTCTCCAGGCCCTAAGTGGATATTTCTTATAGTTACTGCCTAAGCTTAAAAAGAAATGATGCACTTTTAATTAATATCGGATGGATAGTTAGGCATATGGCAAATATTGTCTGAACATTAGGCCCTACTTGAAGCCAAAATGCCAATTTGATTATGTTACCCCTGCGACTCATCTCTTCTATGGCTGCCTATTGAGAGAGGGGAAGGAGGGCAGGAGAGAGGGAAAGGGAGATGGAGAGAGAGAGAGAGAGAGAGAGAGAGAGAGAGAGAGAGAGAGAGAAGCATGAATGTTGGGGAACAGAGTCCTGCTCGTGTTAAGCACATTGTCTGCCACAGAAACTGTACTCCCAGCTTATAGACAGTTTCACATTTTTATAGCAGACTCCTACATCTTCTGGAAGATCCGTTCTGTGCTGCCCCCGGACCCCTCCAAGGCAGGCTATCCCGCCAGCCAGCCAGCTGTATTGAACTACTTAGTTCACAAGTCCACACTCAGGCACTTCCTGTTCCTCTGGGAACCCTTGGCCAAGCCTTCTTCATTCTTCCTGAATTAGCTCAACTGTCCCCTCTGCAAAAGGCCACCCTCCATCCAAGTGGCCTTGTCACAGTGCTTTCTCTCAGTCCCACACTGTCACATCCTCAGACAATCGTCACCATCCTTTCCCTTCCTGTGTCTCCCACTGGCCTTTAAGAGAGGCCCTTCGCAGGGCCGGTGTGGTAGCTCAGTTGGTAGAGGGTTTTCCTGCCATGCACAAGGCCCCACGTTTGATCCTCAGAGCCACCACATAAACTAGGCGCAGTGACACACACCTGAAATTCCAACACCAGAAGGCGGAGTTTGGAACAGCAGAAGTTTCAACTCACCCTTGGCTACATAATCAGTTCAAGGCCCACCCAGTACACATGAGACCCTGTCTCTAAAACATACAAATAATAGTTTAGCTTGGGTTTCAGCTTTGGACAACAGCGCTCTTGCTCTCTGTAGGCTCAGATGGTTTTTCCATCTGTAAAATGGGGAGGAAACAAGGCCATTTGCTTGCTGCACAGTAGTACCCAGCTTCTAGTGAAGGTCATTACCGGCTTCTGTAATTTGCACCTTCAGGGCCAATCTTTGGACCCCATACTCAGTGGGCACGCCAGAATATGGTCTCTCTCAGGGGTTTTCACATTTTCTTCTACATTGGAACTGCCTGAAGGCTACATAAGGACACAGGTGCCTGGGACCCACTCTGGGAATTTTGGGTCAGAGCGTCTGGATTAGAGTATGAGGACTCTACAGCCCCATCAAGCCTTCAACCAATGCTGCGGCTGCTGGTCCAGGACCATCCATTGAGAGCCACTGAGCTGGCCACCTGGCATTTGGAGCTAAACAGAGCTCACTCCGAGCATATGGTGACCTGTTCCCAGGGCTAGTAATTGTGGAATATCTGTCCATCCATCTAGTGGTTCAAGTGACATTTACTGAGTATCTGCCAGTGTCCACAAAACACAAAAATGTCCTGATCCAGAGAAACCCACAGCCCAGTGACTATGCTTTGGGAGCTAAACTTAGCCATAGGTCACACAGGCCCTATGGCTAAAAGAGACTTTGTAGAAGCAGTTGGTTTGGGGATCACTGTTAACTACCACAGTCATCGTAGCTGCCTTCTCGAGTTCACTCAAACACTCAGGTGAAACTAATTATAATAATCCCATAATCCCCTTGCCTACAGTGGCACTTATCACCTGCGACTAGTTTTAGTCTAAAGTTAACCCACAGAACAAGGCAGAGCAAAGCCTCTTGGGACCAGAGCCAGGCTGTGGCACACCTGTTACATGTAAGGGTGTATTTCATTATCAGCCTGAAGTCTCCAAGAACCAGAGCGAAGGCTGTCGCATAACGCCATGTGTGCAATGATAAGTATCAGTATTGCTAGTAATAGTAGCTAATATGAGTAGGGGGCTTCCTATGCTGCAATGGCTGTTGTTTACTGAGTACTGATAGTGTGTTAGCTACTGCACTGATAGCTGTGACCCCTGTAATCCTCACTGTTGCTACCCCTTTATTGCTGGAGGAAGTAGAGATGGGAATTCATTTGATCTCTAATATCTAATAGGGGAAGGGGAGTCAGTGTGAGAGGTAAGGTCAGGCTATGGAGCGTGATAGAAGCTGCAAGGTTGCTTGAAAGTTTGGCAGTTCCGCATTCTTCCTTAAGCGTTCTGCAGGGTGGCATAAAGGAACAGAAAACCTACCTAGCTCATCTTGGTTCGTAGAGTTGTGGGGACTCATAGATAGTAAGTGGCCAGTTTGTCTTAATTCTTCAAGTTCTCCCAATGAAACCCGACTGTATTCTAGAAGTTAATCAACAGATTCTTAATGTTCCTTTCTTAGGTCCAATTTCCTGGGGAGGCAACAGAAGAAAGCGCCTTGTTCAGTTTGCAGAACTGAGGTCCTGGAGCGCACCCATGCGTTCGGATTAGGTAAAAGGCGTTTGAATAACAGTGTCTCCCAAGAGCTCCCTTCAAAGGCAACCATTGCCAGATGTGCAGCTGGGGCCATTTTGTCAGGAAGCACCCATTTGGAAATCTGAAACAAACCCATACAGGTTCCTGCTCATCGGCTCCTAAGAAAATGCAAAGAAGCAGTTAAATTAAGTGTATGTGTGTAGGGGCGGGGTGCCGGGGTGGGGGGGTACGACACACAGATGTTAAGTTAGATAGTACTTTAGGAAGGCCATGTGTGAGATCCTGTCTGGCAGCAGGGGCCGCTAATCTTGTTTTTGTTAAATCACGTGGTTCACTTCTGCCGGGCAAATTAGAGGTTGCAGGGTGCAGTGGAGCCAGGGGTAGCTTTATGGGTGGCGCTGCAGAGGCCCAAAACTTCCAACTTCCCGAGAAGCAACCCCTAGCCCTGGCCCAAAGACCCCAATAATCAACGTTTGGAAGTTGTTTACTGCCGTTTTGGTCTTTCTTGCTAGTGGGCAGGGATTTTCAGGGGACGGTGTTACTCTGTTTTGAACAGCGCCAACACAGTCCTGACCAGAGAAGGACCCGACTCCATTCACTGTGCTTACTTAAATGGCTGTGAAGAGGACATGGAGAGGGTGGTTGGTTAAAGTGAGCACTGCCAGAGCCCATCCCTAATCTCGGGGTTTGCACCGTGGGAAAGTGGGTGACTGGTGCCCTTTCCTTCCTCACAGGCAGGCTGGGAAGGATTTTTTCTTCCGTTTGTGGTAATGACCACACCAATGCCCCCTCCACTCCCACAAGGCTGGGAATGGAACACAAGGCCTCATTTGTGCTGGGCCAGTCCTGCACTGCATGCTGCACTGGAGCTCTGGCTTTATTGCTTCAGGCCCAGAACTAGCTTGGAGCTATGGGACAGAGACCACACCTGCAGGTCCTGGACCAAGAGGCTCAGGCTTCTTCTGCATCTTTGAGGAGGAGCCAGAGGGGCCCATTCTGGACTTTGTAAATTTAATGAGATTCCCACTGCTCAGAGTATCTGTACTGTTTGCATGGTGTTTGGGGGTAGGGGGTAAGGGGAAGAGAGAGACAGAGAGAGGCAGAGAGAGACAGAGTCAGAGAGAGAGACACACACACGGAGGGACACACACACAGAACACTGTTTAAAGAGCAAAGAGCTACAAACAAAACCAGTACCCCCTCTGGCTTTCTTTTACTCCCTATTTTTGGCAGCTCCTTAGGTCTGTGGCTCTTTCCTCACGAGGATGAATCCAAAGGTGGCCTCGGGCTGCTGGGAACAGCTGCTCGTTTGAATGAATTCTTTTATGGATATCGATCAAAAAGTTTCTGTCAGCAGGAACTGGAAGGCATCATTGAGGGTGTGCACGCATGTGTGTGTGTGTGTGTGTGTGTGTGTGTGTGTGTGTGTGTGTACACTTGCACTTGCACGCACAGTGGTGGACATTTCATCTCACTAGCTCCATTCTTGGAAAAGCCACGTCTTCTTGGCAAGGGAGAGGAGACACTTCCCTGTGCACCTACAAATAAATCAGTAAATCATTAAATGACTCATCGTGACAAACGCAGCACTTTGTCCCCTCTCCTCCCCAACTTCTTCATTTTGTTTTCTCTGGGGAGAGCAGTCTGGACTGCTTTGCTGCCTGTCAGATTTGCTTCCCATTCTACCTGCCAGAGCTGGTTTGGCTCCCTGGGGTCGTTTGTAACTTCTTACCCTGAGTCCTATAGTCTTTCTGTGCACATTTGCAGAGGGCCTGCTCTTTCTCACACTACAGTGGCATGGTGTGGCAGTGAGCTGCTGTTAATTCATCAGAAATGGATTACAACGGAGAACACACAGCTTTCACACGAAACACAAAACTTCCTCCTTAAACTACAGCTGGGTTTAGGGTCCTTGAAGTAAATCATTGCTTGAGTTTGTGGCTTAAATTTCCTGACCTTCATAAAAAACAAAAGCAAAACCACAAGTTCATTTAAGAGTTCCCTCTTCTTTGGCCTAGGGGAAGGGAGGGACCAGGAATAACAGCCAGCGAGGGGCTTCTGGGAGCTTCTCCACAAGGAGCCCCTCCCCCACCCCGACCTGGGTTTGGTTTCCAGGAAGTGGGAGGACGCTGTTGCCGGGTGGCCTGAGTCACTCTTCACCGCTTCTGAACCTCCCTATCCTGCCTGGAAACATTCCTCCTCTGAACCCAAAGCGCTGGTACCCTGTAAGGTGAAACTGGCCAAGAGACCGTCACCTTCCTCTGTGGGCTGCTCTAGCCCAGAGGCTGGACGAAGGTCACAGCAGGCAACTCCCCGGGGCTTTGCTGACAAAGGAGCGGACAGCTGGCTGGTTTCACTGGGGGCAACCTGGAGGGACTGGGTCGTGTGGCCACTTCCCCCCACCCCCTCTTCCAGCTTTCCCAAGGTGTTTTTAGTAACCCCTGCCCCCACCCCCAACCGGTGGAGGAACAGACAGTGATTTCTAACTCAGGTCGGGAGGACCCAGGAAGCAAATTTAGCTTACAGGAAACTGCTTCTGGTCCAGTCAGTCTGTCAGCAGCCTGCAGGCCACACTACTATCATTCCTTCCACATCTGAGGGTTTACAGACATGGCCCTTCTTCGGACACATCTACCAGTTTCCTAGTCTGCTTTGGGTATGGTCCCTATGCTCTCAGCCCAGGACAGGACAGGATAGTCTATGTTTGTTTCTGACCCCTGTGAGAGTTCTGATGTGCAGTGGGCTTGTGTGAACTAGTGTGAAGGTGGGTGTGGATCTGTGTCTCCTTGTGTGGATATGTGTGTGTGTGTGTGTGTGTGTGTGTGTGTGTGTAATACCTGCCTGGCTGGCAGGAATGAATATATTCTAAAGGGACACCTGTGTGATCATCTTTGACTACTAGACTACTGAAACAAAATTTCCCCAGGAGTCTCCAGATGGAAAAGTAAAAGGCTGAAGCCCCGGAGATCCAGAGGAGGTGTTTGTTCACTGGAGAAAGTTTTACAGCTTGTGGGGCAGACTTGGAGCTGAGATAATGGTGGCCAGGGCTGGACTGCTTGGCTGTGTAGTCCTGTCTTCTAGTTAAACCTTATCCACTTGTCAGGACCCTGAAGAAGGGCTGTAGGGGTGGAAGAGGCTCACTTTCTCTGTCCCTCTTCCCAGTGTGGCCACATGGAGTACATCTCCCTTTTCTGGTTTTCACTATTAATCTGGCTATTTAATTAAAGGCTTATGGAGGACTGGTGGCTGAACCTGGTTTGCTGGGGCAGAGGCTGCAACTTTAAGTTCAGTCACATGTGTGCACCAATCTATTCCTGCATATATCAATTTTTTAAAAAAGATTTATTTTATGTATGAGTGCTCTATCTGCGGTGTGTACGAATTTATGCCAGAAGAGGGCATCAGATCCCACTATAGATGGTTGTAAGCCACCATATGGTTTCTGGGAATTGAACTCAGGACCTATGGAAGAGCAGCCAGTGCTCTTAATCACTGAGCCATCTCTCCAGCCTCATATATATCAGTTTTCAAGAATGAATGTTCATGTACACAAAGGTATGTGTGAAGGGCTATCTGAACATGTATGTGGGCATGTGTAATGGACACTGTTTTCACCTGCTTGGGATGACTCAGCTCTCTTGTAGAGAGCATCAGAGAACTACTTTTAAGTTTAGAATAATAAAGTCTTCTAAAATTCAATATACTTTTTTATTAAATCAGAAAAAGAGGTACAATATACACGACCATCAGTCAATCATACCCTACTTTGCATTATACCTTAATGGACTCATGATCCAATTTAGTTCTCTATACAAGAAGAGAATTAAAAAAAAAAAAAAAAACCACCTCAAGTATTTGAATAATCTGTCAATTTTTATTAACTGGGTTAGGGGAAGGTTTTGTTTTTTTAATCAGAGAACATCCTGAACACATTAGGAAATTACAGACAGGCATGAGATAAGCGTCAGAGAGAACATGAAGCAAACTCCTCAGGCATCTGAGAAACATTAATAATGAAACATTACAGACACAAATCTTTGTTCGGGTACCAGATGCAAAGGGGAAAGTGGAGGTCTTGGCACCCCTTGTGTCACAAAACTAAACCTGCAACTTAATTTCATTTCACCCTTGGTTTTTCTTTTAAAGTTGGTAATCCAGGCCCTTGTCCCTACACCTCAGAAATAATTGTTCCCCCAAATCATTGCAATCCCTCTCCAGTCAATCACTCCCTTCCCCGATAACTTTCAAGGGTCCTATTTGAAAACTGACTCTTACCCATTCCTCTTTATATACCCCACACATTCCATTCCAGGAAGGGGGCAGATGCCCACAGGGCCTACCCAGAGTCCTCCTTCCTCCAAGTGTGAACTGAAACAAATAGATCTTCCCTTCCCTGTTCAGGCTTAGGGTATGAGTCAACATCTGCTACAAAGCAAAATATTCTTTTTTTTCTTTTCTTTTTTTTTTTTTTGCATTTTTCCTCTGCAACTTACTGGATACTGCCATCTTTTCATAACTTAACACAAATGCATTCATCTACCTCCTCCATCCCACGTCTGGCACTCACCAGCTCTTCTGGATTAAGTAGTTAACCTGCTAACCCATTTTTACAGTTATATTGCCAGGAAAGACTGAACCAGAGACCTAAATAATACACCTCAATCTACAACAATTCAGGTCGAAGTTGTAGGCAGAATTTCATTGGCTGGCCAGGAGAAAGACAAATATATACACAGAGTGAGTCTGGACGGGAGATGGAGTGGAGGAGGACCTGAGTGATTTGTTTACTTAGATTTTCCAACTGGTCCAATAGTTACGGGGTCCGTCTGCACTTGAGCATCCAACATCCGCTTTGGTCCCTGGAGAAAAACAAAGCAGTCCATATAAAGCCAACAGCAGCAAGGAGAACTTACCACATACTTATCCCGAGCTAGGTAATGTGCTGTGTAAATATACCCTATTCATGGGTCGATGTCCAGCTTCAGCATCTAGTGATATTGCTGTCTATTTTGTGAAATCTTAGACACATTACGTTTTGATGTCTTTGCCTTTACGATGAGAATATTTAAACATCTCAGAGGGTTGTTTCCAAGATAAAGTGGGCTCACACTGTGACACCCTTAGAATAGTCCTGGGGTGGGGAACTTCCTGTTCTAGCTCATTCTAGACACTCTTCTCTAGTCATGGTCAAGCAACTCATTCTTTCACTGTCTCACAAAATGGAGCTCTGATTTATTCCTCATCACTATCTGGAGTGATCTTACTATCTTTAATCTGGCTTCCTCCTCCTCTCTGGATTCTGTCTGCTGCATCCTCAGGGCCACCCAAGTTCCTGGCACATGGAGGGCACACCTTACGGCTGTCCTGGTGTGGCGGGTGCTGTTATGACTGTACTACTGTACTTTCAAGAGTTACAGTCAAACCAGTCCTTCCTGCGTACAGTTCCATGAGCTCTGATTAGTACAAATGGTCATGTTAGCACACACCTAAATCAAAATACATACCACTGTGGTGGGTATTGTGTTCCCTGAAATATTGTGTGTTCCCCAAAATAAACATATCTGGGATCGGAGAGCAGACAGCCACTAGAACAAAGCCAAAAATGGTGGCTAGAAAATGGGAAGAGTAAGCCATAACAGAAGTTGGGCAGTGATGGTGCACACCTTTAATCCCACCCAGCACTTGGGAGGCAGAGCTAGCCTGATCTCTGAGTTCAAGGCCATTTTAGAAACAGCTAAACTTGGTGACCCACGCCTTTAATCCCAGAAACCCAACCTTTAATCCCAGGGAGTGGGGGCAGAAAGAGAAAGGTATATAAGGCGTGAGGACCAGGAACTAAAGGAGTAAAGCATGTAGTTAGTTAAGCATTTGGTTGGTTAAGCATTCAGGCTTTGGAGCAACACAGTTCAGCTGGGATTCATGTAGAGGAGGACTCAGAAGCTTCCAGCCTGAGGAAACAGGATCACCTGAGGAACTAGCAAGGTGAGACAGCTGTGGCTTGTTCTGCTTCTCTGATCTTCCAGCAATCACCCCAATAACTGGCCTCAGGTTTGATTTCATTAATAAGAACTTTTAAGTTTCCTGCTATATACCACCCTTGTCTCTGCCCATCTCCTAAATATTGGCTGTCCTATAATGTGGTGATGTATTGTGCCCCCAATATACTGTGTCCCCCAGTAAAATTTATCTGAGGATCCGAGGAAAAAGCCAGCCACTATAGTAAACATAGAGGTCAGGCAATGGTAGCACAAGCCTTTAACCCTATCACTCAGGAGGCAGAGATCTGTCTGGATCTCTGTGAGTTCAAGGCCACACTGGGAACAGAGCCAGGCATGGTGATACAAGCTGGGAGGTGGTGAATCCCAGCACTAACCATAGGTCTAGAGGTCTGTACAGACAATCAGGAAGTGACAGAGCTGGGCAGGAAGAGGAAGTGATGTAGCTGGGCTGAGAGAGCAAATGAGGAAGCAGAACAGAAAGGCATATAGGTGTGGATATACAGGAAGTAGGGCTCTTTGGAGACTGAGGTGTTGGTGAGGTGAGGTTAGCTTGGGGCTTTTCCTATTTCCCTGATCTCTCAGGTTTTCACTCCTATATCTGGCTCTGTGTTTTTTGTTTTTGTTTTAATTTAATAAGACCATTTGGCTATTCATCTACACTAGAATTCACTATTTAGTCCAAGTTGGCCCTGGTCTCACAGCAATCCTCCTGAAAGTTAGGATTATAGGCTTGCACCATTATGCCTATTTTCCAGGATTTCATACTAACAAGTAAGAGAATCCCTAGCCTTTGAACACAGTTTCTTTCCTGTCACACATGAGTTGAGATTTATACATATCACATGGATTGGAGGCAGTTACTGGTGGCTCTTTCTTCAGTATAAAGTAAAACTTACAAAATTGGACCATGCACAGAGTATATAAAGGTGTATAGAGCACAGTTTAGTACTATAGTAGTAAGTTATATAAAGGGAATAGTGGCACCCAACATGTTGGCAAGAGTTTCCACCTAAAACCTGAGAAAAAAGATTCTAAAACAGAGCTAAAAACAACTTCCTAGCTGTCTCTCTCAAGTTAGTGGCAGCCTGCCGGTTTGAGCTACTATAGAGGGTTCCTGGCATGTGTGCCTGACCTGCAGTGTGGCGGGAATGAGGAATCTACGAATCTACACTTTACTCTGCTGCGTGGTGGATTTAGCCTTTGCTAGTTAAAAAAAAAAGGTTTCTGGGCTATGCACTGCTTTGATAGAACTGCTTCTGACATATGGCTCCAGACCCAGAGCTGATGGTAAACTGTACCACCACCAAGTTGAGAAGCTGAGTTGGGCGGGGCCAGCAGCCACAGCGGCATTTCAGTCTTACAAAGATGGATATTACACAGAGAATCTGGTTTGTCTTGTCTTTGGGATTTTTAACTGCAGAAAAAGGTTTGATCATAAAAGCTGTTGAGTTAAACAAATATGTAAATTTTAAAGGTAACGACTTCAGAATTTGGATATAAGGATATGTTGCTTTGGAAAAGAGTCTCGGCTTTTGTTTCCACAGAAAGCCAGAGGCTATGGATTTGTTCCAGATTAAGATACATCAGGTTTGATCAGCCAAGACCACCTGAAAGGTCTCTGATGATACAATGGCCCAGATGATCCAATATCTAGAATGGTTTCAAGGCAACTGGCTCAGAGGTTTACCCTCACGGACTACTCCATAATCCTAAAATTTTCTTTGTGTCCCCATAAGATACAGCACCCAGTAGGAAGTAGTAAGAGAAACTATGCCCAATTTCCCAAAATTATCAAGCTGGCTTTGGAGATGGAATTGGATCATTCCTTCTCTAAACCCAGACATATTGCTAAAAGAAAAGTTTACGAGATTTTTGTATACCAAATCAGAAGAGCCCTCTGGTGTGGGACAGAAAAAAACCAATATTTTTATTTATAAAGCAGGTTGATTATAAATGCAATCTCTTTCTAAAGAAGAAAAGGGGATATGATATAGATATAATAGGATGAAAGGGTAAATTAAGGAACTTACTTCTAAAGAGCAACAACTTGTTTAAAATGTTTTACATTAGTATAGATTTTAGTCTATTGATACAAAGTTAAAGTTAATTTTGTTATACTATGTGTATATTTCTACTAGTGTTTAAGGTATTATGTTTGTATAGCTCATTTTAAATTGAAATGGATAATTAAAAATAGATTAATAATTAGTCATCTATGATAATCATACTCATAGCCATGTTAGTTAAGTCTTCTAGATATACATAGAGATATTTCAGATAGATAGGTAATCTTCAAATACTTCAAAGATCTACAGAATATGGCATTTAAAATACTTTTAAAATTTAGACTTTCTGGACAGTGAGACATGTCTGCTCCTGGCAACACCAATTTACTTCAGAGAGGAGGATGGGCATTGAAGATACATCATATGGAATTTATCTTCACCTTGGCAAAAATAGCCATTTGGGCAAGAAACTGTCCTTGCCTGGACTGCTTGATCAACTGGACATGCAGGACCCATAGAAAGGTGACCACTGAACTTTGCTTGACAAAATGGTCCTTCAGGTTCCTGCTTCGCAGAGGAAACTGCCAGACATTCTACAGGACACTGAAAAAAGTGACCAAGAGACTCTAGCCCTGTGGGCTGAAGACAAATGCCCCAACTTTACAAAGGACCATTAGGTGACTGTCCAGGCTGCCAGCTGTCTCTGTCTACCCTACAAGACTCCTGAAAGTTGCTTGCATCCTTCTTCCAATTCTCAGGTAATATTATATCCTTCTGAGGTCTTTGATATGGTTGAAGACTAGATAGTTATAATTTTCTCAGTTATGATAAAAGATAAGTTAGATATAAAACCTTGGACTCACAAATATAAGATAGATAGGATACCTTCTTTAATATTGTAACTGTAATTCTTGCTTGATAATTGTTTTGTTATATGTAATTTTACTATGTAAAAGTTAAAACCTTCCTTAAAAAGAAAAGAAAAGGGGAAGTGCTGTGGATATTGCTCTGTGTAAATAAAATTCTGATTGGCCTGTGGCCAGGCAGGAAGTACAGGCGGGACAAGAGAGAAGAGAATACTGGGAGGTGGAAGGCTGGAGCAAAGAGACCCTGCCAGCTACCACCATGACAAGGAAGATGTAAAGACACTGGTAAGCCACAAGCCATGTGGCAAAGTATAGACTAACAGAAATGGGTTCATTTAAGATAGAAGAACTAGATAACAAGAAGACTGCCACGGCCGTAGTTTCTAAACAATGTAAGTTTCTGTGTGTTTACTTGGTTGGTTCTGAGTGTCTATGGGCCTGGCGGGTGAGAGAGATTTGTCCTGACTGTGGGCCAGGCAGGAAAACTCTTACTACAGAATAGTGTGATATACTATACATAACATAGGATAGTATATATTACATAATATATACATACTATCTGCTACATAGTAGAGTGTAGGAAATATAACACAGTATAGTTTTTAATCGTGTGCATGTGTGCTCACATGTATATGGTGCACATGTGAAGGCCACAGGCTGATGCCAGGCTTTTCCTCAATTGCTCTCCACCTTATATACTGAGGCAGACTCTCTCTCTTGGACCAAGAACACACTGACTGACTTAGTCTATAGCCATCTTCCTCCAGGGATCCCCTGTCTCTGCCTCCCTAAGTGCTGGGATTACAGGATTGTGGCCATACCCTCTTGGTATTTACATGGGTCTTTGGGAACAAATCTGACTGTCTCGGCCACTCTGCCTGAAACTGCAGCCGCAAAAGGAATTCTGTTCCCAGCTGTTTCAGCCACTCCTTTGGTGAAGAAGTGACTCAAGCAAGCATTATCCCTGGCAGATTAAAGATGCAGGCGGCCATCAGCCTGAGGCTGGCTCAGAGTACAGTGTGACTGAGTGGCTAAACACACCAGACCCTAACAGAAGAGAGTACTTGGTATAGCAAATAGCTGGACTTTCAGTTAATCACAAACTGTCTAGCTTTGGCCAATCACAAGCAGGCAACATAGCATAGCGTACTTAAATCAGTTAAATGGTAACCTGCACTACTCTGATGCTTCTTGTAGCCAATCAGTGATTACTTTGTCCAGCCTATAAACTGGTGGCTGGTAGGGCTGAGCTGGGCTCAAGGACCCTCTTCTGGTTCAGAGCTCTGCCCAGTCTACAAATGGTCCCTTCTTCAGATACTCCACATTAAATATGTTGACTTTAGGGAAGAGGGAACATCAATTGAATTAGATTGGGCAGTAGGCAAGTTTATGGGGGCATTTTATTGATTGATGACTTCAGTGGGAGGGCCGAGGTCACTGCGGGCAATGCGCTCCCCTGGGCAGGGAGTCCTAGGTTGTATAAGAAAGCAGGCTGAGTCAGCCATGGGGAGCAAGTCATTAAGTAGCATTCCTCCATTGTCTCTGCTTCAGTTCCGCCTTCAGGTTCCTGCCCCAATTTCCTTCCATGATGGACTGTAAACTGTAAGCTGAAATAAACCTTTTCCTCCGAAAGTTGCTTTTGGTTGTGGTATTTATCACAGCAATAGAAAGCAAATGGAGGGCCGGATGGTGGTGGCGCATGCCTTTAATCCCAGCACTTGGGAGGCAGAGCTAGGCAGATCTCTGTGAGTTTGAGGCCAGCCTGGTCTTCAGAGTGAGAACTGGGATAGGCGCCAAAACTACACAGAGAACCCCTGTCTTGAAAAACTGAAGGGGGAAAAAAAGCAAATTGTAGCTTGACCTAAATTTTACAATGGGGGAAACTGAGGCACTGAGGGGTTGAATGGCTCAGCCAAGGATACACATCTAGGGTAGCCAGAGCAGAATTGCTGACAAGCTGGGCGGAGTGGCTTAGGAGCATGGGCCTTTGGTCTCATTCTCTCCTACCGTCCCAATGCCATTTAGATCTCCCTGTCCCTACCACCAGGCATCCTCATGCTTCCTGCTCCTAACCTCAACCCCCCACCCCACCCCCCCCCACCCCCCCACCCCCACCCCCCCCACCCCCCCCCCCCCACCCCCCGCTTTGGCTCCCTCATCCCTTAGCTAAGAACCAAGAAAGACGACCCCATCCACTTACCAGCCCCTTCAGGAAGCCCCCGAGGGACTGTCGCCGCTTCTCGGACCTCTTTACGGGCTTGTCCCCACTCTGAGCTGAGTTTACCTCCACCACAGGCTGCTGCGCACACTGCGCCGGTTCTCTGGCTTCCTGTTTGCTGCCCTTCTGCTTGTTGGTCTCAGCCACAGACTTCTTGTCCACCGACTTCTTCTCCTTCGAGGTCTCCTTGCTTTTCTGGGCTGTTGGTGCGGGCTCTGGCTCTGGCTCCGGGGGCGAGGGCGTCTTCTCTGTGGAGTTTGACGTCTACAGGAATTCCAAACAAAGCCCCTGTTTAGTGTCTGAAAGACGCTTCTTAATAGCAGAAGGGTAAATGTGTTAAACAGAGATGTTTGGATGTTGGAAATGAGTTTGGGTAAAATGTGAGGAAAAAAATAAATCATCAAGGTCGTGCATAGCAGGGGGCATTTATTTATGTATTTATTTTTGTAATAATCCATTATTCATTTATGCATTCCCTGTAAGGACTCTTTCTCTTTGTCAAACTACTTAAATGACTTTGGCTGAGCCACTTAACTCCCCAGAGCCTCAATTTCCCCACCTGTAAACTGGGGTAGTAATAACAGCTATCCCATGCAATCTAGGCAAACTAATTCTACCCCCAGGAGAAGAGTGTGTGGCCTAAGCCTGGCCAGTCACAACAGTGTATGTGATAGAACCTGTACAGCTCTGACTGGTTCAGGATAAGCTAGAGACAGCTCTGACTGGTTCAGGATAGGTGAAGCTAGCTCTGATTGGTTCAGGATAGGTGAAGCTAGCTCTGATTGGTTCAGGATAGCGAAGACAGACAGGCTGGTCTGATATTAGAGCTTTGCTAGAATAATCAAGAGGTCTGGCTTTACTCCATTGCATTCAAAGCTATGAAAACACAAGCCTGGGCCTTTGAGAGTCTGTTTCAAGAGAAAAATATCCCCTGATAGGAAGTCAACACAGAGAAAAAGCAGAGCCAAGAACATGCGGATGAAATCAGTACAGGTGTCAGCATATGTGACCGTGGGTCCAGCATTCCTGAAAACCTTTCATGAACAGGGCAGTGTTGAGAGGGTGTGCCATAATTAGCCCAAGTGACTTATTTCTTGAGAGTGCACATTTTGAAATTCATAATTACATATGCCTTATATTTTTATGTGAAACTGTCCCTTTATTTCATGAAATGGTAGTTTAAAAAAAAAACCCAGATGGTTATTTTTAGTTTTGAATGGGCATCTTTCAATACCAAAATGAGACACCCTACACTGTACCTACAATGTAGAGGCTGTAAAAATCCCAGTCCTAGAAGATTCTGGGAAAACGGTAGCTACGCAGAGACAAAAAATAAATAAATCTGTCAGGAAGTTGAAATCTTTTTCTCATCATATCTTTGACCTCAACTGACTACCAGTACAGACACAGAAAATCAGAAAAGAGGGAGACCAAACAACCCCAGAGAAATCTTTCTCCCCAGTGGTGAATGAACAGGGTCCCAAGCAAGCTCTCCTGTGTTAGACAGACACAGGTCTCAGCAACTCTGGCTTTGGTGCAGGGGAGGCAAATGGGAATAGCAAGAGAAATTTGATGAACCCAATGTCATGGGCACCATCCAATGTCACTAGCACCATTGGCTAGTGGCTGCTCAGATCCTAGCGGAGAGACATCATGTCTTTACATGGCCAGCATGGGCCTCAAACTTGTGATCCTCTTGCCTCTGCCTCCCAAGTGCTGGTGGTCCCATGCTCCCATATGAGGCTTCTGAGACCTTGGCAGTGAACTCTTGTGAAATGCAATCCATATCAGCTTTGAAAGTTACACCAAACAATAGAAGTATAACTACTACCCCATGGGCCACATTTGACCCCTTAATTCAGGTCTACAAACTGTGGTTCATGAAGTCCTGTCATATACCCAGGCAGGAAGTCCCACAGCAGAGCTGTTGTCTTGAACAAGAATAAAAGCTGGTGTTTTGCATTAGTGAACCCAGCACAGCTCTGCGAAAGAAGCCAGAAGCCAAGTGGACAGGCTGCTCTGAGTCTGAGCTCATGGAAACTGCAGCTCTCTGGGAAGTAGATGTCCTTGGAGGTAGCAAACATCGTTCAAATTATTCTGCAGCTACATGTATCTAATCCTGCCATTTCCCAGCAGCCAAAGCTGTAGCAAGTGATAAGACATGGAGGTGAATCACTGAGTAGCATAGGAAGCCCTGAGCAACTGTATCCTCCAGGTGAAGGGGACTTCTGCCAGGATGCTCCTTGGGAAGACTGGGAAGCTGCAATGCTGTGCAAACCCCTGAGTTTCCACAAATTGTGTGGAAGATGTCAGCATCTAGCAGTGGCTGAAATCCTTACAGTGGAGTCAGAGACCTGGCTTGAGTTCAGTTCTATCATGCCCTTGCTGTGTGACTAGGCATCGAGAGTCTCTCCATGTCCTCATCTGTGTCATGCCACCTGAGGGTCAAATGGCCACATCTGGCCCATGTGGAATGCCAAATGCTGGGTAGCGATCATCTTGGGTTTTCTTAGAGGGAGGTAGTTCCAAGGCACAGAACTGACAGCTTGATGTTCAGGAAAGTCCCTAGCCGACGGGCTAGCAGAAGAGCTGGTCACCCTTGTAACCTTGCTTGCAGTTCCTCTTTTTAAGAAACTGTGAGGCTCTGAGTGCACTGTACAGATGGGCCACCGGGAAATGACACAGGGTGACACACTAGTGGCCCACCACTCACGCTGCCCAGCCGTGGGGACTCCCCCTCCCTTCTCGGGAAAAATTCCACCTGGGAACTGAGCTTTTCCTTGTTCCTTCTGCCCATATATATATATAAGCTTTCTAATTATTAATAGAAATAGCAACTCTAGACTGTCTTCTGAATTATGCTGTAGATTCATGTGATATGAGTATCGGATGGCCATTCCTTAGCAACAGTTTAATAATAATGACAAATAGCACCTACATTTGGCTGGGTCATGCCACCCCAATTCACACGCTGAAAATGATTCCCTTTTGTGGTTGCATTTGGAGTAAAGTAATAATTCAATGTGAAATGAGGCCATACTGAGGGGCTCTGATTCCGAAGGTTTAGCGTATTATAGGAAGAGACACTAGGGGGCACTCTTCTCCCCTGGCTCCTCCTCTCTCCCATGTCCCCTGCAAGGCAGAAGGCAGCCATTTGCAAGCAAGGGAAAGAACCTTTACAATACTTTGATTTTAGCCTTTCCAGCAACAGAAATGAGGGGAAAGTCTGTGGTTTAAGCCACTCAGCATATGGTGTTTTGTCATGGCAGCCTATGCTGATATAAAACAATTCATTGAGCCTTCCAGGCCGGAAATGTCCTCAGTCCTTTCCTGGTACCTAGTCATCCAGGTTGGTCGCCCTATAACGACTTCTTCCCCTACATCCACCTAGGTGCGGAAACTGAGGCACTGGGAGATTAGTAATCTGCCAAAACACCTACAGCAAAAACTCCACAAAAAACAGAAAACAAAAAGACCTTGGCCCGTTGAGTCTAAAATCCAGGTTTTTAAGCACTTCTTTGTATTATTAAAATTACTAGAAAAGTATTTGATATATTTTTAAATTTTTAAAAATTTTTATGTGCTTTGATATTTTGCCTGCATGTATGTCTGTGTGAGGGTGTTGGATCCACTGGAACTACAGTTTAGACACTTTTTTGAACTGCCACGTGGGTGCTGGGAATTGAACCCAGGTCCTCTGGAAGAGCAGCCAGTGCTCTTAACTGTTGAGCCATCTCTCCAGCCCCAGTATTTGATATTTTTATAGAGGTATTTATTTAAATTTTAAAAAGTGCCAGATTACAAGCTAGAGGGTCTTTAGACGATGTTGAACACCTACTTTTCTTCCCTCTGGCTCTCAAGTGCTGGGATTGAGGCATGTACTACCATGCCTGGTCTCATGCAGTGCTGAGATGGCATCGGGGCTTTGTGTATGTCAGGAAAGCTTTCTACTAAGCGAGCTACATCCCCAGCCCAATGATCCCATTTTTAAAAGAAAGATCCCATACAGATATAAAATATTCTGTTAAGAATAAAGCAGCAGCTAAGGCAGTGAGCATCATCCATCTGTTTCAGGATAATTCCTACTGTGTGCCAGACACCACACACAGTGATAGAAAAATGGAAATGCCTGCTTGCTCTACAGTGTTCCAGACATGGGTGAGACAGGAGAGACACACAGGAGAATCATTACAATATCATGAAGGGAACAAACAGGATGGCAGTGATGACCGAAGGGCATAGAATCTCTGAGGAGGTGACATTTCTGTTAAAACTTGAAGGCTGAGAGAGGAGGAGGTTGGACATAGCTGAAGACTAGTTCATACCAAGTCTGCAGAGCCCAACAGTGTTGGGTATACAATGGGCGCTTAATCAGGAAATGTTGCATAAATGACTGAGAACTGCATTGAAAATAAGCCTGGAGAGAAGCAAGAAGGCATCAGCTAAACCCACCACCAGACTGAGTTCAAGGTCACTTACTTGGCAACTGGAGTCTTTCCTATTACTTTCTTCTGAGTGGGTGATCCCTCCATCCCCTTTCACTGACTACAATAACAAACAGACAGTGTCCTTTCAGTGACCACAACACAGCAACAATGGACAGATGCATGCACTCCCCAAACTGATGACCCCGTCATTGATTCTTGAAATTAGGTTCAAGACCCTAGAAGAGCAACCAGGAAGGGGCCGCTCATAGAGACATGGAGTCCGACGGAACTCAAGGGCTAGCTTCCAAAGGAGCTGTCAAAGTCCCAAGCCCCTAGGGTTATGTCATTCCGGATGACTAGATCATGAGGAAAATGCCAGTGTTGAGGCTAGCTCTGGTGGGCACACCTGGGTGCAGAACATGGTCTTCTGGGCATAACAGCCACTGCCATGGAGCAACTGTAACTGCTACAAGAGACCCTCCAAATCAGGTCTGTTGACTGTCCCTCACAGAAAGGGGGGAATCATTAGGCCTTCACCTGAGATTCTAGGCACTTTTTCCTACCCCGCCCCCCCCCAGCTGTTTGTGGTCTCAGGAAGTACTAGGGCATACAGTATGTGGAAGGCTAATTGGGGGAGAAGGGTGTGGCTCCATCTAGCTAGCTATAAGGAAGTCATTATCCATGCTGGGGTGAGACCTCTCAGTGCAGTAGCTGTTTTGGGGTCACCCAGGCTCCTACAAGTCACCCCTCACTCATGCTCTGAAAGAAAACCCAATAAACTCATTGGTTTACCATGGGAGACCTCGGTGGAGTTGGTACTTTGCTCAGTCACTGGCCCCCTAGCTGGGGTGAATAGACATCTGTTCCTGTCTCCCCAGGAAAATGCATGTAATCCCTCCACTTAAGGGCTGAGGCAACAGGACCACAAGACAGCCTGGGCTAAATGAGATCCTTTTTGAGGAAGGGAAGGAGAAGAACGAAGTGTTGGAAGGAGGTGATTAAATGTGAAAGAATGAACATCTGGCATTCCATTGGTACCGCCTGGGGCTGTTATTTTCATCCCATGGCGTGTTGAGGGTTAGTGAGCATTCCATGCTCCATCCTTTAGCGCCCCCTAGAGCTTGTGGTTTCCTTGACAGGGCTGCATCTAGCTGACTCTGTATCTTTGATTCTTTTAACCAGGTGAGCTGAATGAACTAGTATTTCCAAATGTGTGGCCACAGGCACAGAGGCACCAGAATCACCTGAGAACTTGTTAGGGTGATAAATTCTCCACACCTGCTTAGCTGTAGATCTGCTGAATCAAACTCTGGGGGCTAGGGCTCAGTCACCTGTGTTTAACAAGCTCCTCAGGGGATTCTGAGCACATTAATGCCTGAACTGGCCACAGTCATACTCAGACTTAATCTGAGCTCCGTAGCTTTAGCTGTGCACACAGTAATGCCCAGTGCTTGACGCCATCAAATACCCACTGGGTGTGATGATGAGCGCTCGGGTCTCATCCACAACACCAACTCTGGTCGAATCTTGGAATAGCTAGTTATTTGCACCATCTCTTCCAGCTGTGCAAGAAGTGGGGCGGAAGCAGTGTGGGGTGAAGAGGAGATACTCACCCTAACTGTTATCAACTGGGCTGTTCTCTTAAGCAGACAGCATGCACCCAAGGGCACAGGCAAGAACAGTTAATCCTAAGAACCTTAGAGCAGGCTCCACACCTTCTGTGAAAGCAGCGGGTGTGAGCACAGAGTTCAGACCTTGGCAAGCTGGGTGGGCATGGTGACCATTATAATCCCAGGGCACGGGAGGAAGAAGCAGGATTCCTGGAGGATAGGGCTAGCTAGGTTAGTCATATCTGATAGGACCTGGTTCAACCAAGAGACTCTGCCTTAACATGAGGAAGACTCCCAACACCAGCCTCAGGCACACACACACACATGTCATGCACACCCCCACACATGTGTACCCATATACAGGCAAACATGCATATAAGCACACATAGCATACATGCATGAAAGAAAACTGTACTGGCACTCAAATGCATTTTGACTGATTAGTGTGATCCACTTCAGTGTCGGAGATGTGATGCTCAAGGTGTCGGAGAAGAGCACACGGCCCACGTTGAGTGGTGAGCTAACTGAGAGCAGGCACTGTCTAAAGAGAAAAATGTGCATGCTTTATTCACCACAGCAGAACCTTAATGGGGGGAAACATTATTTTTCTCATTTTAAGAGCAAACAAAATGAAAGCTCAGAGATACGATGCTGGGTTGTGGACCTAGCTGGTTGGAGATGCACGCTGTGACAGCGGGCAGTGAGTCCAGGCTCCAGACTCTAAGTCACCTCTGCTTTCTACCTCCCCAAGGAAGAGCAGGTGCCACACAGTCAACTAGCGATGGTTGAACATTTACTTGAAATTGGAATATTTGAATTAGATAAATGGAAATTAGATTAAGCAAAATAATGTGGGCTTGGAGAAGCTAGAGACAGATGAACCTGAACCGCTGATGTTTGGGGGACATGCCCATTATCAAGGTGGACCCTGAGCTTCTTAAATATTCCTTGGTGTTGCTCTTCAAACAACAGAAACACTGACTAGCACCATCAATAGTTTGAGGAGAGTGTGGGGATCCCTAAATTCCTAAAACCACATCTCCAGAGCATCCCAAGTACAGGTACACCCTTGATGTGTATTTCTTGATTGTCTAGGAATGGAGGATGGGGTGCTACCAAGCTCTATGAACTTCCCTTTTCTTTGTTTTTTGAGGCAGCATCTGCTACATTGCCCAGGCAGGACTTGAGCTTGTCATCTTTCTGCTCCAGCCTCTGAGTAACTGGGATTTACTGGCACACACCACTGTGGTGGTTTGAATGAGAGGCTCCTATAGGTTCCTATTTGAATGCTTAGGCCCTAGGGAGTGGACCTGTTTGAGAAGAACAGAAGGATTTGGGGGTGTGGCCTAGTTGGAGGAAGGGTGTCACTGGAGATGTGCTTTGAGGTGTCAAAACCCAGTGCTAGGCCCAGTGTCTCTTTCTCTCTGTCTCTCCCTGCTGCCTGGATCAGAATGTAGCTCTCAGCTACTTTTCCAACACCATGCCTGCCTGTGTGCCACCATGCTCCCACCAGGATGATTATAGACTGGTGTTCTAAAACTGTAAGCCAGCACCCCCATTCAGTGCTCCCTTTATGAGAGTTGCCTTGGCTGTGGTGTCTCCTCACAGCAGCAGAACTGTGACTGAGACAGCCACTGTTCCGGCTTCCATGCATTCCTCTCAGAGAACTTGTTGTGGGATACACCAAGGATCAGTGTGTTCTCGGCAGAATTTAGGTCCAGGGCATGGAGAGTGGCTCTTCCTTCCTTTCGGTCTCCTGTGCTGTTCTAAGAGGCTCAGCCTTGCCAGAGAGCATTGCAGAAAGGGAATTGACTCCTTTGGTGATTGCTGGCAGCCCTCCTTACCATCTGCTAACATTCTGACACTTTGGGATCTCACTGGGCCCCCTTCTACTGACTGGCACTCCAGAGTGGCCTTCAGAATATGGATGGTTTCTGTCTACCTCAGTTAGCCCCTGGGGTGGGGGGGGACTATGTATGTTTGTCTGTGTGGGTGAGTGGGGAGGTGTTATTGTGTGGCAGTGTGCATGTGGAAGCCACAGGTCAACACTGAGTGATGTTCCCCTGGAAGCACCCACCTGTTATTTTTGAAACAGTCTCACTGAACCTGGAACTCATCAATATAGCTAGGCTGGCCGACCAGCGAACCCCAGAGAGCTACCTGTTTCCACTTCCTTGGTGCTGGGATTACACACATGTGCTATCAGACCTGGCCTGGGGGTGAAATTTAGATCCTCATACTTGGAAATCAAACAGTTTACCAAATGAGCCACCTATCCCCTCCCAGGGAAATGTTGAGTTGTAAAATACAAACACATGTGTGGTGCGTTGAGCGAGAATGTTCTCTGTAGGCTCTGGCCTTTGAGCACTTGGTCCCGAGTGGGTGACACAGTTTGGGGAGGCTGTGGAAGTGTGGGCTGTTGAAGGAAGTGTGTCAGTGGACACAGCCTTGGAGAGTTTAAAGAGTTCCTCCTTTCCGTTCAAGACATGAACTCTCAGCTTCTGGGTCCAACCACCATCAAGCTTCTGCTCTAAGTTGCTTTGGCCATGGTTTGTTTGTTTGTTTGGTTTTTTTAATCACAGCAATAGAAAGGTAATCAATATAACACGCATGAACAACATAGCTTTTTAAAAAAAAAACAAAAACAAAACAAAAAACCCAAAACAACAAGAACGAAAACAATGATCCTTCCACAACTTCTTGACAATGAAGTTCTTTTGTATTCTAAGACCGGGCTATTGAACTGGACTTTTCTTATTTTAAGATGTGTTTCATAGATGCTTTTCCAGTTCAAGGGCTGGGTTGGGCATGCTTTTTTTCCCTCCGTCTCTTAGATAGTCTTGGAGGAGAATTGGGTCAGCTCAGTACCAAGCTGTGTTGGCAGTGTGAGAGCAGACCTCCAGGACCTCAGAAGATCATTGCCATTCCCACCCTTCTTAAGGAAAAATGGGAGCGTGTCTCTCAAGCCTTCCGATGGCCTTTTTCTGTTTGTTTTGAAGCCCAAGAAGCTGTGTGTATGGCAAACTAACTGACTTCTGGCATCAGACAAAGATGTCATTAAGTTCCTTAATCATGCCTCTCATGAATACCAGCACCTCCCACCTGCCCTCCCTCAGAACTTAACTAGGCAGAGCCCTCTTTCAGTGACAACCCAGATAACCCATGTTGGGCTCTGCCATCCAAACAACTGTGACCACGAAGGCTTTATTCTTCCAGTTGTCAAAAATAACAAAGTTACGGTCTGAGGATACTAAAATTCTTTCAGAAATGATTTAGTGTCATGTAGAAAAGTTTAGAGGCTGGGAAGCAATTTCTGAGATTTTCCTACTCCCTGGCAGGTACCTTGTTTCCCCCATGGTTTTATTCATGAGACTCAAAGGTGAGGCGTCTCAGGACTCCAGCCTGCAGATTAGAGACAGAATCTAGTCCTGGTGTCTGAGCCTTGCATGTTAATGGTCCTAGTTTGGTTGTGAGCCCAGCCTTCAACGGCTGAGCCATATCTCTAGCCCTGATCCTAGTTTTTATTGCTTGCAAGGTGCCATGCATGTTGATAGCTTGATACCCTGAGGAATATCGGAGTTGTTTCTAACATGGCCAACATTTGAGCAGAAACATTTGGTGGTCAGTTCACATTGTTTGGAAAGGAACGCACATGGATTTTTGACCCTTCAACCAAAACTGACAGTTAAAAGAAGTAGGATGGGTGTGGTGGCTCAAGCCTTTAATCCCAGCACTGGGGAGGCAAGGGCATGCATGGTGGATGCCTTAGTCAAGGATCTCTAGGGTAACAGAATTTATAGAATGAATCTCTTACTATATATATGTATACACACACACACACACACACACACACACACACACACACACACGAATTTATTGGAATGACTTACTGGCTGCAGTTCAGCTAATCCAACAATGACTGGTTGGGAACAGAAAATTCAAGAATCTAGTAGTTTCTTAGTCCACTAGGCTGGATTTCTCAGTGGGTCTTCAGTATACACTGGGATCCCAAAGAAGTAGGCTCTAAAGCCATTGAAGGAATGGACTTGTTAGCAGGCAAAGAGCAAAGCTTCCTTCTTCCATGCCCTTGTATAGACTTCCAGCAGAAGGTGTGGCCCAGATTAAAGTTGTATCCTCCTGCCTCAAGGTCAAGATCAAAGCTGTGCATCTTCCTACAGCAAAGGTCTGGGCTAGAAGTGGATGCACCCAAGCAAAAAATAATCTCTCACAGGTGTGCCCTCCATTTCTGGATTATAGTTCATTCAAGATGTAGTCAAGTTGACAACCAAGACTAGCCATCATAGTGGATCTCTGTGAGTTCAAGATCAGCCTGATCTACATAGTGAGATGTATAGTCCAAGACAACCAGGGCTACATGGAGATTCCTTACCTCAAAAACAAACAAACAAACAAACAAACAAACAAAACACTACCTCCAAACTAAAGAAGAAGTAGGCTGATTATTTATCTTTGGGTGGGGGAGATACAGGGTCTCATGTAGCCCAGGTTGGCCTCAAACTTAGTATGTACCCAAGGGTGACCTTGAACTTCTGATCCTCCTGCCTCCTGGATCTGATGTGAATGCTGGGATTACAGAAGTGGGTCACCACTCTCAGTTTGGAGGTAAAAGTTTAACACAGTGTGAGAGTATTAGCAATAATATTTCCTAACTCAACTATACTAACTTGGATCCAAGAAAATGGATCTTCATTAAATGTCCAGGTCCACAGAGGTAATACATCCCAGTTTTCTGCTTCACTGAGGTGTTCATTTGAAGTAGGACTGTGTTAGTCATATAAGTGATCTAGCCAAAGTAACTTTCACTGTAAGTGCAAATATACTCAAGAACCCTATACCCAAGCTTAACATAAGCTAAGCATTAATTCTCCTCTTTTGCCTTGTAATTTAAAGACCAGTAGCCCAACATACAATGTTTACAGAGAAAACCTTAATAAGAGAAGCGCTAGCGAGGGCTCAGCCCCATACTACCTCCACAAACTCCAGAAACCAACGGCCACACAGGAAGCAGCAATATCACCCGGGTCAAAGGGCAGCTTCAGAAACAACAGAAATGGAATAAAAGGGAACACTTGACTTGGGACTCCAAGTCTGCTCCAGGGTTTGGGTGAATTGTTCAGACCAGGCTCTTCTGATGATCACTTGGAAGAAGGAAGAACACTTATTACAGCTGGGCCTGGTTTGACTTTTTAAAATATTTATTCTATTTTTACTTATTTATTTGTGTGTGTGTGTGTGTGTGTGTGTGTGTATGTGTGATGTGTGTGTGTGTGTGGTGTGTGGTGTGTGTGATGTGTGGTGTGTGTGTGTGTGTGTGTGTGTGTGTGTGTGTGTGTGTGTGTGTGTGTGTGTGTGTGTGTGTGTGTGTGTGTGTGTGTGTGTGTGTAGGTAACTGCAGAAGCCAGAAAAAGGCTTCACCCTGGGATGTGAGCTGCCTGACATTCGTGCTGGGAACCAACCTGATGTCTTAAGTATTCAGAACCACTGAGCCATATCTTCACCACCTCATTATTAATGTTTTAATACTCAAAGGGGAATTTGAGATCCAGAACTTTGGCCTAAAGACTTCTGTATTTTGTTTTATAATTCCCTTTTCAAACCATCTTCCTTTCCCCTGATAATACTAATTTTTGATTTGATTAGCCTATTAGATTGAATGTGATTAACAGAAAACTAGGTTTCTTGGCTGTTTCCTCATTTGGGCCTTTAGCTGGTCTGCTATTAAACCTCCAAGTCTTTTTCTCAGCCTGGGGATGTCACACCAATCAAGATTTTCTTATAAAACCAGTGGGCCAGAGAAAGGCTCCCAAGGAGGAGTAAATGGAATAATGTAGCTCAAACTAGCATGAAGAAGAAGTGGGCTTTCCAGAAATCGGAAATCTCCAGAATTGTGTCTCCCACATTTCTGGTTTTGAATCTGCCTACCTGGTGATTAGGTACATGAACACAGCCCTCTGCCTATTCTCACTATAAAAATATACTACATTTCAGTCACTTTCTTGACATCAGCTGATTAGTATGTATAAGAATCTGTTTCTCCCTTCTGATGGGCTGATGTCTTAGATGTACCTTGCAATTATTTTGGAGTCCTGTAGGAGCCTGTGGGACTTTGGTGGTTTAGTCCAACTATCTCTGTCAAATATTATGTTAGGATTTATATTACTCTACTTTCTTTTACCTGAAATAGAGTTACACTAGAAATGAAGATCTTCCAATTTGTGAGAGGTTGATTTCTGGGAAGAAAATGATTTCTTAAGAAATGAACTAGGCCAAGTGGCGCACGGAGGTGCACATCTGTAATCACAGTACTTGGTAAGCTGAGACAGGAGGATTGCCATGAGTTTGAGGCCAGTTTGGGCCACATGGTGAATTTCAAGCATTATAGTAAAAGCTTGTCTCAAGAAGCCAAAGAAATAAGGTTAAAAAAGAGCAATGAAATGAATAGTTCAGTGCATTTCTTTGAAAACAAAAAAAGTATTCAACAAAGAACTCCTTTACCACAAAACAAGAAATGCATCAACAGAAAGGAAGAGACATGAGACAGAGGCTGGGCAGTCAACTCTCTGTCCACTGAAGTTGGATACAAACAAGAGATTTTGCTATTGGGTTTTCCATTAAATCAATTATTGTAAATAAAATTATAAGTTCTTAATTATGTAAAAATGTGCTTGAAGTATTTGGTTATTTGGCTTTAAAAGATTGCCCTAACCCTTAGTGGTAGGTTACACGCCTTGTCTATTTTCAATCCCTTGGGGCAGGCTCTGGGCCTTGATCACCAGTAGAAATCCAAAGATTTTAAGTCAATTCAGAGGCCATGAATATACTACAAAAAAAAAAAAAAAAAGTTTCCTAGAAGTAATCACGGGGTCCACTTTTCAGGGGTCTCCCCAGCAGGGACATTGATACACACACATAAAAGTGAGTGTAAAGTCCTGGGCATGGCTCAGTGGGGAAAGGTGCCTGCCACCCAGTTTGACAACCTGAGTATGAGTCCTATGACCACAGGGCTAAAGAAGAAAACTGACTTCTGCAAGCTGCCTCCTGGCCGCACATGCATGTATCACCCCGGCATACAAACTAAATGAATGTAAAACATTTTTTTGAGTGCATGTATATCCTTAATGTAGGCAAAAGAAGGGGTCAAGACTGTGTGGAGATACTGGAGCCTTCTCACTGAGTGTGAGCAGAGTTAAAATTGGGTCTTTCCCCGCTTCTCTGGGATTCATTCCCTGAGGGGATGGAACTCCTGATGCTGTTTTCTGCCCAATGCCAACCTGTCACTGTACACTCGCGGTGATTTGTTGTTGGCCAGCGAATGATTAACATGGAAAAGTTGGACTCAATCATCATTATCGACAGAGTAACGGCTGCTCTGAAGTGACAAGTCCCTTCACTACAAGTAGAGGAAGCTATGAAAACAGCAAGGTGGGACTGTCTCAGGGCTGTGTACCCACAGGGACAGGGATGTGACCAGAGTGAGCCGGAGTTGGCATGAATGACGTCAGGGAGTCATGGGGAATGTTGTTAAGGCTAGAAAACCAGCATCGATCACAATGCTGACAGCATGCTTTAAGGAAAACAAAACAGAAAGATGATAGGATGTTGGGAGATTTGTGGGTGGTGGTGTGAACACTGAAGCTTTACACTGGGTTTAAACTGGCATGCATCTGTCATCCTAGCCCTCCTGTGGGGCCACGGGAAGAGTTCAAGTTTGCAGATGATGAGAGCAATGAACACAGGGGTCGCTAAGGGTCACTGGGGAGGGTGAGTCCTGGCCCTCCCATCCTTGGAGAGCCAGCTCCAAAGGCCTCCCCTGCCTCCAGTTTTTACCACCATTCGGATGACCTGTTCTTACTGCAAGAAGACAGTGTCTAGGAGACAGCATGGAGGGATAAAGACACATGGTCTGAACCTCTCCCAGCTCAAGGCTTTGCTGGAGATGGATTCTGGTTTCATTTCTATGTTTAGCTTGGAATTCCTTGTCCCCTTTGCAATGAAGTTAGCCACACTGGTGATTTGGAAGAGGTGCTAATTCTATTTGCTGATTCTTCTGTGTTTCCCCACACACAGAAACAAGAAAGCTGGTCCCTTTTCATATCATGATGAAGAATTTGGGAATCCCATTTATCATTTAGATCAGTCACCAGAAATGGGCCAAATATGTTTACTGGTGTCATGTAAAAACAAGTGTAAACATCTCAGTTTTTTTTTTAAATTATTGTTTATTTACTTTGTGTGTATAGGCACGTAGGCTTGTGGGCACGCACATACACACACACACACACACACATGTGTAGCAGCAGCAGGCTGTCTCATGCAATGGCACATGTGGGACCAGAGAAAAACTTTTGGGAGTCAGTTCTTGCCATCTACTGTGCTGCCTCTGCTGCTGGGGCCACCTAGCCAACTGGCCTGTGAATCTTAACACATTCTGCCTCCACTTCCCGTGGCCCCACAGGAGGGCTAGGATGACAGATGCATGCTAGTGTACCAGCATTTCACACTCGTTCTGGGGCTGGAGCCAGGTCATCCGGCTTGAGCAGGAATACTTTTTATCTGCAGAGCCTTCTCCTTGGCCCAAAGATCTCAAATCTTTTCTTTTCTCTTTTTTTAAATCACACTGGTTTTATGTCATATGCACACTCATGGATGATCTCATGCACATGTGCACAAATGCCACAGTACACATATAGAGGCTAGAGGATAACTCGCCACAGTCCTGTTCTCTCCTTCCACTGTGTGGGGGCTTGTGAGATCAAACTCAGGTTGCCAAGCTCGATAGCTGGTACCCTTACCTGTTGAGCCATCTTATTGGCCTGAAAGTCTCAAATCTTGACCCCCAATGAGAGGATGGGGCTCAACCTCAGCCTGCCCATCACTTCTACACGTTCCATACCAGGAGCCAACAGGAAGAGAGCTTGGCCCCAGCCGATACCTTCCAAATCTCATTCCCCCCTGCAAGGGTTTGGCTGGCTTTTAGTCTATCTGCAATCTTGTTAAGAGGCTCCTGAAACTGGGGAGTTTTTTTCCAAATGGATTAGACTTCCAGATATGAAAATAGAGGCACTTGAAGGTGAAGGTCTTGTTGTTCATTAAAAGAGAATTAAACCGATGACCTTTCTCTCGGGCTGCTGCTTACCCAGCTGACTTTAGTTTTCTCATAGTCACAAAGGTCTCTGCCCACATTCTTTCTGTTCCACACAGATTAAGAGTATGGCAACCTTGCCAACCAAACTATGCAGCCATATGTGTATCCAACCATTATTGCATTTGAATATTATCTTCAGAACTTCTGGACTTCAATCTATAGCTTTGGCCTTTTTTGCTTTGCAGACTGAGTTTCACACACAGTGTAGCACAGTTTGGCTTTGAACTTGGAATCCACTCCAGCCTCTTGAGTGCTAGGATTACAGGAGTAAACCTCTATGCCTGGCTGCTATAAGTTATATTATTCAGTATTTAATCCAGGAAATGTCTTATGTTGTTTTTTAAAGGCCTGTTTCAATTTATTTACATATTTTCCCCCTAGAGCTGAGGACCGAACCCAGGGCCTTGCACTTGCTAGGCAAGTGCTCTACCACTGAGCTAAATCCCCAACCTCAGTTTATTTACTTTTTTTTTTTTTGGTTTTTCAAGACAGGGTTTCTCTGTGTAGCTTTGCATATTTACATATTCTTAAAAATTATTTTTAAAATGTGTACATGTGTGCGCTTGCTTTTGTTTGTATGTGCACCTTATGTGTGCAATACCCTAAGAGGCCAGAAGAGGGCACTGGATCTCTTGGAACTGGAGTTACAGATGGTTGTAAGCCATTTGATATGGGCACTGGGAACAGAACCCTGATCCTCCACAAGAGCAGCATGTGCTCTAAACCACCAAGTCATCACTCCAGCCCCATCTTTGCATAGTCTTATGTTCTTTATGCAAACAATTCATTTGAATAAAAGGAATATTCACTTCATCATCATAATGAGAAAGCAGTGTCATTTACCAACAACTGAAGCAAACATCAAACACACAATGCAAAACCAGCAATGAAATTAACTTCTGAGTGGATACTGTTGTCATCACTGACAACTGAAAGCCTCTTAATTTACTAAGAAGGGAGCTAGCAGAAGTTAAAGAACAGTAAGAAGCAGGCCAGAGGACCAATGAGAAGAGTGAGAGGGAATCTACTCACTAAGCCCACCCATAGCAGCGCCCACGCCTCACCACAGTTGCAGCTCACACCCTTCCTGTCAGCAGATGAGCTGCATGTCTGCTTTGTACCGGCAGATGGACGGATGGACAGATGGACGGACAGAAGGTGGCTTACCATTTGTCTGAGAAACGCCATCAGAGGGGTCCTCCGGGGTTTGTTTTCTTCTTTAACTTTTACATCTGTGGGTTCAGGCTGGGCCTCTTCTTCGCTGAGATCCACAGTTTGTAAGGCAGGCTCTACTTCCTCAAACCTTACAGTTTCTACCGGTGGCTCACACACCACCTGGATTGTTTTGTCAGGTAATAAGAAAACAAAACAAAACAAAACAAAACAACCCCCACTACCTGAACATTCCCCCAAAACACGTTTATGAAGGAGTCTTGGTTCTCCCGTCTGCAGAGGAGCTGAGGGTTTGGACCCGTGACTAGTTTCTATGTAGGCAATCTTCAAGAGGCAGTATTCAGGATGTACTTAATGAGCTCACAGACAGATGATTGCTGATCACTGGACAGACAGATGGACAGGCAGACAGACAGATAGGAGTGGAGCTGGCAGATTCCTTTCCCATGAAGGTGCGAGGCATAGACAGGAGGAGTCCCTCCCACCTTCCTAGCAAGTCTCTCTTTGGTCTGCCCTAGAACAATTTCACTCAGCCTGTGTAGAGATCCTGTGGTGGTTTGAATGAGAGAGACCCTAAGTTGGTGGAACTGTTTGGGAAGGACTAGGACGTACAGCCCTGTTGAAGGGGGTGTGTTACTGGTGGTGGTGGGGAGCGTACTTTGAGGCACTCAATTCTAGTTAGCTCTCTCTCTGTCTCTAGCTTATGGATCAGATGTGAGCTCTTGGCTACTGCCCTACCACCATGCCTTCCTGCCTGCTTTTCATCACGATGGTCATGCACTAACCCACTGGAGTGATAATCCGACCCTCATCAAACTCGTTCTTTTATAAGTCGCCTTGGTCATGGTGTTTTATCATAGCAACAGGACAGTGGCTAAGGCAGAGCAGGAGTAATCAGGCGACATATGTCCAGTTCTTCAGCCTGGGCCAGGTAACACAAACACTCAGCTACTGCTGCTGGTTCTTACCGGTTCTTACTGGTGTTAACATTAAACCTATTTACTCCATGACCACAATGACCTGGAGCATCCAACAGTTTACAGGTCCATTTAGAGATGGTTAGATCAGTTATTACCTCTTTTTATGTCTGTGGTACAAGGTACTTCTTATATATGGCCTTGGAACATACCTACAAAGGTAATGTTATCCCCATTTTACAAGTGAGGATTATGAACAATTGACTAACTTGGCTTATGTACTACTAGAGGGCAGCCACCATTTTGAGGAGGATAGGGTTTCCTGCTGGCAAGCAAAGCCAAAGGCCTGACAGCAAGATGTTCTCACATCTGTTTGAGGCTCTGCCATCCTCTAGGAACTGGGACCCTTTCCAGCCTTTGGCTTTGCTGTCCGTGGTCTATGGGATTTCATCCTTACATTTGCTAGCTCGTGGTCATGAAAGAGCTGTTGCCATACAGTGGGTAGAAGAGTCGGAGATGGCTCTTGAGTAGGTAAGGGCAGACTTTGACCTCCTGACCCTGGATTCCGAATTATTCCATCTTTGAAGCATTTCGAACCTTTGTGTACAAGAGCCTAGAGGGAAAAAAATCACTCCTAATGAGACCGTCTGTGGCTCTGATGGGAGTTGTACCATGATGATAGCATGTGAGTGGATGTGAGGCAAACCATGACCTATTGGATGCGTCAGGAGCCCCGGCGAGGCTCGCCCTAGCACTTCCTGCGACGGCAGCCAATGATGCTGTTCTCTTTTGCACCCAGGTGGGTTTTTGTTGTCTTCATGTGAAACTGGCAGGTCCCTTACTAAGAAGTACCTGTTGCTTTGATTTTATACATTGCTAGCAAGGGAAGATTAGTTTCATTAGTTATAATAATTTAACCAACCAAGGCCAAAACATTTTTGTGTTATACCTGGCTATCCCATAACTGCTATAGTCAAGACAGATTTTTTTCCAACTTTTTTTTTTTCTGTTTTGGGTCAGGGTCTCTCTAAATAGCCCTGCCTGTCCTGGAACTCTCTATGTAGACCAGGCTGGTCTTGAACTCACAGAGGTCCACATGCCTCTGCTTCCTGAATGCTGGGATTAAAGCTGAACATCAATATGCCCAACTATTTTTCAGCCTCGTAAATGTTTACTTACGTGTGTGTGTGTGTGTGTGTGTGTGTGTGTGTGTGTGCACAGCAGACACTCTCAGGAGTCAGTTCTCTCCTTCCACCACATGGATCTCAGGGATTAAACTCACACTGTCAGGCTTAGTAGCAAGTGCCTTTACCTGCTGAGCCATTTTGCTGGCCCAGATTTTACTTTTTATAGGATTAGAATCCAATTTTAGAAGAAGTTCTAAACTTTCATGGTCTTCAAGGCTCTATTTTATTTTCATGAGAACCTGATGTTGATGTCACCCTACCTTTAGCTCAGGGATCACAGTGGGCTGTACATGGGCCGACAGGCTGCTTTTGGAAAGGTGTGGGGAGAGAAATTAGACAAAATGAGGTGGTTCAACCACATTCCCCAGAAGTACTGGTCACCAGCTCTTGGAACAAGGTTAGTAGCTTCTAGCCATCCTCCAGCGAGGGTCAGAGAGTCCTGGACACTGCTGTGATTAATGCTGGTGCTTCTCCAGGGAGGAAGAAATGAACTCTGTTTTACACACTCCTCACTCCACCTGGATGTCTAGCCAGCAGGGAAGCATCATTTCCCTGGGAACTAGACACTGATGGCAGGTAGGTCCAGCATGCACTATGTCACCTGCCACTCACCGGCAGTTGCTACTGGGGCAGCCAGCTGTCCCTGCAGGAGGTATTCCTGTCTTGGTCCACCAGGAAAAACATCCAGAGACAATGCGTAAAGGGATATGTGGCTGAGTTCTTATAAAACTTTGCCAGTACTGACATTTGAATTCATGTGATTTCCATATGTCATGATAATATTTTCTTTTTTTTTTTTTTTTTCCAGCCATTTAAAAATATAGAAAACCACTTTTAACTTGTGGGTCAAGCTAAAACTAGGTGGTGGACCAGATGTGGTCTGTGAACTGTAGTTTATTGATGTCTAAATTCCCATCTCATTTCATTCTCTCCAGAGCCACAGACTGGTTCCATCGGTACCCCATATGACAGATAAGTAAACTGAGGTTCAGGGAGAAATGTGACCTGGAGATAACGGTGCCTAGGTCACAGCTGTTTATCTTCATTCCCTCCAAGCAGTAGGAAGCTAGACGGTAAATGTGGAGCCTTAAAACTGGAAATGCAAGGTAAAGGGCTAAGCAAGGCGGGGAAAGCAATGTATAAAATGTTTCTTCATTTCATTAAAAATGCCTTGCTTTCCTTTTGTGTTACTTTTTGATACTAGGAATATATCTATTAATTCCACCATATTCCTGATTTAAGCATATGGTAGAAAGTGAAATGTGCTTGGTTGTTTCAGGTCAACTCCAGATTTTGATACTTGGGCTGTGAGGAATACAGGGATCCTAGGATGAATGGAAACACTGGTTTTCCCCAAATGTTTCTCTTCAGAGAACTCAGTCTCTGAGCAGACTCGTGCTTTTTAGGTTGAGAGGAGAGAAGATTCTGGCTTCTTAGAAAATACCAGGGAAGTTCACAAGAACTTTCTAGAATCAAGAGAAGAGGCCTTTGCTGAGCTATTAACTTTGACTCAAGAAATAAAAGAGGAAAGGATAGAATGAAAGGAGTGAATGAATGGACGGAAGAATGTATGAAGGAACAGGACCAACAGATTGTTGAGACTTCTCCTAATAAGAATAATAACACTTCTAGAGGAACAGTGGGAACTCACTGGACATGGGATGGGAAGAAGAGGAGAGACAGGAACGTGGGAACAGCACTCAAAGCACACCATATACTTGTATGAAGATGTCCTTATGCGATTCAACACCGTGGGAAGTGAATAGAGCTGATGAATACAGGATATATATAAAAGGAATCACACACAGCCATTCCAGTGTTCACCCCTATCATGACTAACATTTTAGGGGAAATGTTTGGATTTCTAATATCCATTTGGCTACCGTAACGAAATAAAAATTAAAGCATATACACTGTTTATGGTAAGTGAATAAGAGACTCCAGAGGAGACAAGTACATTTTCCCTTGGCAAAGTGATCATGTCCTTTTGTTGTTTTAAGAAGCTATACATTCACTTACCCAATCATAAAAATGTCCAGTCTGCACCACTTTCAGCATTGAGAGCTGCTGTCTTCGGCCTGGAGCTGCCAAGGCCCCATTTAGTAATATCTCAGGATGAGATTTTCAAAAGACACATTGTGTATGTGCATGCATGTGTGTGTGTGTGTGTGTGTGTGTGAGTGTGTGTGTGTGTGTGTGTGTGTGTGTGTGTGTGTGTGTATGAGAGAGAGAAAAGGAGAGAGAGAGAGAGATCTCATACAACACCATTCCTTTGGACACGAGTGAGCTGTCTTAAAATTTTTGACTATCTCTAGAAGATTAAACGCCAGAATTATCTGGCCATCAGTATATCAGACCCCTGGGATCAGCTCTCTAGTGGAGACAACAGTCTGGATTATTGCCATAAGACATTCTCATGCCTGATACAAATGGCTGGACCTGAGTACCACCCAAAGTTAGTGAGAATCTGGATAACCATGGAAACGAAGGTGAAGGAGCAGTCAAGGCAGAATGAAGCAGAAGATGCAACCCCATCCCTTAAGGATGTGCAAAGCCATTACTACGTGGAGTAGACTCGTTCAGCCCCTGAAGGATGACAAGCTAGAAAAGGGATGCTCTGATTTTGGATCTACTTTTGTGTAGATTCAATGGGAATGATAAAGAATTGATCCAATGTTGGTCTCTCGCACCTTGGCCCCTGATCATGGGAAGGGATGAAAGAGTCTACAGTGGATGCAAAACACAGGACATGCAAAACAAGGGATCCCCAAGCTGAACACCCAATGGCCCGACACACCAAAGATAACAGTGATTTAAAATGATTTGAGATGGCATGGAGTCACTTACATTCTCCTCTGCACCTGTGGAAAGTGAATCCTCTTTAACTGACTAGAGGAAGATAAAAACAAAAGCAAAAGTCAAGGTATTACCAAAGTAAGTCACCTGAAAGCAAAGGGTCATCTGGTCTACCAGTCCAATAGGGTAGTTCTCACATACTGAATTATTAATGTAGACCTTGTTTGAGCAAGAATTTGAAGGAGGCTTCCACAAAGGCAGATAGTATAGCAAGATGATACGAGTTGTGTATTTCAAGATGCAATGAGCAAAAATAAACACAGTGTCACAGGTAGGGTATGCATGAAACAGGAATGATTGTCACAGAAAACACTAGCTGCAGAGTTGTGGCTGTGGTAAAGAACATATTTGCTTCACATTTTCTGGTAGCCAATAAAAACAGAACAATCATAATAACTATATAATAATATATAACAATAATTATTATTATTGCTGAATATCATGCATTTCATGCTAGCTTTGAATTTACTCTATAGTCAAAGATGGCTTTAAGTTTCTGATTCTCCTGCCTCTACTGTCCCAGGACTATTATTCCAAGTGTGCACTACCACGTGCACTACACTAGCCCTTGGTCTTGGGCAACTCTGTCCTGCTCAAGTTCAACCTGAGTGGATTAGTCCATGGAAGGCCAGGGCCTAGGGTTTCACACACCCTGGAGTCACATGGCATCTAGAGTCCTTCCCCAAACAGGAGAGGGGGCATCCTGATTCTTCCAAAGGTCAGTGCTACATTCTGTCAGTTGGCTATGACTCTGGAAGTCATCTTGATAGCTTTCCTTCCATGGTTCTTAAACCTTGGTGTGTGGGGCTTTTGTAGATACAGACTGCCTTGAGAATTTCCCATACTTTGCAGCTGATACCAGGATACTCACAGACCTTCTGTGTCTTTTTCTTCAATTCCAGGTTAAAATCATTTCCCTATACCCATTTTTAGTCCCACTTAGTAACAGGGAGGGGAAGAAAAGAAGGGATATTTACACACGCAACTCTCAGGTGCCTGCCATGCCTTATCTCCCTTAATATATGTCTCAAGCAACAAGTACATGACCACCATTTACAGTGTAAGAAATGACACCGAGAGCCAAGTCACGTGAAACAAATAGAATGGAGGGTACTGATCTGAAGGTCACATCCCCATCTGGTGACGGTGAACTTGCAAGCTGCCTAGCTTAGATCACCGGCTTAGACTGTTTGTTTCTGCCCGTCTTATTTCCATATCAAGGACATCCTGGGCACAGAGGAACCCCAACATTTCTGAAAGTTTCTGTTGACGAGGAAATGATGCCATAGTCAAAACCATTTACAATGGATGCTGCTGTCTTGGAGTGTGTGCTGACTGGAGTTCGTCAACTTGACAGAAACCTAGACATATCTGGAAGGAGGGGATTTTGACTGAGCAAACTCCTCCATAACCTTGGCCTCTAGGCAAATCTGTGGGGTATTGTCTTGATTAGTGATCAGTGTGGGAGGGCCCAGCCCTCTGTGGGTGTTGCCATCCCTGGGCAGGAGTTTCTGGGTTGTATAAGAAAGCAGGCTGAGCAAGCCATGGGGAGCAAGCCAGTGAGCAGCACCCCTCCATGGCCTCTGCATCAGCTCCTGCCTGCAGGTTCTGCCCTTTTTTGAGTTCCTGCCCTGACTTCCATCGATGATGGAGTGTGGCCTGAGAGTTGTAAGCAGAAATAAACTCTTCCATCCAGAAATTGCTCTTGATCATAGTGTTTTATCACAACGATAGAAAAGTAACTAAGACGAGCCGACTCCTCTCTCTAGGCCAGTGGGAAGCTATTTAATATTACACACAGGTAATGTTAAATGGAGTTAAAGACTCAAGTGATACCAAACTTCCTCAAGTCCAACCTACAGTAGCTTCAGGAGTCAAGATACTGTTTACATTAGGTTGAGGAAACCTTACCCCCACCCTCTACCACCAAGCACACACTATCTAAAAGCAGAGCTCTCGAGGTTTCAAGCCTCTTTCCCATCCCAGCTCGCTGTCATGAGGCTGGTTCTATCTGGATGTTTGTGTCTGTAAGGTTCCTATCTTGTCAGTTGTGTTCTAGAAGACACTGTCAGCTTGGTGTGGGTGGCTGAGAGGGTCAGGAGGAGTTCACTCTGAACACCATGTTCCCTTGATTTTCACTGTGGCTTTAGATTTCCAGATCCTCTGCCTGTTGGGGGGTGTGGGTGTGGAGTGTAGCTCAGTTAATAGCATGCTTGGCTAGCATGCACAGACCTGAGTTCCATCCCCAGCATCACATGAGCCCGGCATGGCAGCACATGCCTCTAAAAATCCCAGCACTTGGGAGGTGGACCAGAAAGGTAAGATTAGTTACCTGGTGGGTTCGTGATTGCTATGTTACACTGTGAAAGTCATACTATCCAGACATTTTCCGCCCCCTCCTATACGCATACTTTTTAAAGTGGTTTATTTGTATGTGTCTCTCTCTGTGTGGTACAGTATGTATATGGAGGTCAGAGACCAACTTGTAGAAGTTCTTTCCATCCATCATGTGGGTCCCAGGGACCAAACCCAGGTCATCAGTCTTGTCAATAAGCACTCACTGAATCATCTGATTAGCCTGAACAGTCCTTATTCTGAGAGCTCATGAGTATCCCTCACACTTGAACAATTTTATAGCATCTTCCAGTTCAAGACTGTCCTATACTACTTGAATCTACTTTCTATTTTTCTCTACATTGACCGGAGTTTTGCTTAGATCAGACAGTATGCTATCAGAGCCTTTGCTGTGTCAACAGAACCACAAATAAAAGCAGATGAAGGGAATAATGCTCTTAAGTTCTAAATGTAATATCTGCTAATATCTAGCCGGCTGTTGTGGTCTATGCAAACTGACTCCAGTCTTCCATTAACCTCAAAGCCAAGAACATCTCAAGACGGCATCTGGGGCCCACACTCAGCTCTGCTGGAAGCTGATGTTTCTACTGATGTATTTCAGAACCTTGCTGATTTATAGCTGTGTTCTGTTAAGATAAAAACTTCATGAAACTGTGACTGTTGGGACTTGGTGTTTCAGATAACCCAAATCTGTGTTCCTGGGTCATGGTCACCAATAGTTAACTTCAGAGTAAATTCTTACTCCCTTTGAGGTGTGAGCTGTACTTTTCATGTCAACAGCGACTTAGTCAAGACCCTGTCTCAAACTAAAAAGAAAAAAAAATGTGTGTGAGTGGGGTAGAGGGGATATAGTTCAGTGGTAGAGTACTTGCTTGCCTAGGTTCAATCCCCTGTATGTATGGTTTCTCTTTTTGTATATTTGTTTTGTTTTGTATGCTAAAGTGGTGGCACCGTAAATAATAATTCCTATTACCAAGAAGAGATCTCCTCTTAGTGTCAGCCGAAGGGTTAGATTAGAACACAAAAGGGGAGTAGCTATGTATCATGTAATGTTAAGTGTTTCTAGGACTGTATGAAAGAACCATCAAATCTTTCTGAACTTTGTAGATGTTTACAAACTTGTCTGCAGGTGCAGCGTCCCAACCAGCAGCTACTGAAACATTGAGCTAACATAAAGAAAGGCCAAGAGGCCAGTTCCAGCCACGCTTTCACATCTGGTGGAAGAGAACATCAGCTCAGCACCCAAGTCCTGGACACTGTGACTGCAGGGACAGGCTCAGGATTAGTGTTCTGTTGTACAACTCTGCTTACATAACATGCCTCCTCTGGGTTCAAGTTCATGTACCCCAACATTGTGTGTCAAGCATAAGATTGTTTCAAGGAATCTATAAAAGAAAGCATGTGTTGGGGAAATGTGGCTGAAGCAGAGATGAGACTCACTGATGCTGGTGCCTGGGGTACTGCTGCCAGGGTTCCTCTGGCTAAGCCCAGGAAGGCTCCTAGTTTGGGGGGAGCCTGGAAGGTGAACACAGGTGGGAGAAACAAGTAGAACAGTGTCTGTAGTTAGGTACAGTTGTTTGTAGACTCTTGGAGAAGCTGGTGTGTAGGAAGCAGAGCAGAAAGACGGAGGTCAAGGAGAAAAAGCGGAAAGAGTAGTCGCAGGAGGAAGTAAGGACTCCAGGAGTCTGCTGCCTCTGGAGTCAGGCTGCAGGAGTGGCTGCTGGTGGCTGGTAGATCGAGTCAGACCAGCTCAGCTGCCCTTAAATTGCCTGTGTTCTTCAGAAAGAAGAGACTTTGTGGGTGCTGAGGAGAAAACATATTAAACGATGCCCCAAGGAGCCCAAGAAGTGACCTTAGATTCTGGCCCTAGAGAGCCACTCCAGGTAGGCAGTTTTCTCCCTGTGACATTGCAAGTGGCAGATGGACTATGCTGGGGTCCAAGAGTTGGGACAGGTAGAGTGAATGGCCTGATGACTCTCAATGACTCTGGTGACAGTTCTATGGTTTGGGTTGATCCTAGAGATATATGGAAGCCCAGAAGAATTTATAATCACCTATCTTAGCTTCCTAGAGCCACACAGACAGGTCAAGGGGGGGCAGGACATAGACTCCTTTCAGTTCAAGGTGATTGATGCAGTTCATTCGCATATGTAAAGCATTTAACAGCCAGGAGTCAGTGATAGACAGGACCACATCTTGACCAAGACAGCTTAGCTATGCACACCTTTTGCTCTTTATTTAACCATAAACCTCACGTTAGGGACCCAAAGACAGAGCTGGAGGTCAGTGGACCTTTTTATTTGTTCTTCCAAACGTGGCCACATTAAACACTCACCCCATTTTCACTGTTGGCAGATTGAGGATGAGTGGATGAGCCTAGTTTTTAAGAGTTACCAAGATCTAGGCTCTGACCCTAGAATCTTCAGCAACAAAGAGACATTGTAAACACTGCTTCAATGATACCAGCTCCAAGGTCGGAATGGGGCAGGCAGGGTGTGCCACGAGGCTCAGTTAAAATCTTAATGGCTCGCTCTCTGTAGTCAAGGGGCACACTGACTTTTGTAAAACGGAGTTCTGGGTCATATCAACCTCAGCTTGTTGTGCCAGTTTCTTGAGGGTTTTACTATCTGTTGTTCAGACTGCATTAATGAACTCACCCAGCTGGAGAGCTTGATGAGTGCTTTTGCGTCATTTACTCCTTTTCCTGATAAATAAAATAGCAAGGCTGAGACCGGATTCCAGAGGCTTCCCCGAAGGGAGCAGCCATGTGGGGTGGTTTGCATTCTGCTGCTGTTCAAATACATCAGATGCCGACACAGAGCTCAAAATAAACAGAACTGCTACCCATGGAGATCAAAATTGGGCTAACGACCCACACCCTGGGGCTGCCCCTCAGCTTTAAGCACTTCCCCTTGTCCCAAGTCATCTGTCACTTCTAAGCACTGGCTTCACCTTTGCTGCTGTGCAGAAGCCTGTCCTTCTATGGAGGGTGGGGGCGTGTCTCCACTCTTCTCTGAAAGCATGGCATTGCCCATGATGAACCCAGTCTAGACCTTGTGTTTCATTGGATTTTGCCCCAGCCTGGTTTCTCAGCTCAGTACACAGCAGCAAAGGAGAGCGTTAGGCAGCCCCCTGCTCCTCTTCTCTATCCTTCGGAGAAGTCTCTGGCTGAGAGACAGGGAGGACCAGACCGCAGTTTGGTGCCTTCTACAGCCAAGGAGCAGGTGTGTTGGAGAACACATGAAGAAGGGCAGAGAGGGCTTGATTACCCAGCCTGGGGATGTGTTCTGCGAGGGCACCGCAGAGGCAAGAAGGAAACCTGGACGGAGTGACTGGGAAAGGCTCATTGGGAGCAAATGAGGAGCCTGCACTGTTTTGAAGGAGAGGAGCAAATGAGGAGCCTGCAGTGTTTTGAAGGAGAGGAGGCTCGAGCTGTTCCGACTGAAGCGGAATAAACAGGACTGAGACCAAACCCAGAGGCTTCCTGAAGGGAGCATCCTAGTGATTTAATGCCCCATTAAATTTGAATTTCAGATCAACAAATAATGATTTTACCAGCATAAATATATCCCAAATATTGCATGAAACATACTTAACCTATACTAAAGTTACTTTTTTATTAATAATTTTAATAACATGTGAGTGTTTTTCCATTTCTCAATCTCTTTTTGATTACCAGGGAACGTCTGGTATGAGAGAATCATTCAAACCTCAGAAACAGAATCACCCCAGTCTCCTCTAGTAGCACTTAGCTCTTAATTGGTTAATCTAAAGAATAGTCTGGCCCCCTTAACAACACTAAACACTGCAATTAAAAAAAATTGGCAGGATCCCATTGAAGATCTGTATGTTGCTAAGCACAAGGAGCTACAAGCCAGGCCAAATTCCAGCATGGACAGGAGTGGTGGAGAGGAAGTCCCACCCCTAGCCAGGTAACTGACAGCTGCTGGGAGAGCAAGCTCAGTTTTCTTTACAAGAGTAGCCCTTGGTAAGTCGGCCACATTCCAGTGGGAGGCCACATATGCAAGAATAAATGGGTCACACAAATTGGACTTGATGGGTGAAGAAGTTAAAAAGGGGGGTGGGCATAGAGCTGGGAGGGGAGGGGAGGGGGTGAATCTAGGAGGGGTGAATATGATCAAACACATTGCACAGAATTCTTACAGATCTAATAAACACATAAAAAGCCATATAAAGAGCTCCACAGCTCATAACTTATCCATGAAAGCTCCATCTACAAGGGCTCTCTTGTTTAAAAGAATGTGTCCAACTCTTAGAAGAGATTTTTTTTTCTTTAAGATAGGACAGGGCCCACTTTGGTCATGTGATGGCTGGTCTGAGCTCACAAATGTCACAGGACATCACAGATGTTCGACTTTTTCCACAGATCCTGGACATTTCACCTCATCTCTAGTTTTCTGGGAGCGTCTAGTCTTTATCGGAACTTCCTTACCTAGATCCCACATGAAGATGGAAAAATCTGTCAGGGAGACAAACAGCCCAGATGGCTCGCATGAGATGACTTGGAGGTGTGTCACACCCTCAGCACTCTATTGTCCTTTCCCTGACGACTCTGTCACTGACAGAGCACGGAGGGGTCCTAGGTCCTGTTTTCCTGTCCAGTGTGGGACTCTGACCATGAGCAAGCTATGCTGTGGCATTCCCTCAGCTTCTGCCAGCACCAGCTGCAAGCCAAGCTCTTCTTCCCCACCTCTCTCTCTCTCACACACCCAACAACAACCTCTCACTGTGGCCTCAGCACTGACTTCCAGCCTCCACTGCTTTGCCATTCCCAGGGATTTCCCCCATAAATCACTCAGACTTCTGTTTGGTGTGTGCTTCTTGGAGAATCCAAATTTGCCTTCACACTGGGACCACTTTTTATGTAACACGGTCTCTTTTCACTGGATTCCTTTCTAAACTCAGTGCACGTGAGCAATAAATCTGCTTGCAAGAAAGGTTTATTTGTGGCCGGGCGGTGGTGGCACACACCTTTAATCCCAGTACTTGGGAGGCAGAGGTAGGTGGATCTTTGTCAGTTTGAGGCCAGTCTACAGAGCAAGATCCAGGAAAGGCGCAAAGCTATACGAGAAATCCTGTCTTAAAAAACAAAAACAAGCAAACAAAAAAACCAACAACATGGGCACTGGAACTGAACCTGGGTTCTCCTGAAGATCAGGACTTGCTCTGAACCACTGAGCCATCTGTAGCCTGTAAAAATCTATGTTGATCTAAAGTTTAATATGTTAATATGCTTTGAAGATCTGTACAATTCTGGGTTTTGGTGGTTTTTTTTTTTTTTTTTTTTTTTTTTCTTCCCGGCCAGGCTACTCTATTTAGTCCTGGCTGTCCTGGATCTTGCTATATAGACCAGTATGCCCTCAAACTCACAGAGATCCTCCTGCCTCTGCCTCATGAATGGTGGGAATAAAGGCATGTATCACCAATCCTGGCTGAATAAATGTATAACTATTATATGTACTTGTATATATGTTATATACCTATATAGAGGATAAATATATACATAATACATGTAAGTCTCATACATATATGAATATACAATCATTCTTTAAATGTGAATATTCAAATATGGGTTACTGAAGTCATCTCCTATGCCACCAATATGTGCACATAAATCATTTGGAAATTGTTTCCTATGTTATACTGCAAGCAAAATACTTCTAAATTAGTATGTAGGCAGAAATGGAATTAAAATAGTATTAGTTGATGTGTTCCAATGTGTTCATGAATGAGAGGAATCAGTGTCCTGGGAAAAATCTACAAGAAAAACTTTCTGTACAACAAGAAATAAACCAGAAAGTGGCTCAGAGGTCCAGCTGGATTCTCGCCAAGGGAGTGAAACTGACAGGCATTTGCCGCTGTTTGTGTGGTGTGCCAAGTGGCAGGGGGTTTGAGGACACTCCTGACTCAGGGGCATCCAGCTGTATGAATCCACCCCAGCTTCTCATTTATCTTTTAGAGAAATTTAAACCAGGTCAGAGTTCTGAACACGTGTTACAGTGGGGTGTGCTCTGCATCGATGGGTAAAGCCCCACTCTCGGACCTCCGCAGCCCGGCCACCATTTCTGTGTGTGCTGCCAGCTTGGTTGTGCTACAGATCATGCTCCCCTGCTGGTGGTCTGGTGGACATCGTATTTTCTAAGATGGGCATTAAGAATCGGCTCACCAGGGCTGCATCTGGACAGGGAGAGGTAAAGACAAAGAGGGGGTCCTCTGCCCTGGAAGGGTGTGTGCTGAGGAAGCCCGGCCTACCGACCATTGCAGAGGGACAAGATAGTGGACACACAACAGCCCTTGGTCACTAACCCTAGTCATTCTTTGTTCATACGTGTTCACAGCCTTTTCTCCCCTACAGAGCACCTGTGAACAGCAGGACAATGGCAAGATAAATGACGGAGGAGGTCCATAACGTCCCAGAATCACCAACGTCCATCACCCCAGACCTGAGAACTCCTCAAGACCAGACTCACCTTCTTCCAAAACAGCTTTCCCAGAGGCAGTGCGGTGGGCCCCAACTTCTCCTTGCTGCCTTCTCTTGGGTCGCTGGCTGCTGCAGGAGGCACATGACTTGGTGGGCTGCAGCCTTTCGAACTCTTGGTCACCCCTTGAGGCTCCTGGGGTGTGAAGTTGGCTTTATCTGACTTGAGATTGGCTGAAGTACTAGGTGAGTTTTCAGTCTCCTAAAAAGTTTTGTTTGTAAAAAGAAAAGTGAAAAACTCAAAATAATCTCACAGTTTCAAAAGTAAAAAAAGATTCTTTGTTAAAATAAGCACAGGCTGGGGCCATGCATGGTGTTAGTTTTTTTTTTTTTCTTTCTAATTTCCTGTTTTATGCAAATTTCCACTGTGAATATAGCTTTGTGTTTATATATATTATATATAATATATTTATTAATATACCATATATATTTATTAATATATTATACATATTTGTTATAATATATATTATATATATATTTCCCCAGATATTTCCCTTTTGGGAAAGAATAAGGGGGAGATTTGTTAGTAATGATGCTTATGTAAGTAATTTAGTGGGAGTAGGTTTTGGGGAGACGTGGTATGCTATTAGAAAGTGGAGTTCTGGGCGGGCTCTTGGCTCAATGGGTAAAGGAATTTGCCTTCAAGCCTGATGACCTGAGTTCAATCCCTTGAATCCACATAGTGGAAGAGAGAACTGACTCCTGCCAGTTGTTCTCTGACCTGTACATGTGTGTTGTGGTTTGCATGTTTCTATACATATGTATGTACATGCGCATGTGTACATACACACACACACCCACCCACACACACACACACGCACACACGCACGCACGCACGCACACACAACCAATCAATCAATGTAAAAAGGAAGAAAGGAAGTAAAGAAAGGTTTTTTTTTGTTTGTTTTTCTTTTCTTTTTTTTTTTTTTTTTTTGTCTCCAAATAGTTTTGACCGGGCTCCCATCCATGGGAAATATTCTAAATATGCACACAATCATGCATGATGGTTTGTGTTTATTTTATAAACACTACTACTTTACCAAGCCAAATTGGAAATTAAGGAAAGGTGGAGATAAATTTGATGGTCATAAGAACTCTGAAATTCTTCTCCCACATCCCACTTTGGAGATCCAGTCCACGGAGAAGGCAGAGGAGGCTGTCAGCTGACGAAGGACCACAGACCCCGCTCCTACACTTTATGAGCCTCCATAGTCCACACACAAGCTCTTCAGAAGGTTCCTGCTCCTCTGCTCTCCTCCTTCCTGTACCTCTGTCCTAACCCTTCGCACTCCCCTACAGGCTGGGCTGAAGTCCACTTCCAAGGTATCTGATGTTTCTTACTCCCTCTCTGCCCTCACAGTCCTTTCTTTTCTCTTTTCTTTCCTCTCTACTTTTTCTTCTCTTTCCTCACCCCCAAAGGGCCTCATGTAGCCCAGGCTGGCCTCAGCTCCCTATGCAGCCAAGGATGACCTTGAATTTCTGACCATCCTGATTCTACCGCCCCCTTCCCCCTCGCCCAAGTGCTGGGAACACAGCTGTGCCCCAGGCCACCTGCTTCCACACACCCTTTTCTTCTCCAGTGAATTGCTGCTCATTCCTAGGCTCTGCTTTCCTGAGTCGCTGGATGAAGACTCATGAAGCCCAAATACATCCAGCCATGAGTGAACACTGACATTCAGGTTTTAACATCAGGCTCTTCTAACCTGACTTCATTCTCTTAAGCATCTTCATTTTATAACTTTTGTTCCCTGGACCTAACAACACAATCCCTTTAAATTCCCAGACGATGATTTCTAATCAAAAGGGAAAAAAATACCTGACAATAAAAAATGCGATTTAGACCAAAATATTTTTAAAAAGTATACTGAGAATTTCAAAATGTTTTTGTTTGTTGATTTGTTTTAAAAGGTCTTTGGGAGTAGCTCTGCCTGGTTCTTCCTCTGCCCCAGCTTCTAGAGTCCTGGGATTATAGGTGTGCACACGACACTGTAGGTGACCAGAGTCTTGAAAGCCATCTTTCCAATGTTCACATTTCAGATAAGGAAGCTGGGCTTGTGATCTGTCAACCCCTAAACTGAGAGGGGGTGGAGAAAGAGGGAGAGAGGAGGGAGGACCAGATCCTGCCATCTCTGCTTTCCACCCACTCAGTTGATTCCTGGGACAGGACCCCAGAAAAGTTTCATTTACACTTTCCTTCCCTGCCACCTCACCCTCTTACTCCAAAGAGGGCCCCACATGGTACCCTGCCACCATTGGCTAATGTGCTATCCTTTCTCTAGAGTCTGTAGGAGACAGTTAAGATTCCAGCCCGATGCAGAGGCGTGTGCTCTCGAGGGTCACCAGATTGCAACCGAAGATGACAATGTAGGAAGGTTGGTTCAGTGGTTAGGGAGCATCCAGCTCTTGCAAAGGCTCTGAGTTTGGTTCCTAGTGTCCACACGAGGAAGCTGAAAGCCACCTGGAACTCCAGCTCCAGGGGACCTGGTACCCTCTTGCTGTTCTCCTCAGGTACCAGCACTCATATGTGCACACACCCACACAGACACGCACACATATATGTGACTTGAGAAAAAGGAATGTCCCAGTAAGTCTGAATTTCAAATCAGAAAATAATAATTTTTCTAGCATAAGTATGTTCCAAATATTGCATGCAATATATTTAAATTTATACTAAAATTACTTCCTTTTCTTAATAATTTTAAATTACTATATAAAGAATGGATTGGAAGACAACATAAAATTATTTCTCGTGTATCTGAAGCCTGAATTTCACTGCACATGCTATATTCCACCTGATGACCCTACCTGTGGGGGTCTAACGGCTCTGGGGACTGTCTTCTTAATAAATAAGTCATCCCCTTGATTTTATTTCTGGATGTGGGACACAGGAGGTCTCAATAAGGTACAAACATCAGAACAAGAACACCAAACAATGGGTGTATGGAAAGCACAAGAGTCCCATGGGCTGGCCTCTAATTAAAACTGCAGCTTCCCCACTGAGAGGACAGGCACTGGCCAAACCTTTTCAAGCAATGCCTGGCCTCGGGTATGTTTAAGCAAATGTTGGGGATGATCAATATGCACTTCCAGACTTGGCTTCACTTTGAATCTGTTAGGATTTCCCTTTCTGACCTAGAGGACAGCCTCTTGGTGAAGCTGAGAAGATGGATGTCTTCTACAGCTGAGACACAAGACACAGACAAGATCTGGTTTATTGTTTTAATGACCTTGATTTTTCCCCCTCTAAGGACAACAGAATAATCAAAAGAAGAGAAGACAGTGTTGTGGTTTGAATGTGATTGACTCCCATAAGCTCACAGGGAGTGGCACTATTAGGAGGTGTGGCTTTGTTGGAGGGGGTGTGGCCTTGTTGGAGGAAGTGTGTCACTGGGGGGGTGGGCCTTGAGGTCTCATATATGCTCAAGCCACACTCAGTGTCTCAGTCCACTTCCTGTTGTTTTCTGATCAAGATATAGCCAGCACCATATCTGCCTGCATGCTACCAGGCTCCCCACCACAATAATGGACTAAACTTTTGGAAATGTAAGCCACCCCAATTAAATGTCTTTCCTTTATAAGAATTTTGATGGCCATGGTGTCTCTTCACAGCAATAAAAACCCTAACTAAGATAGAAAGAAAGTTCTCAACATAGAGGTAAAAGCGGATGACCTATACGTAGCAAAGTGTATAAATGAGAATTGGAAACATTTGGGATTGTCCTCCTATTTTAATTGACATTTGCATGAAAAGCACACTGATGTCAATCAAGGCACAACCTTGAAGTTCCTGTGTCTGAGTGACAGAAGTCCAGAAGAGGGACTTCCTGTAATATTTTAAGAGTTCAGATCCCATCCTTCTCCCAAATGTGCCTCACTGCTAGGATAAGAGCCACTGGTATATGAAAGCCCTAGAAATGTCGTGGACCTTGGGTGGCCATTCATGGTGGGATGAGATACTACAGATGTGAAATTTTGTGACATAATATAAAATGGATACCATAATTAAGGGTAGATGTGGTGTGGAGGGAGTCACCCATTTTTACAGTGACCCCCTCCTCACGTAATTCCCAAAGTGGAAGTTAAACCTGATTCCTCTGTGTAAAGGTCTATGATATGTCTCATTAGCTATTACTAAACTGTGTCCCATGTACCCAAGTGGCCATACACTTACTATTTATGTATTTATTGGTCTTTTTTGAGACAAGGTCTTGTTGTGTACCCTTGCCTATCCTGGAACTTGATAAACAGCCCAGGCTGTTTTCAAACTTAGGGTGATCCTCCTGCCTCAGTTTCCTAGGTTCTGGGATTATAAGCATGCACTATATCCACCTGCCTATACCACTTTTCAAAAAAAATTATTTAAAAAAATGTATGTGTGTGTGTGCAAGTGTACATGCACAGGTGAGTGCAGTGCCCACAAAGACCAGAAGACAGTGTTGGATCCCCTGGAGCTGGAGCTACAGGCAGCTGTGAGCTATCCCATGTGAGTGCTGGGAACTGAACTCAGATCCTCTGAGAGAGCTGCAAGTGCTCTTACCACTGAGCCTTTGCAGACCGCAAGACCACTTTGTAGTGTTCCTTTCTTTCTTCCTGCAATATCTATAGTTCTCTCTTTACAGAACAAAATAAGCCTTCTTAGAAATTGGAGGTGACCTCACATTATTTGCATGTGCAAATACAGATTCTGCTATGTGAGTGTGCTATGAAAACTGTCATTTGCCTATACAATCCTAGGACTATAAAATGGAGCTGGGAAGATTTTCGTGTTTAAAACAGGCCCACTAAATTTGGTGGACAACGGTTAATAGTTCAAAAAGACCCTCCAAGCATTGGGCCCAACTCCGAGGTCCTTGGAACTGGTGGTTTCAGATGTGTGCTGTGCCTTCCTTCATGCACGAAGAGTCTGTCTCCAAAGCCGAGCTCATGTCCACCACTGTGATCAGCTCTGCCCTCATCCACTGTTTTCTCCTGTTGGCATCTAGGTGGGCTCAGTGTAAACTCAGTCACCAGAGGGGACAGGGGAGGCAGATGACAGCAAGTTAATACTGTTGTTATCTTGAGGTTAGAAGAGAATTTCCCAAGGAGTGGGTGGCATACCACAACTTTACATTCAGGATAAGAAGCAAAACTCAAACAGCATACTTTTTCTTTTCTAACTCTTGAGTCATTTAATAATGTTCTGTGGAAAAGCTGGGTCTGCTGCCAGGATGCCTTTAGCAGTCTGCTTTACCAGCCAATTTCTTCCTAAGAAAAACCTGGAGGAAACTGAATTCTAAGCTCTACAGAAATGAGCAAGAACATTTAATTAGCCACATTAATGATCATTTTTCTGTTAAGAAAAGTGATTCTGGTTTCCACATGTGATGGAATATGAAAGCATTTTTGAAAGGCACATTTAAATAGGAATAGTCCCAATTTTAGTATAAAAAATCAAACAATAGCATATTCAAGTAAAGTGGTGAAGGTGTATGCCAACAACTGACGTTTGGGAAACACTAGGTAAGAATTTCAGAACCCTGGTCCACACTTGGAAGGAATCAATCTGAGATGTTTATAGCTTTGGGGACTTAAATGCATGAAGTTCAGGCCTCAGCATCTTCAAATTCTCTCTCAGTGATCATAGCCACCCAAGACTTGGGATTCCCTGGCTCAGAGTTGTTAGGCACTGGATCCTAGGCATTAGGTGAAGAGCAGGGTCCTTTTTCCTCCTAGCATGAGGAGATACAGACCTTATGCCTAAAGAACTTTCTAAAGGTGAGTCCTATCCTGGGGCTGTCCAGGCGTTTCTTCTTGCTCTTAGCCTGAGTCTCCAACATCTTCTGGCCAGCATGTCCATCGCAGACATTGTCTGCCTTGGTTGCCTTCTGACAACAGCAGGCACAGCTTAGAAATTTGCTTTTAAACAAACCCACTTACTTTTCTGTTTCAAAGTATATTCAGACACTATGACAATTAATTACTAGTCTGTCACTTACATCTCCCAACCACAAAGCACCATGGGAATACTTTTAAAAGTTCTCAAAAATGAGGCACTAGACAGTATATTCACAGTTTCAGGCATACATTGGCTTTTAACAGGGTCACTCATGCAAATGACCTGAATCAACACATCTCAGAACCCCATCCCCAATCCAACCAAAATAGCTCTCCTCATCCCTATTTGCTTAAGACAGTGACAGGCCATTTAAACTGTGACTTAAAACATCAAATGAAACATAACCAAATCCTAAGAGATAACACTAGTCTTGACTAACAGCTTTAAATATGTAACTGCCGCTGTCACCTGGGAAAGGAAACCAATAAACCACCCATTGACAAGAGATGTTTGTGTCTTGATTTTGTTTTCTTGGCTGAATGTTACCACCACATGACTCCTATCCTCAAACCAATTTCCTTTGACCCTTCATGGAAATAATATCACCCACAACATTTGAGTGACTTCTACACGAGCAGGTTTCCCAGGCAAAGGAAGTTTCTAGTGTGAACCAATTCACTGAGCCAAAATGGGAGGAGATAGGAATCAAAATAACTCAGCTATAATCACTACAAACTGTTGACTCAAGTTACAAATGCTGTGAGGTTTTTTCATGGAGTATGTAGTGCATTAGCAATCACCCAGAGGGCTGGAGAGATGGCTCAACAGTAAGAGCACTGGCCACTCTTCTAGAGGACCCAGGTTCAGTTCCCAGCACCCACTAGGCAGCAGATGACCTCCTATAACTCCTGTTCCAGGGGATCAGATGGCCTCTTCTGACCTCCATGAGTACTGCGTGCATGTGGTACTGCCTGCATGTGGTGCATTTAAATACATGTTGACAAAACACCCATATACATAAAATAAATATATAAAAATAAAGGCTATATATATATATATATATATATATATATATATATATATATATTAAACTCAGGTTCAAGTGTGACAGAGATGGAGTCTTTTTGGAAGCACTTTGGGAACTTCAGAAGAAAAAGATGCCCCAAAGACAAATATAGAACAAGAGAGGCCATTTCCTGGGCATCCCAGACAGTGTGTATTCATAATCCCTCATCTAAAATACTGGTTCCCAGTAGGGACTTATCAGCCTGCTGGATGGGACAATGAGATTTTATCAACAAGGTATGCCCAGTGGGGAACCATAACTGTCTGCATTGTGGATGGGTCTTGGTACATGGACCAGCTAAATAGAAACAGTGAATCCGGCCACTTGGGAAGCAACCCAACACCACCCACATCCTCTACTGTTGACAGCCTAGTGTGCTGAGTATGGGGCTCCAAGAATTGAAAAACACAGAAACAAACATCTTGACCCAACCATTCACTGAATTTGACCTTAGTTGCCTTGCAGCAAATGAGTATTGTTCAGGAATCTGTTTTTCAATGGGAGAAGAAAAGTCTAGAGGAATTGATCAGTCCACTGTGTGATTATGGAATAGGGTTGATGACATTCAAACAGGGCTCCACAGTTTGCAAGGCATTGTAGCCCCTTCCCTCAACTCTGGGCCAGCTTTATAGATGTGGAGACTTTAAGTTAGGATCATATGGCCACCAAATCAATGACCTGGAGCTCAAACACAAGCTCTCTGGGACGAGATAAAGGGTACCCCTCCCTACCTCTGCTACAACTTAATTCCTTCAAACCTAAACAGCAGATGAATGGGCTGGCTAAGGCATCTATTAATTCCCCATCCCCACCAAAGCACTTCCAGTGGACACTTATCTCTCTCCAGCTTAAACTGTTTCATAGTCTCCATGAAATTTAAACCATGTGTTCCATTACAGGCCATCAGTCCAATCACATGGAAGGAAAAGCATCCATAAGAAAGAAGGTGGTTATTTCAGGCCAAGTCTGAAGGGATGGTCTACACTTCTAGCCTGTAAACCTCCAGGCTTATCAGCGCCCACACTCTACCTAGTCTTTCACTGGGCAGGTGTACCATGGCAACTATTTTAGTTCAACACTGCTTTGCAGTGGAGAGCTACTTTTCAAATTACATGAAAATGGAAAACACATTAACACCCCCAGAGCTACAGCTTCTGCCTCTCACTTCAGAGAGTCTTAAACAACAACAACAACAACAACAACAACAACAACAACAAACCAAACAAACAGAAAACCTGAATTCTCTCATTTTCTTTTCTGAGCCCATTGAAAAAAGATGATGGTGATGTAGTTATTAGTAATTTGTATCAATGGTATATTTGGCAACTGGGCATTGTGACATTTTTTAGCCAGAGCAAGTATATTACCTGTCAAGTGTCCTACTAAAATGTTTATTAAAGTACCATTAACCAGGCCAGGGGATTATAGCTAAGTGGGTAGAGGGTTTGTCAACCAGGCAAGAGACCCTGGATCTAATGCCAAGCACTGCATAATCCAACCAAACAAAACCACAATCTTAACCTAAACCAAATACTTTAAGGACAATCTAATAGCACTATTAAATTTCTAAATAGGTTCATATATTGCATATGTGACATATAATATTCATGATATGTATTATCATCCAAGACACATACACAAATCGAACCCGATTCTTTGCATAAACCCAGACATATATGTACTTCAGGATACTTACCGTGTCTTCTGGATCCTTTTTTGTTTCAGCTTTGCTAGGGGAAACCTGAAAAGCGAGAAAAATGCAAGGGTTAAACATCAGCTCTAGAGGGCGGCTTGTGTTTCAGAAAGACCGTCTTCAGGGCATTCTAGTTCATCACACCAAAAACTGAGACATACAAAGCACCAAAGAGACACAAGAGCACCTCTAGGTAATAAACAGTTTACAAAATCAATATTTTATTCTGAAATGTACTAGATCTTACACATCCACCAAGAGTTGGATCACATTAAAAAAAAACCACCTCCATTAGGTGTCCCCTCAATTCTATGTCACTAGTCAAAACAATATCTGTGGCACATCTTGTTGTTGTTGTTGGTTTTTTGTTTTTTTTTTTTTTTCATTTTACCTGTTGAAGTTAGACTGATATTGGTGTACAGCCCAAACACACTTGGGACCAGGTACTAATGGATTCCATCACACCACAGCTCAAAACCCACAGCCCCCCCCCCCCCAGTACTGTTATTATGCCTTCTGGCTTTAAAGCTTTGTCACCAAAGGACATAGGAACACAGTTTCTTTAGAAGGAACATTTACATGGCCTTGATGATAATACTGATACCATGACATTCAAGTATCCTTGATTCTTAGAATTAGACGCTGGGACAATGACATTAAGGAAGAAAAACAGAGAACACTACTTACGAGGGTCTTGAAGAAGCTCATGATGGAGTTACTACTCTCTGTGGTATCTACCTCCTGGGGGTCCTCCTTCTTGGTCCCCAGCACCTCTGGATCCCCAGGGACAGAATAACTCAGAGTGTCAACTTCTTGTCCTCGCCCCTCACTGTTGACTATGTCCTGGGAACAGAATAGAGTTTTCACAGTTGCAGCCCCTTGGATGTGGACTCTCAGAATCTCCCTCATATTCCACACCCCTCTCTTCCTTATCCCCTAATTCCAGCCATAGCTCTTCTGCCCACGGCCAGGCAGGACAATCGGGAGTTTATGAGAGTCCTCTCTCTTCCCTTCCCCCTCTCGCTAACACATTCATCGCACTTGGTAGGAGGGATATTGTTTGGGGCCAGAGGGTAACAAACTGAGCAGTGCACATTACATCTTAAACAAAACCCCCTTTCTCTAATCTGCAAGGAGGGTGTCAGAGAAGCCAAGGTTCTCCATCCTTATGGTCTCTCGGTCTGATAATCTGTATGTTAGGCTAGAGTGGCCCTGTGGGATTTCCCACAATCCCCAGAGCCAAATCATATCAACAACAATAACAACAACGAGTCATTTTCCAATAACTACTCTGCTTTGGGGTCTGGGAGTTTGCTGGTACCTGGGATGGGACTTGGGAACTGATTTCTTTCCTTGTTCCGTTTTCACCCTGACCCCGAGACAGGACACTGTTATTACTCCACTCCATGACAGACACAACTCTTGTCCTGTTTCCTTGAGTCCTGGCAGCCCCACTCACTCCACAGACCTATGCGTCACGTCTTACCAGCCTCCTGGGCCTCTGCTGGCTTTGGAGTCAGGCCCAAACTCTGACATGTCAGTGTCATTCTTGGTGTGGCTCTCTCTGATTCCTCTCCGTTCTTTCTGACTTGATTTCTTTGAGTTTCTCAAACATACCACACTACAAATGCTGTCCTATTCCGCGGTGGCTCTAGAATCTTTTGCCCCTCTGGGTGCCAGCAGGTAATTTTCGTTCACCCTCCACATCTTCTTTTAGGGTGTTTTAAAAATTAGGTATGTGTGTATGTGTGTGTGTGTGTGTGTGTGTGTGTGTGTGTGTGTGTGTGTGAGTGCAGACGCCCATGGAAGTCAGAGGAGGGTGTCAGATCATCTGGAGCTGGAGTTACAGGTGGCTGTGAACTTCCTGATATGGACTGCTAGCAACCTAACTGGGGTCTGCTCCAAGAGCAGTATGAGCTGTTAAGGTCTTAGCCATCTCTCCAGCCCTCACCCTCCCAGTCTTAAGTGTTGCCTTTTCCAAGGGCCCATCCCTAAAACTCCAGCTCAAGCTCTCCTCCCACATTTCTGCCCTTTCTACCTTTAATGACCCAATATCTTCATTAACTTCCTCCATCTCAGCCCTTGTCCGTACAGTCCCACAGACCAGCATCTCCACAATGACAGAGGCTGTATTTTTTTTTTTTTTTTTTGCCCCATACTGTTTCTTATATATCAAGGGAAGTGTCTTAGTTAGGGTTTCTATGGCTGTGAAGAGACACCATGACCACAGCAACTCTAACAAAGGAAAACACTTGGTTGTGGAGCCTGGCTTACAGTTCAGAGGTTCAGTCCATTATCATCATGGTGGGACATGGTAGCATGCAGGTAGATAGGGTGCTGGAGACGTAGCTGAGAGTTCTACATCTTGTGCAGGCAACAGGAAGTGGTCTGAGACACTAGGTGGTATCTTGAACATATATGAGACCTTAAAGCCCACCTCCACAGTGACATACTTCCTCCAACAAGACCACACCTATTATAAGGCTACACCTCCTAATAGTGCCATGTTCTGTATGCATGTAATATACATAAACTCACACAACATCATATATACACATATAAATAAATAAATCTTTTCTGAAAACTTTATATAAGTGAGATGAGGATATCTGTCTTAACTTGCTTTTCTTGCATAAGTAGAGGACAGAGCTGGCTCCCCATCACCAAGCAGCTAGACCCTGCCATTTGGTGTACCTCCCATAATATTTATTCTGTTTTTCCAATGTACTTATTTATCATCCAGTATCCTTAGTTATGGGTAATTATCATGTTTGTGGTTTTATATTTTGTATATTATAAGCAACTCACAGTTTTACTTCTGAGTGTGTGTGGGGTGCGGTTTTAGGCGTGAGTGTGTTTGTGCATGTGCCTTGGTGTGCATGTGGAGGTCAGAGGACAACTCTCAGGAGTTGGTCCTCACATCCCACCTTGCCTTTGAGGCAGAGCCTTTCTTGTTACTGTGGCTGCATACATGAGGCTAGCTGGCCCAGGAATCCTGAGCACTTCTCTTACTTCTTATAGAATGTGAGATTATAAAATTCAGCTTTTACATGGAGCTGTCGTTAGGCTCCCATGGAAAGCACTGCCAGCCTCTGAGCCGTCTCCTCAGCCCACACTTGTATTTTTAAGCCCTCACATGTTGCTCCATTTCCCTTGGCAAATTGTCAGAGTGAGATTTATAGGTCAAGAGTTAAGCAAATTTTATAAACTGATATTCCTGCCAGACAGTGGAGGTTACACTAGGCTCCTTGCAGTTCTGATGATGCAGGCAGCTCTGTGTATCTGCCTAGTATGTCGGTAAAGCAGGCAATGCCTCTAACGTGCCCAGGATGGGCAGGGGAAGAGGGTGTGGACAGGGACCGACAGCCGGAAGCATCATACGCAGCAGCAGGATAGGATTAGTCAGTCTGACACCACACTTTCCTGGCCTAGGCATCATCTTCCTTCGTCACCATTCCTTACACACACACACACACACACACACACACACACACACACACACACACACCGTGTATAGCCTTTTCCTTCATCCTAAGGACTGGAGGTCATTGTGAACACCCCAGCTGTTCTCCCCTCCCCCACTGCTGTTGATACCGGATGGAAGGACAAGAGGGATGGAAGGAGCCCTTCTGCTCACACTGCCCAGGGTGCAAGCTTCCAGGAGCCCACAGGAGACTCTGTGTTTCTACCTATTTTGATCACTTCCTCTAATAGTGGAGGGGAAATACAATAACCTTGCTCCTAGAGCAGACTTTGGCCCTCTTATTTTGGTAGTTCCTGGAAACCCAGGACAAACTGATGTGGTCTGAATGTCTTAAACCAGAAAAGCATTTTAGTTAGAAGAATGGAGTGATTTCTGATTGTTATGAGCTATTATAACTCAGAAAAAAATACTAGTCATAATACATCATTATTCATTATAGAAATAATATGATGGTTTTTAAAATTGTTTTTAAAAAGATCTGTTTATGTGTATGAGTGTTCCACCTCCATGTATACATGTTTACTACATGCCTGATGTCCAGGGAAGTCAGAAGAGCATTTCAGATCCCCTGTGGCTGGAGTTGTAAACAGCTGTGAGCAATCATGTGGGAGATGGGAACTGAACCCTTATTTTCTGGAAAAAAACAAGTGCTCTTAAACACTGAGCTGTTTCTCCAGCCCCTCAAGGTTAGTTTTAATTGCCAACTGGACATAATCTAGAGTCACATGGGAAGGAAGTGTCAAATGAGAATTGTCTAGATTAGCTTGGCCTGTGGTCACATCTGTGTGGGTTATCTTGTTAGTGGAAGGCCTACCCACTGTGGGTGGCACCAGTCCCTAGGCATGGAATCCTTGATTGTTTTAAAGGGGAGAGTGCAAGCTGGGCACTAGTGTGCATGGGTGTTTAATTAATGCTAATTTACTTCACTACTTCTTTCCCTTAACCATGGCTATAATAGACCAGATACTTTGAGTTGCTGCTGACTTCACATCTCTACAGTGATGGGCTGTAACCTGGCTTTGTGAGCAAAACAAACCCTTTCTCCTTTAAGTTGCTTTGTTCAGGGTGTTTTATCACACCAACAGGAAATAAAACCAAGACAACACATGTTGTCAAACATTCTGGGTTTACAATATACAAACCACTGTATACAAACAAATACATTGCTGTTTAGTCTCTCTGATAATCTTCTGCAACAGATGTTACAATTTGTAATTGTTCAGACAATGACACGGGAGATGAGGTCACTGGCCCAAAGTCACACAGATGTCAAGACTCAACCATCTTTGACCTTACGGACATAATGATCACCACTATCAACTTAGCTCAACTGATGTTGTATGAGCAGTAAAATTCAACATCATGTAAACAAAACCCAGGCTGAGTAACCAATAGCTTCACAAAGCATGTCCATAAACATAAACTCAATTCTGAAACCCTCCAACAACCTCCTGTAGCTTAACTACTTTATTCTGTAGACAGTCTCCCAGTTATCAGGACTTTCACAAACCCAACACCTCAGTCTCACAGAAATGGTCAAAACCATTTTACAGGGGAGGAAACTGAGGCCCAAGAGGCCTCTTCATGATTGAGGCCACACAGGGACCAAGTGTTATCAATAGCACTGTTTTGTGTCTCCTTGTGCTGACACAAAACACCCCTCTTGCGTTCTGTTCTCAGTTCTCTTCTGTCCTTTTGTGTTTTGATATTTTTCCCTTAAGTTTCTCGATTGCAGCCTTAGCAGTCTTTTTGAAATTCCTGGAACATGTCAGGCAGGTCCCCGTCCCAGGTTGTTGCACATGAGCCAGGGATATTTCATCTTCCTTCCTTCAAGTCTTCACCAACTGTTACATTTTCAGGTAACTCTTTCCCTACCACCCTGCTTTCAACTGCCACAACTCATCCAGCACACCCTGTTCCAATTGCCTTATTTTTCTAGGGCATTTCCCTCTAACACCAGGCCTCCCTCCTCCTACCGGGGACTTGGAGTCATGATTTCTGAGATCGTTTTGATTTTCATGAGGGTCCAACTGACATCTGGTAGGCAGACACCGGGAATACTGCCAAGCATACCCTGCGATACACAGGACAGAGAAATTTCTAGCCTAGGCATCAAGCAAGAGCAAGGAGAAGGAGAAATCCCTCATTGTATTAAAAGTATCACCCACTCACTTCTTTGTGTCTCTTTTCCCCCTAGAATGGGAGGCTTTGTTCTTTTTCTCCAGTGTCCATCACTTACACCTGGACTTGTGCCCATCGCAGATGCTCAAAAAGAATGGATGAATGAACAAATTTGATCCAAGTAAGACCGGCATCATTCATTGTATTAACGAGTGTGCTGGCTAGTTTCCAAAATCACAGCCTATACCTTACGCTTCACTAAAAATTAAAGGAGCTCACTTTAGTATCTTTTCCTGTAGCTGTGATAAAAACACTCTAACTAGAGCAACTTAAGGGAGACAGACAGGGCTTCTTTCAGCAGACAGTTCCTGGTCACAGTCTACCATGGCAGGACAGTCAAGGTACTAGGAGTCTGAAGCAGCTGCTTCCATTAGATATGAAGTCAGAAGAAGAAAGTAATGAATGCGTACACACTGGGGCTCGCCTGGCTCACCTGCCTAGGGGATGGTGTCACCCACACTGGGCAGGTCTTCCCACCTCACCTAACATAATGAAGGCAATTCCAAACAGGCATGCCCAGAGGCTTATCTCCCAAGGGGTTCTGACTTTGGTTACGTTAACAACACTGCCTTAGCTAGGGGTTCTATTGCTGTGCAGAGACACATGACCAAGTCAACTCTTACAAAAGAAAGCATTTCACTGGGGCTTGCTTACCATTTCTGAGGTCAGTCCATTATCATCATGGTGGGAAGCATGACAGCATGCAGATAAACCAGTGCTGGAGAAGTAGCTGAGAGTTCTATATCCTGATCCATAGGCAGCAGGAGAGAGGCTGACTGGGCCTAGCCTGGGCTTTTGAAACCTCAAAGCCCACCTGTAGCCAGCATTTTTGGGGGGCCACTAACTGGCTCCCAAATCATGACATGGAGACTTATCAATTACGAATGCTCGGCCTTAGCTTAGGATTGTCCCACTAGCTCTTATAACTCAAATTAACCTGTTTCTCTTCATCTACATTTTGCCTTGGGACTTTTTCTCTCTCCTTCCTTCCTTCCTTCCTTCCTTCCTTCCTTCCTTCCTTCCTTCCATCCTACTTCCACTGCTTCCTTTGGGTCTGTCTGTCTGTCTGGCCCCAGGCATCTCGCTCTTTTTCTCCCTGGTTCTCTCTCTCTTCTCTCTTCTCCAGCCTAGATTACTTCTCCACCTACTTACTCTCTCTGCCCACAACCCTGCTTATCTTCTACTGCCTAGTTATTGGCCATTCAGTTTTTTATTAGTCCAATCAGGTGCCTTAGGCAAAGTAAAACAAATGTAACACATTTTTACATAGTTAAACAAATGCAGCATAAACAAATGTAACACATCTTTACATAGTTAAAGTAATATTCCATAGCACCTGCCCCCATGACACACTTCCTCCAACAAGGTCACATCTCCTAATCTTTATAATCCTTTCAAACAGTTCCATTCCCTGTTTCAAATACATGCATATATGGGGAGCATTCTTATTCAAACTGCCACAAACACTATCACAATTTTGTCCTATGAAATACCTAGAATATGTGAGGAACTCAATGTACTTAAGAGCTCTGGCTGCTTTTCCAGAAGACCTGGATTTAATTCCCAGCACCCACATGATGGGTCGCAACCATCTTTAACTCCAGTTCCAGGTGATTTGATATCCTCTTCTGGTCTGTAAAGCAAAACACTCATACACGTAGAATAAAAATATGAATCAAACAAACAGAGATGCTTCAGCAGGTAAAAGCATCTGCTGCTAAGCCCAAAGACTTAAATTCAATCCCTGAGATCCACATGGTAGGAGAGAAACGATCCCACAAGTTGTCCTCTGACCTCCACATACATGTGTAAGCACACACATGCACATAAGTGAGTGTAATTTTAAAATATTATCTTTTATTTATTCTTTGACAATTTCATACATCCAGACAATGTAGTTGGAATAGATCCAGCCCAAGGCCCTCGCTCACCCAGACCCCCCAGTACTTGTCCCTTCCATCTTCACGCCCTCTCTTTCTTTTTGTAATCCGTGTAGTGCCTGCTGGGATGTTCACTGATCGAGTCGGCTTGATGTCCTGAGGGTCTGCTGCAGGCAACCACAGCTTCAGTAAGTTTGTGAGGGTGGCAGTTATGCCATGTCCAGAACACAGCATTCCACAGCTCCCCTCCCATCCCCAGCTCTTACATTCTCTGTTCCCCTTCTTCGGTGTCCTCCGTGGCCTGGGGTGGTAGGGATATTAATGACGCATCAGGGTTAAGACTGTCACTCTCAGCTCCTTGGTCAGTTGTGAATCTCTGCTTCTCTGACCAAGCTTGAGCGTGGTGCCAGCTATACTCCTGATCATTTCTTCTAGAGAAACAAATCCTTCGTCCACAAACCCCCATATGTTTATGTCCATCATCTCTTTATTAACAACCACTCCAAACTGGGAGAAGATTCAATGATTAAACAATTTTTAAAAATAGTTAAACAAGCTGATAGATCCACAGCATGGAGTATTCCTCAGCAATGGAACAGGAAGGAAAAGGCAGTATCTATTGACACAGGCAATGGTCTGGATCAATCCATAGTAAAGTCCATTGAGGGAAAATGTTTGTCAAAAAAATACTCAAAGCATGTGACTCTGCTTATATAACAGCCTTGAGATGGGAATCAACAAAAATGGAGGACACATTAATTAGTGATTGCTAGGAGTGAGGAATGGAGGGACCTGAGGCCCAGGCCAGCAATCCCAACCCAACAGAGGCAAGAGGTTTGCAATTTGAAGTCAACCTGAGCTACATAATAGCTCCAGTCTAGCCTGTTGTCTTGGGAGTTGAAGGAAGAGGTGGTATGGATGTAGATTTGTGGAGATGGAAATATCCTCTGTGTCTACATCAATGCCAACACCTGACTGTGACACTCCACTGTCAACTTATAAGATGCCACTGTGGCTGGTACTAGGTTAGAGAATTTCCCTGTATAATCCTTCCACTGCCTTGGAAATTGCTTCAAGAGTCAGAAGAGAAAGAAGCTTGTGGGATTGTGTGAGCGGCATGACTAAGAACCCCTGCAGAATCTGATGAGTCCAGGAAAAGCAAATGAATTAGTATGTGGTGTTGATGAGTACTGGAAAATCAAATGAATTAGCATGTGGTATTAACATGTGAAATTAGACTACAGCCATATGATGGATATTCTGCAGCCACAGATTTTACTGAGGAATGTGTAAAGGGGAGGAGCAATGGCCCCTCTCATTCTAGTAGTAACCATGCCACACTAGTTCTCGTGAGGATAGAAGGATGCTCTACTTACAATTCCAGTTTTGCAGATGAAGAAATTGCTGTATGAAAAGAATAAATACTTGCCTATGATCAAAGAGCAGAGGTGGGATTGAACCCTGTCCTATGTAATTCCAGAGTGAAAGGCTTGTAGGACCATACTGCCTTAAATTGGATCGTTCATCTGGAGTGGGGACTCCAGGTTTGCTCAAATATCTTCTCAGCAATAGATTTGGTCCTAAATCTACGGCGCCCTGTCATTCTTCACTGCTGATGTGGTCCCATGTTTCAAAACGCCATGCAAGCTATTTTACCTAAAGATGTCTGGACTCTAGTCCAGACACGGATGACACTGCAAACCCATGAGGTGAAGAAGACATCTTGATGAGAAGTGTAGGGACAAACAACAGGCAACGGGGTGGGGGTGGGGGTGGGGGTGGGGGTGAGGTGGCGGGGGTAGGGGGGGTGGCGGGGGGGGGGGTGAGGTGGCGGGGTGCCATTTGATTTGGTGTCATGGCCCCACCCCAGCTCAGGGGAATAATCCAAATGGGTAAAGTCACTAGAAGAACACACGAGGGAAATCCTGCAATTCTAGACTTAAAGTTTTTTGTGTCTGTGACGTGAAACCTAGAAGTCATGAAGAGAATGAGCGGAAAGTAAAGAATCCAAATGTTTGTAAAAGCTAACAGGTGCCCAGACTTTGCCGATAGACTATAAACTAATTCAGTCTGGATAGAGGGCAAGCATGGGAGATTTTTGGTAAATACCTGGCAATTTTTGTTAAGTTCTTACCAAATATTAAAAAAAAAAAATGCTTAGCAATTTCTTTTACTTTTTTCTTTTTTTGGTTTTTCAAGACAGGGTTTCTCTGTGTAGCTTTGTGACTTTCCTGGATCTTGCTTGGTAGACCAGGCTGGCCTTGAACTCACAAAGATCTGCCTGCCTCTGCCTCTGGAGTGCAGGGATTAAAGGCGTGCGCCACCACCTCCCAGCCCACAATTTCATTTCTAAGAGTTTGTTCTAAACCTAACAGCACACAGGCTAAATAAATGACAGAGGGAAAAGGTGTTTGCTATCAGAAGACTGACAGAGAAGCTGGGAGACAGGCCAAGACCGTGAATGGGACATGGCTAAGTACATCCTGGTATGTCTGTTCAGTAGATGCTTCTTCAGCATGAGGAAGCCCTTGATGTACAGAAAAATATTAACTGATTAAAAAGCATGGAACAGATAGTGGGTACACCATATTACCATTTCTGGAAGAGGGAAGAAACTAAGAATACAGATTTTATTTCTGTCCAAAGAAATGATAGAAAGATACATTAAAATACAAATGTTATTTAGTCAGTGACATGATAGACACATGTATGGATTGTAATTTCTTGTTTTAAGCCAGGAGAGCGCATTACTGTGTTGGGTGGTTTTAACTGTCAACTAGGGTTTCAGGGACGAAGCAGGGATGTGATGCCCCACCTCGCTTCCTCCACAGCCGGGTCTTGGGAACAGGACCACAGCGGCTCAAAGCTTGGCTAGAGTTGACTTCATTGTAAACCTTTACCCCAAGAACCAGGGCTGAAAGCACAGAGCTCTGGAGGAAGGAAGAGGGAAGTGCAGGAGGGTCCTTGGCTCCTGTCCATGGTTTCCATCCCTTAGGAATTGGAGCCGGGTGCTTCCTGGGATCAAAGGAAAGCGAAGGATCCGGTTTTCCTCTCCCCTGGGATGCCATGACAGCACAGCACTGAGGGTGTTATCTGTCAGGCAACCGTGTCTCTCACTCACTTTCCTTCTTCTTAGAACAGAGGTACCTACATGGAGTCATTAGATTCAGGAGGAGAAAGATGGTTGGTTCATTCTCAGAGGTTCAACTAGACGCTAATTTGCCTAAAAAGGAAGTAAGTTAGTAACTGGGAAGAAGATACTAAAAGCATTTCGTGTGGCTTCATTAGCAAATTGTGATTATTCCAAGCACAATATATGCTTTTTTTTTAAACCACAAAGTTCACAGTTACTGAGGAAAATAAAAAATGTATTATCAATGTAGAGAAAAGTTGCTTTTATTTCCCTCACGATTCCTACTCCGATTCACACTGCCTAATAAAAATGCATTCTCATGTTTTAAGCCCAGGGCGAGCCTGGGAAAGAATGCAATCAAAGCAACCTAGGAAATGCCCATCAGGAAAGGGCACCAAATGCTGCCACTGTCAGACAGCGCTGGAGACGGGTCTCTTTGAAAAGCCAGCGTTGTTTCAGAGAGAGGAATTGCCACAGAAGATCTGGATCGCTGAGTTTGGGAACTGAAGAGAGAGAAAAATCATCTCTGGGCACCAATGTGACCAGGGAGGGAGGAATCCAGATGGCCAAAGTGATTGGGATGTTCCAGCCCCATAGCGCCACTTACTGGATGAACTGAGGAAACAATGGATGTGTTGGTTTCGTTTTGTGTTTTTTCTTTGGGGATTCACTGCATGGTTCATTTTGTGAAACAGACAAACCAGGTTTGGCAACCCATGCCTGTAATCCCAGCACTTGAGAGGCTGATGAAGGAGGATTGCTTTGAGCTTGGGGCCAATTTATGCTGTATTACAAATCCCTGTCTTAATCCTCCTCCCCAAATTAAAAACAAACAACCTAAAAATAATAGAAAATATAGAGAAATGAACAAGTTGGAAAACTATATTCATTGAGCCATTATGGACAAGAAATCACTATTAATAATTTCAAGATTTTTCATTCTCTTTTTCTCTGTGGAAGAGCTGGTGCATGAGAAGGCTGGGGAAGAGTTAGGATATAGTGGGTCTTTCCCAAATCTGAACTTTTCTCTTGCAAAGGACCCTAGAATTAAAAAAAAAAAATCCTTGTGCTGGGGATTGAGCACTTAATTGGTAGAGTGTTTTTCTAGCATGCACAAAGCCCTGGGTCCCATCCCACACTGCAACAGATAAAAAGCAAATAAATAATCTTGTGGATAAAATGTTGCTAAATGTCTCAACAAATATTTAACTGTAAAGTGGGTCATTTGAAAGGTGAGTGCGCTTGAAAAAATATTTTAAATTTGCCTTATCACCATCCAGGATTGAATGGTGATACAAGCCACATAGAGATCCATGGAGTTAATTGGGAAATGATCAGTCTTTGAATGGAAATAAAATAAACCCGAAAATATAAGAATCGAAGGGCTGAGAGATGGCTCAGCCTTTAGGAGCACTGACTGCTCTTAGGGAGGGTGTAACACCCACATAGTAGCTCACAAATGTCTCATCAGTAGCTCCAGCTCCAGGGGTTTTGACGCCCTCGTCTGGCCTCTGAGGACACTGCATGCATATGATACACAAACATGGAAGCAGGCAAAATACCCATTCATGTAAAATAGAAAGATAAACATATATATGTTTCTACTGTCCTCTGCCATGTTCTTTGAGAGAGAGCTAAGAATTCTTACTTACCCACTTTCATCCTCTTTGGGGGAAGAAAGAAGCAATTCTGTCAATTTTATTTGCTTTTTCTAACTGAACCGAGTAACTGAAGCATTGTAGAGGTTCCACACTGAAAATGGCCACCTGCCTTTGCTCCTCTGCAGGAAAACCTTAGTGTGCATAAGCTTGTCTGTGTCTCCCCAGAGAAGTCTCTCAAGGGCTCCAGACACTGGATTTACATCACTCAAAGAAGCCATAGGCTCACCAGGGAATGCGATTCTTACATTAACTATGCTGGTTGTTTGTGACTGGGACAGAGGGTAGAAAGAATATTTTAAAAGGCCATTGGTTCCCCCTTGCTTCCTGTAGGCAAGAGTCTCCTTTCCTTCCTTCCTTCCTTCCTTCCTTCCTTCTTCCTCACTTCCTCCCTCCCTCCCTTCTTGCCTTCCTTCCTTCCTTCCCTCCTCTGGCTCTCTGTCTCTTCTCCTTGACCAGAAGACTAGGAGTTTATCAGCTTGATTCCCATCATCTCAAGAAGGTGAACAGAGATTTTTAGCTCCATGGGATGTTCTTGCTTGTGTTTTTGTTTAGAGACAAAGTCTGGTGTAGCCCAGGCTGGACTCAAACTCACTATACAGCTGAGGATGACTATGAATTCCTAATCCTCCTGCCTTCCATCTTCCTGATGCTGGGGTTGAAGGCTTGTGCCACCATGCCTAGTTTGTGCCGTGCTGGGACTGGAACCCAGGCTCTCAGACACAGTAGGTAAACACTTCACCAGCTGAGCTACATCCCCAGCTTCCGACTTTCGTTTTTAGCATCAGTAATTACTGTTACTGTGGGTTGCGCATAGGAACACAGGCATGAGCTCACTCTTACCCAGGGCCTGAAATGGGATATGAATTTGCTGCTGGCAAGGAGTGGACGTCCATGCTGACAGGGGAGTAGGCGATGAGGGATCACTGGAGGTGTCTCTGTCACATGCATTTCTCTAGACTGATAATTGCATTCACAATTATTAGAGAGAAGTGCTTTTAGTGCTGCTGAAATATGGCAGTAGATTTCTAAGTACTGCTTGGTGTTGTGCAAAGAAAGAAAACACACACACACACACACACACACACACACACACACACACTCACTTTTCCTTGTCTTCTTAAATAATGCTTTCCAAATTGTCCTCCCATCCATTTAAATCTCACTCTCCTCTCGATTTCCTATCCCAATGTATCCATAGTTTTGACACTCTGGAACTGATTGTTCATTTGTTGTTTTGTTTGTTGCTGTTTGTTTCGTTTTGTTTTGTTTGAGACAGATCTCGTGCAGTCAAGGCTGGCTTCCTGCTCATGATGTAGCAGAGGATAAGCTTGAACATCTGATTCTCCTGCCTCTGCCTCTCAAGCACTGGGATTACAGACATGTAGCATCACATCCGGTTCATTTTCTCGTTTTTTACAGTTAATCTTTTCACCCGGTGAGCATCTCTGAGTGAACTGCCAGGAGACAGGAGAGCAGGAAGCAAAAACAGCAAGCTGGCTCTTCAGATGTGTGGCCTGAGTGACCCGAGGCTTCAGTTTTGGCATCCCTTAAGAAAATCTGCGAGGGTTGGCGAGATGGCTCAGCAAGTAAAGGAGCTTGCTGCCAGACCTGAAGACCAGGGATTGAACTCAGGGACCCACATGATAGAAAGAGAAAAATCAATTGCCACAGTTTGTCTTCTGACCTATGTGCATGTGCATTCACAGAATAAGCAAATAAATGTCATAAAAAGCTTAGTTGGGGGGGGGCAGCAAAGAAACTTATTAGATGAGAAGCTAGGACTGAGAGCCAACCGTCCTTCTCTTGTACAAGATTTGTGTTTAAACAGTCAGTGCAAAACCTGAATACATTTATAAGCAAAAAGAAGCATTTTTAAATCTTAAGGAACCGTCCCTGGCACCCATCACTCATCCTGGCACCCACCCCCTACCACAAAGATGCCCCTGGAAGGACCATGGGGTAACAGAAACGCAGTGTTTTCTTTTATAACCAGTAAGGCCAGATTTCCATTATAGGATCATTTTGTGCACGTGCGATGAAATCTATTAAATGTTTATCTTAGAACCCCAGTTCAGTTGGGGAGAGAGAGGGGGAAAAAGTCGCATCCCTGCCAACCAGTTGGTCTGTGTGAATCACAGCTCAGTCAGACTTTCAGGTCTATAATTTATCTTTTCTTTGGCCTCTGTGGTAAATGCTCCATTTGTCCATGAATTCTTGCCTTGTTTTTAACTATGCTATGGTCTGAATGTAGTTTTATGAGGCGCACAAATAAGATTGTCATTCTGAAAACACAGATTTGTGTGTTTACACCCCCCACCCCACCCCCAGGATGAGATGGGGGCCAGTTATCTCTGTCCTAATTCACAGCTCGGCAGGTCTATGGCTGGAATTCCAAAGCCAGCATGAAGTGACAGTGGGGGGTGGAGGCACAGAACTGTGGGGGATGGGAGACAGGGAGGGGTAGCTGACGTGGCAGAACCCAATGCATAATTTACCCTAAGAATTCCGAATCGATACATCCAGTGCTCAACTTTGCACTGTGGTGGTTCTAGCTCCAAGAAGTCTATTGATTGGGACGTTTTATTCATGTTATTTTCTGAGAGCTGTATTTTCTCACTATACTTAAAAAACAATTGGTTTTCCCCTAAACACAGAAGTAGGCCCCAGGGGCCAAATGAGAAACCTGTACAAATCAGAAGGCTACGGTTTTTCGCTGTTCAATTTTTTAAAAAACCTTGCACATAAACACATTCAAATATCCAGGCTGAGGGAGAAATGGTTATCTCATACTACATTAAATAAATAAATAAATAAATAAATAAATAAATAAATAAACTGTTTTACATGTGCTTGATGGACACTTAATATTTCAAATTTCAATGATAGTACCAACCAAAAAAATATGGAAATTTGAAGTATAACACAATTAAGCACATACATTTCCTTGGCAAATGTAAGTGAGAGAGGTCTTTTATCCAGGAAATAAAACATATTTATAGCCGAACACCCTAACTGTCATGCAAGAACTCTCATCCAGTGACTGAGGGAAGTGGATGCAGAGATCCACAGCCAGTCCCAGGTGGAGCTCCAGGAGTCCAATTGGCAAGAAAGAGGAGGGATTTTATGAGCAAGAATTGTTGAGACCAAGATTGGAAAAAGCACAGGGACAAATAGCCAAACTAATGGAAACACATAATCTATGAACCAAAAGCTGAGGAGCCCCCAACTGGATCAGGCCCTCTGGATAAGTAAGGCAGTTGATCAGCTTGAACTGTTTGGGAGGCACCCAGGCTGTAGGACCCAGCCCTGTCCTTAGTGCATGAGCTGGCTGTTTGGAACCTGGGGCTTATGTGGGACACTTTGCTCAGCCTGGGAGGAGGGTACTGGACCTGCCTAGACTGAATCTACCAGGTTGAGCTGAAACCCCAGGGGAGTGTTTGCCCTGGAGGAGATGGGAATGGGGAGTGGGCTGGGCGGGGGAGGCAGAGACGGGAGGGGGGAGGACAGGGGAACCCATGGCTGATATGTAAAATTAAATTAAATTATAAAATAAAAAATATATATATTTTTTTTATAATTGGGGATGGGGTTACTCTGAAAGATGATCTCAACTCCAGACATCACCCTGGACTGGACTGCATTCATACTTGCTGTCTTTCTAACACAGATGGCATCTTGAAGCCAGCCTCACCTGGGAACCCACTGCAATGAAATCCAGCTGCCTTCTCTGAGGGTGTCCTCATCCCAGTCCAATAGAGTTTGCAAAGCACCACTTCAAAACTGTTTGCCACTGAGTTCTTTGAGAGGAAGAGTGGACAGAGTGTGCCCTGGGGTTTGTGGCTGGCGGATGCTGGCTTGATTTGCTTAATTAAGGAGCATTTGGCTGAGTCACTAGGCAACCGTGCAAAGATGGGCAGAGCCTCTTCAATGACTCAGGAGATGGACTCAGGCTTTGGATCGCTGCATCTTAAAGACCTATGACTGTTTAAAAGTCACCACCTCTGATCGGCTCTTGGAGTCCATGGGCAATGATGCAAACCCAGCCAGAGTTTCTCTACCCAGGCGATGTGTGTAAACAGTTGCCCACAATCATCATGAATAGCGGTGACCAGGTCATAGCCCTCAGAGGAGCAGCTTAGGGCTCTTCGCTGACCCCCCCGCACCTACCCCCTGCTCATTGGGCTGTTTGCCAAACTAGTACAGTTTGGAAGTAGACACGTGAAAGAACATTTCAATCAACCCTGAGTCCAAATTTATGGGTGTAGTGAAAATATTGATACCAGGAGGCTTCAATACATTAGTCTTATTGTCTTTTCCCAATTTCAACTATCCAGAAATTTTGTCTGGAGTCTAACAGTTATGATATAATTAATTCTTTGGTTTTTTTTTTTTTTTTCCTTTTTTCTTTTGAGACATGGTCTTATGTGTCTCAGGCTGGCTTTAAGTAGCCAAGGATGACCTTGAATTTCAGATTTTCCTGCTTCCACCTCCCAAGTGCTGGGATTGAAAGCCTGAGCCTCCATGCCTGTTGTATTCGGCCATGGGGATCAAATCCAGGAATTCAAGTATGCTAGGTAAGTACTCACAGACTATGTCCCTGGCCTGGTACTTAAGCTTGTTAGAGGTCATTTTCCTTCCCCTCCTGCCTTTCCATTTGGGCTCATAAACATGGGCCCTGTACCCCAGCCATGGATAAGGAGGCTAGCTTCACCTCTACATCACCTACCACCTCTCTTTACGTAAAACAGAGTTGCAGAAAGTTTGCTCGGTGGATGTTTCTGCACAAACATAAAGAGGCTGCCTTGTCTAGGACTTTGGGTGACTGCAGGGTGACATGTGTAGTGGTCAGTGTCCCCAACAGAAGCACCCATTGGAGAGGAATACACTTACCTCCACAGCAGGGACACCATGAGGATTCCCTGGCAAAGCAGGAGCCTCGGTGACCTGGTCTTGGTCTCTCAACCCTTGGGCTTCTTCAGGCTGGCTGTCAACTGGTGTGCTTTCTCTTGCCCTGTCTAGTTTAAATAATCTGTCGAAAAAGCTGAAGTCTTTCGGCTTGGAGGGGCCTTCTGCCTGGGACTCAGGTGGTGAAGGTGCAGGCGGACAGGTGGCAGGGAGAGCCTGCTGCTTGGCCTCAATGCACTCTGGCGTTTTATCTGCAGCCGGCCCGGGTGCAGCTGCCACCGGAAGTGCCCCGTGCTCACTTGGGTCTTTGTTCGCAGGCGCTATGCCTGGGCTGACATCAAGCCTGCCTGATGCAGCCCATGAATCCGAGCCTTGGTCCCCAGGACGTCCTGGTACAGGCCGAGAGAGTGTCAAGAAAAAACGCGATCTAGCAGCTGGTGCCTCGGGCTTGGCGTCTTTCCCAAGATTCTTTCCGCTGGCATCGGCCACAGCTTGGGCCTCCATTGTCTTGGGGGAAGAAGTAGCCACATTATCCTTGGAGATGCTTATTCCCAAATCGACTGTAAACACAAACATAAACAGTGGTCATTCAACACGCCAGGAAATTCAAGGGTGAATAATGGACTCCAAGTTCTGATACACAAAGTCTCCTCTGCAGACAGGCGGCCTTGTTCCCTACTGGGTTAGCCCAGTAGACATCCCCTGACCCTGTTCTTCCTGGGAGACCCCTGAGGCTGATGAGGCAGAAAAGGGAAGACTGGGAAGTCACTACCTGCGGAGCACCATGTATGTGAGGCTCAATGTCTAATGTCATCTTTTATCTCACTGAAACCCAGAGAAGCATGAAGTTAAGATTTTCCAATAGGAAATCACAATAGGTTAGAGCTTGGGCTCCAAGCTGGGAGGTCCTTCAACCCCTCCACACTCTAGACATCTGAGTTTGAGCCTTTCTTTATTATGGGATCCTGTCCTGACTATTATGTACAGCAGCTCCATCGGCCCCAGCCTCTTGAATGCCCTTATACCCCAAAGCTGTGGTAATCAAACATATTTTATTAATGTCCCCCAGGGTATTCAAGGACCACCTCTGGCAGGGAGTGGTGGTGCACACTTTTAATCCCAGCATTATGGAGGCAGACGCAGGCAGATTTCTGTGAGTTCCAGGCCAGTCAGAGCATACAGTGAGGCTCTGTCTCAAAAACAAACAAATAAACAAAACATTTTTTTGAATCCAAGTCATTTAATTTTTCTCTGGCTTTACTCTTTGGTAAAAATGAAGAAACAGTAGACCTGCCCTCACCATTTTCTTAGGAAATAACACTAGTTAATATGTTTAAAGTACACAGAAAAGTAGCTGAGATACACCAACTGCTCAATACACGTCAGGAAACTTAGCTATTGTCACCACTGGTGAGGGAGACCACTGGCACCAGAGCTGAAGCCACCCTCCCTCCAGTCCCACTCCTGAGTTCATGTTCTTTCTGTCTTAATGTAAGATGACTATTAGCATTGCCTCTGGCAATACCTAGGCTAAAACAATAATACTCAGGAAGCTGACACTGCAGCCTTGAAGAGCAGGTGTGTTCAGCAAGGCTGGATGGCAGGCACTAGAGATGCGGCCAGCTCATGCATTCCGTGTGTGTAGGTGGCAGCTTCCCAACCAAACTAGGGAGCTATACACACGCTCATTTGTTTTATTTGATTATATTTCATGTGTGTATATGTGTGTTTGGGAGTGAGCTCCCTAGTATGTGATGCTTGGGGGAAGCTCACCCAGGGTCTGGGCTGCTGTACTTAATGACTGACAGATACTATGATAATGTCGAAGACTTCTCTCCATCCTTGCCAACACTGTGTTGTGTTTAGTATATACTTAGACAGATACGTCTCAGTATCTGTTTGCTAGGAGTCAAGGAGCAGGGATAAAGGTGGGAGAGGACCGGAGAGTCTTTGTGGTATTTCCATTCCATGTTAACATGGCTGATAAACACACGTCCACATGTGCCTGCATTCACTCACAGTCACTCCAGCAAACTCTAGTGTCTCACAGTATTTAGAGTCAGAAACCCAGGAGAGGCCTGTGTGCCTCAGTGACCTCTTAGTAACACAGAAGACAGAGAGGTGACATAAGATGAGGCCAGCGACGGAACCAGGGAGGCTTCATCAGAAGTCCGCAGTCAGTGCATTAGCTAAGCAGGCTGGCTCTCCTTCAATGCTCTCCTGTGCCCCAGAACTCATACTGGGGGCAGATGCACTGCAGGAGAGAGGGAAAGAGTGGGAGAGCAAGCAGAGCAGGGACCACGTGAGTGTGGGAGGCTTGTAACCTGTCATGGATTGTGGGTCTGGTCCATACCAGAGGGAGAGGAAACGTGACAAAAAGGGAGAGACTGGGACTGAAAGCAAGATGAGGCTTTTGCAAACCCCTGAGAGCATGGACTGATTTCCCTGCTTCTCCTTCTGCCTGGGAACCAAAGGAGTTATAAACAGAGGGGGGAGGGGCACAAGACAACACTCTCCATGGGGGAAAATGTGCTAGTATTTTGCTTTGAAAAGTCTCAATACCAAATACCATGCAACCCATGTATGAGCCAACAGCAGGAAGAAACAGGATCAGGTAAAGCCACTAGGTGACTTGTCAGAACTCAGAGAGTTCTGAGTAGGTTCGCTTCATGACAGCTGAAGCCCGACTGGGTATAGATAGAGGCTTTTCTCTGTCTTTCCAGTCCTGTGGTCCCACGGTACCGCAGTCACTTACAAAATCAGCATTCAGAGGCTTAATATAACTACAAACTGTTTGGCCTATTGCTCAGGCTTATTACTAACTAGCTCTTGCAACTTAACCCAATCTATGTTTTGCCAAGTGTCTCGTGCCTTTACTTGTGTTCTAATGCATCTCGTTCCTCTGACAGCTGGCTGGCATCTCTTCCCGATTCTTTCTTCTTTGTCCCCGTATTCAGTTTGGATTAACCGCCTCGCTCTATCTTGTTATAGACCAAAGCAACTTCTTTATTAATCAATGGTAATAAAACATATTCAGAGCACAAAGAAAGACATCCCTCATCAGCTGGGTAGTTCATACTGTTAGCAGAGTGTTAGGGCAGAGCCTGGGCTCTGGAAGTCCTGAGAAGCTGGACTTGGCCACTCATCCCCAGTAGGCTGACTGGAAGATAACAAATATCAAGAGCAGAGAGAGGAGATGTAGTCGACATAGTCACACTGGAAAGAACAAATGAAGAGGTCCAGTGACCCCACCCTCCCCAAGTCCATCTTCAGGGTCCAGTGACCCCACCCTCCCCAAGTCCAGCGTAGGTGTCCAACCTCTTATGATCAGTAGTATTTGTTTTATAAAATTGGTGCATGTATATTTATATCTTTTTGGTGAACTGATTCGTTTCTTTATTAATATGTAGTGGTCTTTTAAAACCTCTTCTGTTTGGTTCAGAGTCAACTTTAGCAGACACCAGATTATCTAGATTGTCTGGTTCCCATTTGCTGTACAGGTTTTCACCCTCTCAGTCTGTGGGGGTCTTTACCAGCATGTCTTCCTTTCTCTTTTATTTTCTCTCTTGTTTTTTTTTTGGGGGGGGGGTTGTTTTGTTTTGTTTTGGTTTGGTTTTGAGACAGGGTTTCTCTTTATAGCCCTGGCTGTCCTGGAACTCTCTCTGTAGACCAGGCTGTCCTGGAATTTACAGAGATCCACCTGCCTCTGCTCCCGAGTGCTGGGGTTAAAGGCGTGCACCACCACTGTCCGACTGCGCAGTGTCTTACTTGGAGACAACACACAGTTGGTTCTAGCTTTGGAATCCAGCCCGTCTCTTTGTGGATAGGGGCTATTTACACTTAAGGTGATCACTAACCTTATTCTCCTTCTCTGCATTTCTTTCTTCTGCTTGGTGGAATCTATTGAGGATTATTTCCACTGCGTGTGAGGATTATTTTTTTTAAATATGATCCATCAAATTTTTGCTCTCAACATTTCTATTTAATATTTTAAAATCTCAATTACTTTGTTGATGTTTTCCTATGTTGCTGATTTTCCACTCATATTGCTGATTTTCTCATCCATTTTGCTAACCGTCCCTCTGTGTAGTTGACTTCCCTCTCCTGGTCCTGAATTGAAGTCAGCAGCTTCTTCGCATGCTCTTTCAGGTCATCAGTCATGCTCAAAGGAAGCTTTTGAAATCTTCCTGGCATTTTACCTGAGTCAGTATCTTGAGCATGGGCGTCAGGAGTTCTGGCTTTTGTAGAAGTCTTGCTGCTTTTCTTTTCTTTTTAAACAGTGTTTTGCATTTCTGTGTGTCTGTACATACCTGTTGGTTTGGGGGGAATACTTTTTATTGACTCTCCTACTTATTTATTATGGATGCCCAGGTGGGGGGCAAGTGCCATGACACATGTGTGGAGATCAGAGGACTCTCCTTCCGCTGTGTGGGTTCCAGGCATGGAACTCAGGTCATCAGCTTGGTGGCAAGCACTTTGACCTGCTATGCTGTCTTGCCGGGCTGAAAACATCATCACAGGCATACATGGATGAAAAACAATGGCGTGTGTCCCAAGTTCAGTACTATCAAGTGTTTTAGGGAACCCCTGGTCGGGGGTCCTGGAGTGTGTCCCCCATGAAAAGAGAGAACTACTGGAACTCCTTGTCTCCTTGTTTTCTCTCCACTTTACATCAGCCCCTAGTGAACAGAGTCTTCGGATGTCTAATTACAGCTGTCTTTAAGAGCCTGGCAGTAGGGCTAAGTCACATGACATGGGTAAGTCTAAGAGCAGAGCCCCTGGGTGAAGCCTTGCACACACTCAGGGGAAGATGTTGATGGTTACAGCAGAATAACCACGCTGTAACAGCTGCTGGGCCAACAGGCTCCTCTTTTTCTGAGATTTCTTGTCCCAGTTCTCACAGAACTTGTCAAAGGGAAAGCCGAGACTGCTCATGTTTGCTATCCCAATAAAGCATCCATTTCGGAATGCCTGTTCTATTGGTTCACAATGCTTGTTCTCCACATAAACCCTCATTTTTGTCTATGTGTGTGTGGGGTGTGTGTGTACAAGCGCACATGTGTATGGGGGTACATGCATATGTGTGTACTCATGCTTATGGAGATCAGAGGTCAACTTCAGCTGACTTCTTCAGTCACTCTCCCTCTTTTCCTTACTTTTTGAGATGGGGTCTCTCACTGAACCTGGAGCACACTGATTTGGCTGGACTGTTTGCTCCCTAAGTCCCAGAGGTCCTCCTTTCTCAACACTGGAATTACAGGTGTGCTGCTGCTGGGCTTTTTGTTGTTGTTTGTTTTTTATAATGTAGGTGCTGGGGATTCAAACAGATCCTCATGTTCACATGGCAAGCACTCTACCATCTCTCCAGCTCCTCCAACACGACTTTCTACACAACTCTGCCTTACACATTGATATCCTGATCTAATAGAGTAAGTCACAAAGAGGATATAGAAGGCTCAGTAATCACGAAGGGGGCTGTTACAAATCCTGCAGATCTGTGGGAGTTTGCAGAATTATGGGAGTTAACATGGGTAAAATACGTGGGTGAGACACACAGCTATTGTGTCAGGATCCAGATTCAGACACCGGGGCAAAGCAGTTCATTGCAGAGGGAGGGAAGGACTCATTGAGTTCTTCAAAAGAAAACTCTATTTAAATATCAAAGGGCTATGGGAAGCCCTTGGGGACAGAAACCGATGAAGACCTCAGAGATTATGCAAAAATGACCCTCTGAGGTCATGTTGCAAGGGTCAAATGACACTTCAAACAGCTGTGGCTTGCAGTCCTGGGCAGATGCATTTGTGGTTCTGAAGTGCCGGAGTCAGGCTTCGTGGGACAGATGCTTATGGCATGGAGGAAGACTGTAGATTTGGAAATTTCACTGAACGATCACATTTCAGGCTTTTCATCTCAGTTCTGAAGAGCCAGGAAAATCAGTCCTTGGCAGGAAATCCTAGCACAAATAACAGAGGGGGCTTTTGGACTGGGAATGGTGTCTTGATTATCAGCTTGATTTGCCTGGACATTGAGTGATGTCATGGATCTGAATGCACTATTAACCCTGTGCTGCCCAGAGCACATTTTCAAGAGTGACTGATGATCAGTTCCCAAGGGCAAAACTGAGGCAATGGTGTGACCCTTTCCACTCTTGTCTTTCCTCACCATCTTCCTACTGTTCATATGCTTTGCAAAAATGTAGAATATGCAGGGCTACTTCAAATGCAAAGCCAGCTGTTCCAACAGGAGCAAACAGAGCAGATGTTTGAACTGGTCTTATGGGGTTTTGTTTTTTTCTTCTTAACTCAGGTGATAATATGCATCTGACATGTCTGTACTACCAAAATTGACGACTCTCTTAGTCTTTTTCCCTCTTCTCTGCCTCCCACCCTTTTGCAACCAACATCTGCACCTGATGGGGCTCCTTAGGAATTCTGCGTGTTTGTATATGGTGGTTGCGTTTGCCACTGTGAATGGGTAGGAAGGTCAGAAGACAGTTTCAGGTACTGCTACCCAAGTGACATCCACCTTCTTTTTTGTTGTTTTGGGTTGTTGTTGTTGTTTTTTGTTTTGACAGAGTCTCTAACTGGCCTGAATTTTCTAAGTAAGGTTGGCTGGGCAGTGAACCCTAGGGACCTGCTGTTTCTGTCTCCACCATGTTTGAGTTTGTTCTTTAAGGCAGGGTCTCACTGTTTAGCCCTGGCTAGCCTGGAACTGGCTGTGTAGACCAGGCTGGCCTTGAACTCACAGAGATATATACCTGCCTCTGTCTCTTGAGTGCTAGGATTAAAGTAATATACTGCCATACCCATTTTTTTTTTAAATAAAGACTTTTGGTTATCAAACCTGGGTCCTCTTGCTTGCAAGGCAAACACTTTACAACTGAGTTATCTCTCCAGTTCCATATTAGAAATATTTTTGATTTTTATATAAAAATGTTGTCCCTCATAGCCAAAATATTCAAATCTGCCTTCTCTCTCTTTTCTGGACATTGTATAATATTTCTTAATATAGATACTGCAAAAGATATGTAAGCCATCATTCTAATCATGACCATTGCCTAATCCATGAACATTCTGGTAGATTCCATATTGTTTCTTTCATCTCTCCTGCAAACAATTCCAGGGTCAACGTCTATGTTTAACCATCCTAAACCAGCGGTTTTTCTTTCTTCTGTAGACTGGAGAGCAAATGTGGAGTTGCTGCCCCCAATTCAATGAATAAGCAATTAAAAAAAAAAGATGGTAAAAGATTGTTTTCCAAAAACCATCTGGAGATTCAGAGCAGCATGTGATCTGGGAATGTCCCTCTCACCATTGAGAGAAGCTGATCAGGTACTATGGTAAGCAGGTTTTAAAATGTTTAAAATTTAAAATGTTCAGTAGCTTGCCAAAGAAAGTGGCACCTTGCTTTCCTTGTGTGTACAGCTATTAGGGTGGGCTCTGGAGATGGAGGTGGAATAAGAAATCAAGCTCTCCATACACAGGAGACTGCCAAAGGCTAACTATTGCTAGTTTGGGATTCTGTGTAAATTATAGAAGAGATGGTAATAGGCAAGGGACCCAGGGGGGCAGGAGGCAGAAAAGGTGTCAGGTTAGGATGGCATCACGTTCCAAATATAGATATGCAAATGGTCATTGGGCACATGGGAAGATGCTTAGTTTTATTGTCACTGTGGGAATGCAGTCATGATCACAGCACAGCTCTACTCCACACCCACTGGGATGGCTGTAACAAAAAAGGTAGACAGTAGCCAGTGTTGGTGACGACGCTGAATAACTGAAACCTCCCTGCATCACTGGTGGGGATGCGAAATGGGCAGTTGCTTTAGAAAACAGTTAAGGAAGTTTTCAGAGAGGTGGACATTGAGCCAGCATATGACCCACAGTTCTGTTCCGAGATAGACATGGCCAAGAGAACCAAAATACAGATCTAATAAAAAATGAGCTCACAAATGCTCAGGGACATGTTATTTATAAGCATTGGAGTTTAAACAGCCGCAACCAAAATGTCTGTTCACTTAGGAGTGAGCCAAGAAAATGTGGTCTTGGTGCAATGGAATGGTGTTTGCTTTCAAGGAGAAGGAGGCAATACAGATGCACGCTACAACCTAGGTGAACTCTGAAAACAGTCTGTGACTTGGAAATATCCAGACACTTTGAAGGAGGGTATTTGAGATGGGGTCCAAGAATCCATGAAATTATATTGGAGACATTATCTTCCCTCACAACCTTGATCTTGCTCCGCACATTGTTCAAAATGTTTACTGTGTCTGTAAACTAGATGCACTTGCCTTATACTACTAAAATGTACCGAGAGGGCTCAGAATTCAAAGTGCTCAACTGCAAGCAAGAGGGCTTGATGCGGACCCCAAGAACCCACATAAAGGCTGCGTGAGCAGGGCGGCCTGCCTGTCATTCAATCCCAGCCTTGGATGGTAGAGACTAGGCGGTTCCAGAGCAAGCTGGTTAACAACACCAGCCATACTGGTGAGGTCAGGGCTGGACTGAGAGCCTGCTGTGAAGAATAATGTGCAAGGGAAATGGAGGATGATTACTGACATCAACCCTGAGCCTCCATGTGCATGCACACGCGCACACATACCAACGTACATGCAAACATGTATGTTGCATACACATGAAAAGAAGAAAAAGTAAAAACAAAGTAAATGTACAAGTAATATAAGAAAGAGAAAATGAAAGAAAAAGAGGGAAATTGGGAAGAGATACAGGATTCAAAGCAGATGAAAGAAATATTTGATAATGGCGATGACTATTGTGATGACGGTGATAATGGTGGTGATGTTGTCTGGTAAAGATGGTGATGATTATGATAATGATGGTTGATGATGATGCTGACAGCTGCTAGTAATGGTGATGCTGGTTGATGACCATAGTGATGATAATGGTCATGATTAGGATGATGGTTATGAATTTTTCAAAAGCTACCTTTTGAGAAGTATGAAGTAGTGAGGCAGACATAATAACAGAGGTTGGCCAACCCTGGGGTCTGCTGTGCAGAGTGTTTGGTTAGAACACTATTGCAGGTGTCTTGCGTTAGGGGAGTCTAGTAGAAAACTCCAACTTCAGGCTATGGCTGGAGTACCTCAAATCTCTTACTGGCTTCCTACCAGGAGCCACACATAGAGCTGTGGAGACAGGCATTTCTAGCTCTTTGCAACTTCCATACCTCACACAGCCTCAAACTGACCCTTAGCCATCCTTACATTCCATGGCATCAGAATCTCCCAGAAGGCTGGAGAAAACTGTGCTGGTCTAGACCTTGAGTACATTGCATGTTATAATAGATGGCAAAGAGCCCTTTGCTTTCAGGGGCTTCTAAAGTTTAAATTAATTGATTAATCTTATGTGTATGTGTATGCTTGTGTATATCCAGGTGTATGCAAGGTGGTGCACAACTACAGGTGTGCACGTGCATGCAAACTACAGGACAGCCTTGGGGATCATTTCTCTGACATTACCTATCTTGCAGTTTTGAGACAGGCTCTCCCTTGTCAAGCAGGCCAGACTAGCTGGCCAGTGAGTCCCAGGGATCTATGTCTCTCCACCTCCTCAGTACTGGGATTATAAGCATATGACACCAGGCCAGCCTTAAAAAATAAACAAATAAACAAAAAATAAAAATGAACTTGGGCCAGGTGGTGGTGGTGCACGCTTTTAATCCCAGCACTCAGGAGGCAGAGGCAGGTGGATCTTTGTGAGTTTGAGGCCAGCCTGGTCTACAGAGCAAGATCCAGGAAAGGCTCAAAGCTACACAGAGAAACCTTGTTTTGAAAAACCAAAAAAATAAAATAAATAAACTTGGATTCTGGGAATCAAAACTCAGGACCCCAGTACTTTACTGACTGAGCCCCAATCCCCTATTAGACTTTTATTCAACTCATACAAGCGTTTTAAAAAGTATAGTAACAGCCTGGCACTGTGTTGAGACCTGTCACCCCAGCTACTGTAGGACAACATGGGGGATTATGACTTCAAGGTCAGAATGAGCAACAATAATAAAACCACCACAAGCAATGCCAACCGAGCAGTTGGAAACAGCAGCTGCTTGGAGAATACACGTATTAGCTTCTGCCCAGGCCCCATAATTTCTTCTGCTGTCAGGCAGCTATGATTTGGGGCATTGTCTGGGAGAATTCCTCAAGATCAAAACAGGCAAATTCTCACTCATTGTCTTATCAGCCGAAACCTTTTTCACTTGAGTAGGAAATTTTCCCTTCACTAAACTGATTCCATATATGTGCATGCACATAGATACACACATGTATTTTAAAGATGCAAAATTAGGCAGTTCCTTCTTTTAGAACAATTAACGAGGGATGAAAAGGAAGATATTAATTCTAAGAAATGTCTTATCTGTGTGTGACAGAGGCAGGTATCAGCTCCTGAGAAATGATATGCTCTGGTAGATCAGTCACATGTCAGGTTCTGCTATCCGTCAGCTGTGAGGGTAGACACTTTTTTCTTTTAAAGAAGATAAATTCACTAGAACAGAATCAAGGAAAGAGAGAAATGGTGCACTTTTATTTTCCCCAAAGAGCTGAGAAGTTTTAGTAATAAATGCCCAAGAGGGAGAATCTGGTCAGGTAAGATTGATTCATCTGGGCTGGAGGATGGCTCAGTGGCTAAAGAGCACTGGCTGCCCTTCCAGAGGACCTGGGTTCAATTCCCAGCACCCACATGGCAGCTCACAATGGTCTCTAACTCCATTTCTAGGGGATCTGACACCCTCATACCAATGCACATAAAATAAAATTAAATAAAGTTTTTTAAAAAGATTGACTCATCGGGATAGCCAGTGACACAGGATGGCACTGCAGCCTATTTTGCCTGTAGTTGGCCCTTCCTCCTCCACTTCCTCCAGTTCATCCTTCACAGCTGCCATCCTTACACGCTCGTCATGGCCAGAGAGAATGGCATACTCCCATCTTCCAGGTGAATCTTGGACAGTTCCAATTATATGCTCGTAAGCGGCAGAGCTGACACCACCCCCCAAGTCAAGTTAGTTAGACTACAATGCTTGCATGCATTGTGCACCAAATGACTACAGAGTTTGTCCTTAATACAACACAGGCATCTTATAGCTCAGAAGGTCACATGTTAAAAGTGGGTCAGCTTCTAGAAACGCCCACACCTGTTCTGAGGCTGTGTGCTACTTAGCATATGGTCCACAGTCAAGTCTATCAGCACCCATCTTTCAGCCTCTCTCTCTCCTTCTCTCTCTGTGTCTCTCTCCTTCCTTCCCTCTTCCCTCCCCCCTTTAACATCTGCTCCCAATGTCACCTCTTTTCCGGTTCTGTCCCCCTTGCTTCTTTCTTTATGACCCTTTGGATGACATTAGACCTCCACAAATAGATCAGGACCACCTCTCTGTCTCACCCACTCAAAAAGCCTTCTTTTGGTCACTCACAGGTTCCAGAGTGACTCCATCTGGGAGAGGATGAACACTGATTTGCACATCACTGGCTCTCACTTGCAATGCGCTGTGGCTCCATAATTACACACCTTGCAGATATACACTGCATCCCAATGCATTCACTCTCAATGAGGATGCTGTGGACCTCAAAGTTCCCAAAACTGGTCCTAGGTGAGGGGATAAAAGCCCTTACTCTTTCCCCATGAACCCAGACACAAGCCGCATACGCATATGAGTCAATGTCTCTACAATATGACAACATGGACTATGGGGTCCTGTGAGTCCAGAGCATCCTCCCCACCCACCCAACTCCTTCACTGTCCTCAGTGCTCACTCCCTGCCTCCTTTGGCTTCTGCCTCAAACTTCAAGTCTGTTTCAGTGTGAAGGTGACTCAGGCGCCTCCCTGGAGAACAGATGTGTCTTTTTAAAGCACATTTTTGTGATTAAGGAACAAAATGTTAATTAAACAGCAGCAGCGTTATCTCTGCTCAGACAGTGTGGCTTTATGGGAATCCTTGCCTTACAGTCCCAGAGGGGATGTGTGCAGTGGCTTTTGCAAAAACAAAAGAAAACAAAAGAAAACCCAGAGAACAATTATCTTCCACCAAGGCTAAAAGCCCTTTTGACATTTCTTCCTGGGATCTCTGGGTTTAGTGCCATCTCTTCCTTCCTGCTTAGTGGAAAGGTAAAGTGGGGGGCCAACTCCCTCCTGCCTTACCAGATGAGAAGGACTGTTGAAAATCAGTGGGGCTGTGGCATTTCTGTAGCCAACAATTTAGGAAGTGAAAAGTACAATACCTTTTATTTTCTTTAATGTGTGTGTGCTGGCCGGGTGGTGGTAGCACATACCTTTAATCCCAGCACTCAGGAGGCAGAGGCAGGTGGATCTCTATGAGTTCGAGGCCAGCCTGGGCTACAGAGTGAGATCCAGGACAGGCACCAACACTACACAGAGAAACCCTGTCTCAAAAAAACAAAAACAACAACAACAACAACAACAAAAAAATGTGTGTGCCTGTGTGGGTATGTATACTACAGACATACAGGAGCCCATGGAGGCCAGAAGAAGGCATCAGATTCTTAGAACTAGCATTATAGATGGTTATGAATCACCATGTGAATGCTAGACACGGAACCCATATCCTATGGAAGAATAGCAGGTGTCTTAACCACTTAACCATCTCTCTAGCCCAAGAATAACTCATCTTCCTATAATGATTATTGATTAGGTCAGCCTGGAAGTATGTGGAAGGGCTGTAGTTTCATCTCTTGCAACTCTATGATCTCTGGGATGTCTGAGGTTTCATTTCTTCCAGTTCTTCAAAATCACACAGGGAAGGAACCCCTGCATGCAGCAGGGAGGTGAGGCTGGATCAGTCATGACATGGCCACTAACTGCAATAGAGTCACACCTTGCTGTGCCATGTACCATAGCCAATGGGCTGCCAAGTAGGGGTCTAAGTCAGGTATGTTGACCTCCAAAGCCAGACCTTTGGGATTCCCACCCTATTGCTTGTTCTTATCTGCTATAAAGCCATGCTCAGCCTGCCATGTGTATTTAGAGATGCTGTGAAGCCAGGGAGAAACAAGCCATCATTGAGTCAGAATGGCCTGAATTAGGTCCTCTCCAGAACTCAGAGGAGAACAAACTGATGACCACTAGGTTCTGGCTCTACCAGCATAGGGCAGGCAGCTTCCCACGTGTTAGCACCAGCATGGGCCCAGGGTTTCTGCCACCCTGGGGAATAAATATATGAGCTTTCAAGGAAAATTTGTGGTCCACCCCTGTTCTGTTCACTGTAAATAGGAACAGAGATGACATCACACTCTGGCAGAGCAGTCTTCACCCACAGCACTGACCTTCATCATAGTGCTGAACCACGTGAGTGGACACCATCACTGGGCTCCCATTCTGAACACACCCATTGTCTGATATCACCTGCAACAGAACAGATGGTTTTGGTGGTCAGGTCTTGGGGGAACACTCATGGGAGAGCCTCAAGGCTGCAGGAGCATTTTCCAACATCATTCTTAAAAGCTGTGTTTGTAGAAACTGCCAGCTCTCCATCCAGCCTTGGAGTAGCAACATGACTCACTCTGGCCGGATTCCTGTCATCATAAGAACACTCCTGGGTTTATGCTCCCTGTCACCAGCCTCACACAGGAAGGCAAGTCCCACAACACACATGGGATGCCGAGGCACAAAGGTGCACTAACTAGGAACCAAGCAAGAGTCTTATCATGGCGATTCAGTGGCCTGCCAGGCTAAATTCACCCGTTTGGCCACACAGATGCAACCATTAGCCATGCCTTTAGTGAACACACCTGTCAAATATAGGAAGTTCCCTGTGTGTGTGTTTATGTGTGTATGTATGTGCATGCTTGTGGATAGGACAACTTCAGAGGATGTTCCTCTAATCACATCCTCCTGTTTTGAGATGGTGGCTTGGAGCTCACCAAGTAATGTACAAGTCCCAGGGATCTGCCTGTTTCCACCTCTTCAGAATTGCTATATACAACTCTGGCTTTTCCTTCCTTCCTTCCTTCCTTCCTTCCTTCCTTCCTTCCTTCCTTCCTTCCTTCCTTCCTTCCTTCCTTTCTTTCTAATGTGGGCTTAAGGAATGGAACTCAAGTCCTTGTGTTTGCCTTGCAAACACGTTACCCACAGATCTAACTCCCTAGCCCCTTGGCCTCAGCGCTTGCCAGGCACTTTTAGGAGAGAGCCCTAACTGTTAACTCTCCACCAGTGCTGTATGCACCTTTATCAACGATCTTTGAAAGCACTGCCGTCCACTCTGATTTCCACATAATTTCAGGTTAAACTATTCTATGGAGAAAGTCAGACACTGTAATTTCAGATGGTTCCCAGAGATCAGTCTTGAACCACTGAAATACCCCCAGGGTTGCCAACCTCAGCACTATGGGTATTTGGGCTAGGGAATTCTTGGCTGTGTGTGTGTGTGTGTGTGTGTGTGTGTGTGTGTGTGTGTGTGTGTGTGTGTGTTTGTCCTGTGAACTGTAGGACAGTGGGTGGCAATTGTGGCCTCTATGCACTAGATGTCAGAAACGTCCCCTTTCTTAGTTGACTATCTAAAATATCTCTAGATACTGTCTGGTGTCCCCAGCGGGAACACTGAAAAACAAGTCTGCATTTGGAAACCAACCTGGAGTAGCTAGCTACTAAATCAGCTCCCTGGCCATCACCCGTGGAAGTCGTTGAAGACACAGGCTGCATAGATCACCATTTCTTCCAATTGCTCGTCTTACATGGAGTCTCAGGGTCTGCATTTTGTGATGGAGGTGTACTCATAATATGCCCATGTGTGTGCATGTGGAGGTCAGTGGTCACATCAGGATACTTGTGTCTGTGTGCTGCCATACCCAACCTTTTCTGTGGGTGCTGGATCAGAATTTGGGTGTACTGAGCATCCCCGCCCCCAATATACATACAAATAGAACCTGCATTTTTCACCAGCTCCTTGGTAGACTTTAAGACTTCAGCTACTAGTGACCAACAGTGAGAGCAGTGGCCCCCAAACTCCATTTCTTCCGTGAGCCCTCGTAGGCAGAGCAGAGCCCTCTAGACTCTACTTTCTGGTGTCAGTGTGCCAGTGATTAAGCGTATGTTACCTTGTAAGAGTTTGCTTCCGGTTCCTTCTCCTGGACTTCCGTTCTTAGTGGGACACTCATTTGGTTGCCCATTGTTACTGCAATAGAGAAAAAGGAGAAAGAAATCAAAACACAAACCTAAGTTTTAGCACCTGCGTGTGAAGCTAAGATAGAGACAGGTTCCCTGAGCTGGCTGATATCTGAAACCAGGCTTCAGCCCTTTTCTCCACAATGAAATTCTTGGAGAAAAAAAACCCCCAATTTCTTGGGTATCATTAACATATATATGAAAAAGATGTACTAATTTTTATTTTATGTGTATGGATGTTTTGCCTGCACAGTGTCTGTGTGCCATGTGCATGCAGTGCCCTCTGGGGACAGAAGAGGGCTTAGGATCCTCTGGAATGGGAGTCACAGAGTTGTGAGCTGCTGTGGGATGTTCGGTATGCTGTGAATGTGTTGCTCTGTTTGGTGGATAAATAAAAAGCTGATTGGCCAGTAGCCAGGCAGGAAGTATAGGCGGGATAAACAGACAAGGAGAATTCTGGGAAGAGGAAGGCTGAGTCAGGAGACGCCAGCCCACCATCCATGGGACAGCATGTTATGGCACACAGGTAAAGTCACAGAACACATGGCACCACATAGATGAACAGAAATGGGCTGAGTTTAAATGTAAGAGCTAGTCAGTGGTAGGCCTGAGCTAATGGCTGAGCAGTTTTAAGTAATATAAATGTGTGGTCATTTGGGTCTGAGCAGCTGCGGGACTGTAAGGACGTAGGAGATGGGTGGGCACAGGAAAACTTTCAGTTACAATGAGCCACCATGTGGGTGCTGGGAATCGAATCCAGGTGCCTTGGAAGAGCCAAGAGAGGAAGCTAGAGTCTCCAGAGCATTGTCATCGCTGACAGGGCAGGTTAGAGCTGAGACAAGCACAGTCATGAGGAAAGGCTAGCAAGAGCAGCATTGCTGGAGGCTTTCCTGGTGGAGACACTGTCTAGGAGCTTTGCTCCGAGGAACACTCACTGACTCCTTGTAACATATCAGCAGGACCTGGAGAGTATTGTCCTGAATGTGCAGATGAGGAAACTGAGGCATGTAGACTGAATGTCTTGGGAAAGGTCATACATAAATATACATATGCACACACAAGAATACATTTATACACAGGACACAGGTAATGGCTCCACCCACACTCCAAATTTAGCTTTTTACAAGTGTCAACACTGATCTTTGACATCTCAACAATGGGGTCTGAAAACTTACAAGCTCTGATTGTTCAATCCAAGTTAGATCTTGTTTAGTGGCTGCTTTTTGGGGCTCGTGAATGTATACCTGTTTGTGTGTGTGCATGTGTGTAGGTCAGAGGTCCACATCTGGGTAACTTTCTCAATTGTCTTCACTTTATTTTTGAGACAGAGTCTTTCACTGAACTTGGAACTTCCCAGACCAGCTGGACCGGCCAACAGTCTTCCTGTGGCTACTGCCCAGTACCAAGATGGTAGGCATGTGCTCTCCAACAGGGCTTTTGGCTTGGGTGCGGGAATCTGAACTCAAGTCCTCATGCTGTGTGCAACCCCTGGCCTACTGAGCCATCTCCCCAGCCCTTTGGCAACTACTTTCAATACACATTTAAGGTCATGAAATATCTTGGGCTGGGAGATGTGTGATACCCACAGTCATGTGACATGCCTTTTTCATCTCATAGAGCCGAGGTTCCCTGACCCTTTCATTGCATCCTCTGAATAGTCTTCTGCAACTTCAGGACCACGGGGAGTCAACAGTGGGAAATGCAGGACCTGTGTTTTGCTGAGATCACCTGGAATCAGACAACACTGCTTTCTCCAGCAATCAATGTCCCCATCTAAAGCTGTTCTAACCTGTCCATCAACTGTTTTAAATGGCAGCATTGAAATCAAACCAAAGCAAAAGGTTTACTGCCACCTACTGGCAGATATAAGCATATCAGAAACAAATTCCTTGAGCCTTAGGGGCTGGAGTCAAAGGAACCGTAGGTTGAAGACATCATTTCGATGGTTGGAAACAAACATCTACTAACAGTTGGCAGGAGGGTGGCAAGGCTTCCAGGGCCCAAAAATGATGTGACTAACAAAGCAAGAATGACAGGTGTGCCTGGCGGGTCCGGAGAGGTCACACTGAAGCTGCAGATAGCTCTAGGTGAATGCAGCGGAACATGGGATTGCGAAGTGGGTTCTAGAGTTTACACTCTGCTCCTGCTCACCACACACTGAAAATCTTGACTCTGGACCAGTTCCTAAGCCTCCCTGAGCCCCAGTATCCTCATCCACATGTTGAGAATAATGAAATGCTTTTAATTGGGATATGCCTGGATGGCTCAGGCTATGAAATGCTTTCTTTTCTTCCTCTCTTTTCTATGTGTGTGAGTGTTTTGTTCACATGTGCATCCTGTGTATGCCTGGTGTCCAAGGAGAGCAGAAGAGGTTGTTGAATCCCCTGGGACTGAAGTTATAGACAGTTGTGAGTTGCCATGTGGGAACTGGGAACCAAACCCAGGTCTTCTATAAGAAGCAGCAGGTTCTCTTAACTGCTGAGTAACTTCTCCATCTCTAAACACTTTTTAAAATGCATATTCATATTTCTTCTCTTGAAAACATTCTATTTGTCTTACTAGCTCATTTATAGATTGTCAGTATTTTTATGTGTGAGTCTTTTTTTTTTTTTTGGTGTTTAATTTATGCATTTTTTTTTTTTTCAAGACAGGGTTTCACTGTGTAGCCTTAGAGCCTTTCCTGGAACTCACTCTGTAGCCCAGGCTGGCCTCAAACTCATAGAGATCTGCCTGTGTCTGCCTCCTGAGTGCTGGGATTAAAGGTGTGAGCCACCACCACCTGGTGCAGATTTTTATATATTGTGGATCTTAACCATCTGTCTGGGTAGAGCTGGTAAAGGTTTTTTGTTCTATTCCGTACAGGCTGTCTGTGTGCTCTGATGATGGCTGCCTTGGTTAGTAGTGACTTTTAAACTTCATGTAGTCTTATTTGGTCATTCCTGGGGCTGTTTCCTGTGCTCCTGGAGCCTAGTTCAGGAAGTTCTTGCCTATAGCATAGAAGTAGACAGGGAACTACTGGAGTAGAAGCATTTGAGGGGTAACAGGACTGGGGGGCGGGGAGAAGAGAAGGCAGGAGAATTAACAACAAAAAACCCAATTGTTTGATGATGTCATACTGAAACCAATACATTTATGCAAATTTAAAATGGAATTAATTAAGGACATTAGGCTCCATCGCAAGCAATAACTGTGAGAATTAAGTGAATATATTCAAGGTGCTACACACAGGGCCTGGCACATGATGGTGCCACCCAAAAGGTAGCTGCAAACCTGATCACCTTTGTTACTGTCCTTGCTAGTTTGGGTCAGTGTCCCTCAGAGTTGCCTAGTGATGAGACTCCACCGAGGAATCTGTTTGGCTCCCAACCATGTGACCCGTGAAAAGATAAGTATCTCTCATTAAGGCTCCTTACTCTTGTCTGGGGTATTTTTGTTTTTGCAGCCTGAGCAGACTAAAGGGTTTGGGGGATAGCTAGCTCTGGAGGTAAAATGCTCGCCACACAGGCATGAGGCCTGAGATCAACCTCCAGTGTTTCCACAAGTAGCCAGCTGCAGTGGTATGCACCCCTAATCCCAGCACTGAGAATGGAGAGAAAGGCATATACCTGGACATATATCCCAGCACTGAGGATGGAGAGAAAGGCATATACCTGGACATATATCCCAGCACTGAGTGTGGAGAGAAAGGCTTATACCTGGACATATATCCCAGCACTGAGAATGGAGAGAAAGGCATATACCTGGACATATATCCCAGCACTGAGGATGGAGAGAAAGGCATATACCTGGACATATATCCCAGCACTGAGTGTGGAGAGAAAGGCTTATACCTGGACATATATCCCAGCACTGAGGAAGGAGAGAAAGGCATATACCTGGACATATATCCCAGCACTGAGAATGGAGAGAAAGGCATATGCCTGGACATATATCCCAGCACTGAGGATGGAGAGAAAGGCATATACCTGGACATATATCCCAGCACTGAGGAAGGAGAGAAAGCCATATACCTGTGCTCACCAATCAGCCTGTCTAGCCAGCTTTGTGAGCTCAAGACCAGTGAGAGACCCTGTCTCAAAAAACTCTCCCAGAGGACCTTGGTTCAATTCCTAGCACCCACATGGTGGCTCACAGCTGTCTGTAATTCCAGTCCCAAGGGATAAGACACCCTTTTCTAGCCTCTGTGGGCACCAGGCACACATGGTATACAGGAAAACAAAATAAGATGCAGAGGATCTAAAAAGTGACCCTTGAGATTGGCCTCTGGTCTACACACACACACACACACACACACACACACACACACACACACACAAACACACACGATCATAAAGGCTCAATGCAGGACTTGACTTCCACAGGACTCAGGTACATAAATAAAAAAATGTCAGTTATTACCCATGTCACAGACATTTTTGGTGCATGCTAATTGTCATGAATATCTATTTCTCGTCATGATGCCTTGAGCTCAGCCGCTGTGGGTTCTGATTCATGCGAACGGCCACTCTGAGTGCTGCTAAGGAACACCTCTCATTTGACAGCCAGGGCTTTCCCCCTCATTTCAGCTGTGGGTTAGCAGTGATCCCTGCTCCTGGGATGGGGATAAATGTACACACCATTCAAGTCTGCCATAGCAAAAGAATATTTCTGAGAACTTCCTCCCAGCGGGCAGCTAAATGACTCTCGGGTGCAAGGAGAGGGCCTGGGAGGGTGGAATGGTGACAGAATTAGTCACCCAGCAAACAAGAAATCACCTTTGATCAGTGCAGTGGAACGCAGACAACCCCAAGCCACCGCCACTCCACCGAGTGCTACCAACATGGCCAGGCTGGCACATTGGGCAGCAAATGCCAGGCTCTCTCCCAGCCCCCAAAGCAAGGTCAGTATTGCTGGTGAATCATGAGAGTAGACCCACTGTGTTCAGCCCCACCATCTAGATATACCTTCTCAGGTGCCTGCCACAGTGCTGGGGTTCGGTGGCCACCCTTAGGGGACCATGCAAAGTGGTGCAGGTTGCTTCCTGTATGGGGGCTGTATGGAAATCCTCCCTCTCTGAGCTCCTCCCCCCAGCCCTGCATTGTTGCTGGGTGTCTAGGAACGTTTGGTGACACTAGTACCACTTCTGTGACACACCGTTGCTTTGCATATGGAGTGACTGGTTCTAGAAGGTCAGCAGCTTACTGGCTCTCTCTCTCTCTCTCTCTCTCTCTCTCTCCCCTCCCCATCTCTCTCTCCTCTCATTACTGGGAATTTGAACCCAAGGCCTCAAGCATGTTAGCCAAGCTCTCTACCACTGAGCTACATCCTAGCTCCTAGTTTATTTTTAGAGAGAGAATCTCACTAGATTGCCTAGGTTACCCTTGGGATTATTCTGTAACCCAGACAGACAACCCCGCTGCATTAAATATCCCAGAGCAGCTGAGAGAACAGGCCTGTACACCAGGCCCAGATTTGATTCTTCTTGTTCTCAGGACTAAACTGAACGTCCTTAAATGAAGAATGGGATGGTGCCATGGGAAGCATTTGGTGTACTGCGCAGGGCTAGCACTAGCTTCTGTGGGTGCCCATGCATGCAGATGTCCTTCTTAGAGCCCAGGCGGCCACAACGTGGGTGAAGAGGGGAGTACCTCCCTGCAGTTTACTGCAGGTGTCTGCTCGCCTCACACAGCCTGGCCCCCCATTCCAGGTGTGTGTTCTCCTTCCGAAAACTCTCATTCCCTGTTCTGTAGAAAAGACCAAGGCTTGGTTCTGCAGTCCCTCCGCATAAGCATGTGATCACCAAGAAGGTGGCCCTTGGTCTGTTCTTCCTGCATTCTTCTGGACCTCACTTCCTGCTTGTTGGGTAAATGGAGAAGGAAGAAGAAAGCTACAGAGAGGCATAGACGGGTTTCGAACCCAGGTCTGTGAGAACTCAGCAGAGTTCAGCCACTTGACTGCACAGGGTTGGGTTGAAGTATAGAAGCCCCTGCCAGGCACTGTGCAGGACACCAGCAGGAGCGGAGTGAGAGGGAGGGAGGTGGCCCTCTTAAGAGCTGTCTGTCCCTCTCCCCTGTACATCTCTCTAGACACAATCCTGCCAGGATCGGCCTTGGCACACCCACTGCTTCCTAGAATACACACCCTCCTCCTTAAAGAGAACACACAACCAGGAAGCCTGGCTCCGTGGTGCATGCCTGTAAACTCAATGGCTGGAGGATTCTGAGTTTGGAACCAGCCTGGGCTTCATGAGACTGTCAAAACACTCAAACCAAACCAGATATGCTTCTGGAGGTTTCAAATTCTTTCATAAAAATAAAGTAAAAAAGAATTTTCTGTGGTTCAGAGCGTGGTTCTTCCTTCCACTCCACTCCATTGCAGCCACTGCAGTATACACACCTCCTCTGGTTAGGGAAGCAAATACGCGCCCTAGGGCCGAGGGCGGCCTGCTTAGATCACAGCGGGGTTGGAACCAGGGTAAGCCAGTGAGGTGGCATCAGGAAGAACCAGGGTTAACAATTTTCTTTTCCTTTCTGAGAAAGAGTCTCAGGCTACAGTGCGGGCTGGAATACACTATGTGACTCAGCTCACTGCACTCTGCCTGCCTCAGCCTCCCAAGTGTTAGGCCACAGGTATGAGCCTTCTTCCTGTTTGTTTTTTCTGTAGTGTTAAGGATGGAACACAGGGCCTCGTGTTTGCTAGACAAGTTTCCTACCACTGAGCTACATCCCTAACACCTTTAGCACAATTTTGAAGAAATCATTAATGCTGTCACAGATCATATTTTTACTGAGTTGAGATTTCTGTGAGTCAAGGATGCCTTCACATAAATTTTCACTTTGTGAATTTTGTCTTCAAGTGTAATTGATCTATTTGGACTTTTTTGGGCATGAGTGTTGGCCTGTATGTGCATGTATGTATGTGTGTGTGTGTGTGTGTGTGTGTGTGTGTGTGTGTGTCTGTGTGTCTGTGTGTGTGTGTGTGTGTGTGTGTGTGTGCTCACAGAGGCCAGAAGAGGGTGTCATATCATAGAGATGATTGTGAGGTGTCAGATGAGTACTGCCAACGGAACCCAGGTTCTCTGCAAGAGCAACAAGTACTCTGAACTGCTGAGCCACATCTCCAGCCCTTATTTATTTATTTACTTATTTACTTATTTATTTATTTGTTTACTTACTTACTTACTTACTTATAAGATGCTTTCACTATATTCTACTGGTTGGTCTAGAACTAGCCATGTAGATCAGGCTGGTCCAAAACTTGTGGTGATCCTCCTGCCTCTGCCTCCCTCCTGAGCACCACTGCCCCTGGCTTTAGCTGCTCTTGGCGGCTGAGTGACATCTTCTGATGTCCTTTGTAATGCAGTTTCCCTCCTTCTGGCTGCCACTTGGATCCACCTCCTTGGCTTCAGACCCGTTCCCACCTCTCTCCACAGTCTTCTTCTCTCCACTGGGAATTGGACCTGATGCTGACACCAAGAGTAGACCAGTGGCTGACGTTAGCTCAGTGTATGGGCATTTGTGTGTATTTGTCCTGAGTTGAGAGGTGTGGTGATGCCCATTTTATAGATGAGGAAACTGAGTCCCACAAGATTGAAGGAACTTGCTCCCAGGGTACCTGGCTAGTCTATGGTTGGGTTGAGACCACCCTCTGAACATCATGGCTCTTCCAGGCAGGCAGGAGAGTGGTTCAGAGGGTGATATAAATTCCCAGGGATTTGAATTCAGCATCTGCCTCACTGGATATCACTACGAATGTCACCATGATCATAGGTAGAGCCAGATTCCCAGACAACATTTAACAAGTCCCTTTTGCCTGTCTTCACAGGTCCTTAGAGAATGTTCCTAGCCTCAGATTTGAAGTCTGCTTGGCTGTGAGATTCTTGCCTTGACACTGGTCCCCAATCTTCGATGACCCTGCAGGGTCCACACAGACCTGAGTGACTTATGTTGCTCCATACTGAAACAGGCCACATGGCTACTGAAGCTTTTAGGAAGCACAGTCTCTAAGTCCATTTCACAGGCCATAAAACCAAAGCTCTCACAAACCAAGACCACAGAGCAAATGAGTGGGAGATAGGAGCAGGGAGCAGATTCAACCCTTGGGTCCCCAGCCTCTATCTCATCTCACCCCCACCACAAGCAATGGACACCCCAGCAAAGCTTCAAGGCTGGAGGTGGTTACCTGAGGAGCTGCCGCTGGTGGGAGTATCTTGGGTCCCTGCTGTTTGTAGCAGTTGTTTCTGCTCAGGGTCCTGCGTCTCCAGCTGTTGCTGCCCCGTACCAGACAAGTGCAGAGCCTGGCCCTGGCCCTTTGCTTCCTTGTCCTGGTCTGCTGGCTGAATACACAGAGCAGGGCAAACACGCTGGGAGGAGTCCTCCCTCCCCTGCCTGCCTGCCCCGTGGAAGCGTCTCTTCCTGCATTTCCCTGCCTTTCCTCCCAGTAAAAAACAGAGCGCCTGAATTCTCTTACATTCATGCCTCCTGGGCGTTGTGAGCATCTCATGCAGTGTCCTTTACCATGTGGGGCTGTGCAGGTGGACCTGGGAGGCAACAACTTTCTGTGACAATTGTGCATCACAGTCAAAGCCAGGAGAAGATGTTCTGGGAGGGTCTGCAGCTCTATGTTGTCTTTTATCTGTGTTGGTTCCAGGATGCCATCTCCACCATAACCTGACCACCTAGCTAGAAGATGATGCACCTCCCCCTCAACCCGCCCCCAGTGCCTAGTCCTGTAAAAGTTCTGAGCATCAAAAACCACTTAGACTGCTTTCTGGACCTGGCCGAGCAGGAGGTGCCATCCTGGGTGTTGACATTCAACATAACGAGGACCAAAAGGCTCAGCACAAGGAGTCCGAGAGCCAAGACATCTCCCTGCAGCTGCTAGTCAAGCTGTGCAGGTTTCTGGCCAGACGAACCAACTCGACCTTCAATCAGGTTGTGCTAGAAAGATTATTTATGAGTTGCATTAACTGGCCACCTCTGTCCCTATCCCAGATGATGGGAAAGATGAAGCTTCCTGGCCAAGAGAACAAGACAGCTGTGGTTGTAGGGACAGTCACAGATGATGTGTGGATTCTCGAAGTGCCCAAACTGAAGAAGTGTGCACCGCAGCCTCGCCCAAAGTCGCATCCTCAAGGCTGGGGGTAAGATCCTCACCTTCGACCAGTTGGCCCTGGAGTCTTCCAAGGGCTGAGGCAGGCACTATGCTCCTGTCTGGACCTCAGAAGGGCCGAGAGGTGTACCGGCATTTTGGCAAGGCCCCAGGAACTCCACACAGCAATACCAAACCCTATGTTCACTCCAAGGGCCAGAAGTTCGAATGTGCCAGAGGCAGAAGGGCTAGTGGCTACAAAAACTAACCTTGGATCTTACTGTCATTAAAAGAAAAAAAAAAAAAAAAGCACCAGGCGGTGAAGGCACATGCCTTTAATCCCAGCACTTGGGAGGCAGAGCCTAACCTAACCCTGATCTACAGCGCAAGATCCAGGAAAGGCACAAAGCTAAACAGAGAAACCCTGTCTCAGAGGAAAAAAACAAAACAAAACACTTAGAGTGGTTTATTGTGACAAAAGCATGTGACATTGCTGGTCAGAAGTTCAGGACAGGAATTTGTTTGCTTGTTTGAGACAGGGTCTCATGTCGCCTAAGCTGGCCTTGATCTTACTATGCAGTTTAAGGACATCATTTGATCCTCCTGCCTCCGCCTCCTCAGTGCTGGGATTCCAGGTGTGCACATGCACCTCCACATCCAAGCTATGTGACTCAGGAGATGGAATTCAGGGCTTCGTGCACACCAGGCAAGCTGCTCTACCAATGGAGGTACGTTCTTAAGCCAAGATGCTACAGCATGTAACAAGTTAAAGAGTCTCGTGAGGATGTATGGAACATACATGAGAGTGAGCATGAAATCAAGCCAATGAAGACACAAAAGGATGGGGAGGGATGAAACAGTATGTGCATGTTCTTTATAGACTTGCTGAGAAGTCTTCACAGTCATAACTGAGCTTCCTGACAGCCGATGCAAAAGGAAAATGTGCTAAGGACACTCCAGGGAAAACATTCCAGAGAAATGCAAACCAGTAATTACTGCGGCTTCTGTCAATAACGCACTCATCCAGGTCCTCATTGTGACTATTTGCAGAGCATCAGGCTATAAATTTAGGCCTGGTGGGTGGGGCTTCCCCACCCTCCTGGGCTTATTGTTACTGGACACAGAGTCCTAACAATGTAAATGCTGGACTCACAGAACATGAGTCTTGCTGGCCAAGAATAGCTGCAGCAGTTGAGAGCATGGAGTCAGAGTCAGAAAGCAGCAGAAACGTCATACAGGACTGAAGTACACTCTCAATTTCTAATTGGGGGAGCACCGTGCCTGGATTTTTCGCACGGACTCTGGGGAATTTGCTTTACCAATTGAATTATCTCTCCAGCCCATATTTGTGGTTCTTAGAACGTGTGCCCCCACCCCCTTCTGTGTGTGGCATCATACAGACTTGCATAGCAAGCAGGCTAATAACACTCAGATTACACACGCTGGTTGTAGATGCCCTTTTACTGCCAGGCTTGCTCAGCACCCCCGCCCCCATGTGGATGGTGGCACCCTGAGTGGTAGGTGTGAAAGGGTGGTAAGAGCAGCCACTGTGCATACACCTTGTGTACATCCTTTACACACCATCACCTTTGCTTACACAACCTCAGCTCACAGATTACACTATTAAGAATATCAAGGGGGTGTCTGATGAGATAGCTCAGTGGTTAAGAGCATGTGGGACTCTTACAAAGGATCCAAGTTCAGTTTCCATCACCCATGTTAGGAGGCTCAATATTGCCCATAATTCCAGCTCCAGGGGATCTGATCCCCTCTTCATCCTCAGGTGCACATACTACACAGACAAAAACACATATACATAATTAAAAATAAAATAAATGGTTTAAAAGTAAGAAGAATTTCAAGGGGGTTAGGAAGGGGGTTCAGCTATGCAAAGGTGAGGATGTAAAAGCCAGGTGGGTATGGTGGCTCACCTGCAATCTGAGTGTGTAGGAGGCAGAGGCAAGGAGTCCCTAGAGCAAGCTGGGAGTCAGATCAGCCTGAAACAGTGAATTCTAGGTTCAAATGAGAAACCATGCCTCAATGTATAAAGTGGAGAGTGACCAAGAAAAATGCCCAGTTCAGCCTTGGATCTTTTCTCAAGGGTCATTGCTGCTGTGATGAAACACCATGACCAAAGAAAGTCAGGAAGAAAAGGGTTTATTTGGCTTACACTTCCACACCATAGTCCATTACTGAGGGAAGTCAGGGCAGGAACGCAAACAGGGCAGAACCTGGAGGCAGGAGCTGATGCAGAGGCCATGGAGGGGAGCTGCTTACTGGTTTGCACCCCATGGCTTGCTCAGCCTGCTTTCTTATAGAACCCAGGACCACCAGCCCAGAGACCACCAGAATGGGTTGGGCCCTCCCCATCAATCACGGATTAAGAAAATGCCCTGCAGGCTTGTCTACCACCTAATCTTATGGAGACATTTCTCAATTGAGGCTCCCTCCTCTCAGATAACTCTAGCTTGTGACAAGTTGACATAAAACTAGCCAGCACAGACCTCCACATGCATGCACACACACATGTGTACACTCACCTATGTATGCATATCCATCTACATGTGAATACTCAAATATACATGCATATTCACTACCTACACATACATATGGGAAAAAGGGATTTCCAGATGGTGACCACAGGACCTGAAGCAGAGCAGAACGCCCTGGGTGGAGACAGCAGTGAGCCTCCTGCACGAAGACTTCCTGGTGAAGACTCTGCCTCCCTGCAGGACAAGCCGGACACTGAGCAGAGCTGCTCTGCATACAGACTGGAGATACTCATAACACACCCCTGACATGATTCACCTCCTAATCTTCTCTCCCTAGGATCTCCACCTCTTCAAATATTGACTGACCCACATAGTTGTCAGCTCCTGTCTCCAGAATCTGGATGGAGCTGGTTGCAGAAGGCTCACTGGAAATCCAGCTTATCCTGACACCATTCTTCAAGCCAGTCTGTGACAACCCTGCATACATGCTGTCCTCTTCCATACAGACCTTTGCCTGTGCTCACTGAGCCAATGTCAGCATCCCCCCCTGTGTGTGTGTGTGTGTGTGTGTGTGTGTGTGTGTGTGTAGGCCAAAGGACAACCTTGATGCAGCTCCTCAGGTGTTACTCAGCATTATTTTGTTGTGTTTTGTTGTTGTTTGTTTTTGAGACAGGGCCTTTGATTAGCCTGAGCTTACCAAGTAGGCTAGGCTGCCAGCGAGCCCCAGGCACCCACTAGTGATAGAGCGGGATTCCTGACATCATCTTCCAGCTTCCATATGTGCATACACCGGTATGAACCACCCGACACGTACATGCATATACTACACATGCACCACACACACATAGGCATATACACACATGCAAAAATAAAAAGGAACTCCCCAAAAGATTGTAGTCAAAATAAAATAAAATTTTGTTATATTTGGAAATGTTTTACCTTTTTATAGCACCAGGTGTTTTTAAGAGCAATTTATAAGTTTCCATTTTTCCATAAATAGTTTTTTTCTTTTTAAAAAGGTTTATTTTATTTTTGGAATTCTCAAAGAATCAATAAAAATATTATACTAAAAAAAGAAGTACCTCCATCCAGGAAACAATGACTACTGGAATGAATGAGTAGAGAAAAAAAGAAAGTAAAAAAATATTTTATAGTTGTGTGTGAGTGCCTGTGTTATTGTATGCCACATATGTGAAAGTGGCCACAGTGGCTGGATGAGGGCATGGGATCCCTGGAGCTGGACTTAGTGGCCATGGTGAGCTGCCTGGCATGGGTGCTGGGAACTGAACTGTGGTCCTCTGACAGCAGGACACACTCGCAACTGCAGGCTGTTTAACCAGCCCCTTGTTTTCTAAACTAAAACAGAATAAATGGACATGCTCACTCTTCAGGTTTGGAGTAGTGCTCATAGTTGTCTGGAAACAATTGTTAGAGTCTGTCTCTCAGCTGCACACTTGTGGAACCAACGTGTGTGTTTTTCATCTTAACCAAAGTGGCACAGGCTGAGGTGGGAGGAGACGCCTGTGTCTTCCAGCAGGGCAGATTCCCAAGAACTTTAAAAAATCTGAAATCATACTGCTGTTTTCCACTTTTTTAAAATTTTGGTGCAAAACAAGTAATTTTGCTGGAAGATTATTGGAAAAAAAGTTGTATTTTATACAAATATTTCCATTAGCATCTAATGGGCTTATTATACTTTTAATGAACTTATGAATATTTAAAACTTGTTAGTTCTGATTTCCAACATGACAAACATTGCTAGATCTCATCCGAATGAAACAAAAAGTCCTGGGGCTGGAGAGATGGCTCAATGGTTAATAGCACTGGCTGCTCTTCCAGAGGACCTGAGTTCAATTCCCACTTGGTGGCTCCCAACCACCTATTATAGGATCTAATGCCCTCCTTAGGCATGCAGGTATACATGCAGAACACTCATACATAAATACAATTAATAAATTAAAAAATAGAAACAAAAAGTCCTGTCTGTCCTCGATTGTATATGACGGTGTCAGGGAATGGATTGGAGCTGTTCCCACAGGTCATGTTCTGAACGCTGTCTCCAGCAGTGATACTTTGGAGGTGGAGGCATAGAATGTTTGGAAAGTAGGGTCCTGCTGAAGGAGGTGAGTCACTAGAGGTTGGCCCTTGAAGGTAATAGACACTCCTGGTTCGGTCAGGTGTCCTCAGGTTCCTGTGTACCATCATGATGTGGGAAGCTCAGCAAATGCTCGTCCCTCCCCTAACCTCGCTCAAGTCTTCCCCAGTGGGATGCGTTAACACTTCCAAAACAACACCAGGTCTCAAACCTCCTACATCTATTACATCGTCTCTGTTGGGTTTTCTGTCTCAATGAGGAAGGCGACCAATGCAACTCCAGAGAACGAAGTTTTTAAATTGATTTTTCCCATGATTCTAGAAGAAATAAATTTTCATTATAAAGCATACATGGAGCAGTGGCCCAGGGTGTAGCTCAGAGAGAATCTGGCAAGCCCTGGATTCAAACCCCATTATGACTCAGAAAAACAAACGGGAAGAGAATTATGCAAAGGCATGTGAAACAAAAACAAAAGAGTCCGTCTTGAGAAGATTCTTTTTGACAATTGTCCCGTTCCATATCAACATCACACATAGTCCTTATTCCGAAACACTGCTTTGGGTTTGTTTTGGGACAAAGTCTCAGCAGAGTGAGGAGGAGGATTCAGTGACCTGATTTCTGCTGAATCCTCCTCCTTACTCTGCTGAGTAGCCATGGGCCACCAATCTTGTAAAAGGGACACTTTCAAGCCACAACTTCTCCTGTTCTACTGTCTGGGCATGCCCAAAGTACCCCCTCAGTAATTCCAGAGGGTGGTCCATCTAACTTCCAAATTCATTAAGTCTCCAAGGACTCTCTCCAATGCAGTGGAAGACAGGCAGGGGTTCCATGCTTTCAAAGCCTCCCCCTGCTCTCTTTCTGTCTGTCTGTCTCTCTCCACCCCCATCACCCTTCTTTCTGCTCTCCCTGCACCATCTTCCAGGTTCCTGGTCTTCACTCCCCAGTTGGCCCCTCCTCCTAACTTGCCATGTTCCCTTTCTCTCACTATAAAACTGCCCCCTTCTCTGCCAATTTTGTGCCACTTTCCAAATCTTGTTGCTAAAATTCTACTCCAGAAAAATGTCTTTCCTTTTGCTGGCTTGTTAACAACTGCCTCAGGCTATTTCCTTCCTGACCACAGCCCTGCAGGACAAGGTCCCTGCTCCAATCAGGTAGTTCTGTCCAGCAAGTTCAGACCCCCACATGATCCCCTGCAAGATCCTCTCTGTCATATCTCCCCACATCTGTCTGCTTCTCACTCCCCTGGACCAGAGGTTGACATTTGCCAAGAGGCTGGTCCCCTTCATGTGAGTGTGCTGTCCAGATCTGCCTCCAGGGCCCTGGACATAGCTAGCTGTGATTTCTCCCACAATGCCTGCCTCCATCTACACTAACTCAGCCCCTCTAGGATGGTAAATCTATCTCTACCCTTCCACCCCACCCCCATTGCTGACTTGTAGCTAACATAAAACTAGGTCTCACTCCCCATAAGAGAAAACACAAAGTCCCAGTTCCTTAGGTCCTAACCCCACCTGAATCATAACTTGAACTACAAGTTTTTAAGAAATTAGTCTATGTTTAGTTCACAAGCTTGCAAACTGCTTCTCTAGTCTGCAAAAATTCCCCCTGTCCCACCCTTTTCTCTTCCCCTCCCCATCCTGGGGAACCAAGTAACTGAGACTCAACCCCCTCACCCCAGCCCTACCCTCGCTCAGCAGTGGACAAATGATAAGGTGTTCTTCTAAAAGGTGGAGCAGGGTGAGGGGGATGTGAAGGGGCTTAGGCAGCAGAATTCCTCTGCCCTGCTAAACCAAAACAGAACAAACTTATTTTAAAACTTCATAAAGGAAATTCAGAAACATTTATTCAGTCCTTGACCCCTCTCATCTCAATGGTTAAATATAATAGTTACATGTGATTCAGTGTGTTGTCATGTTCTGGCTAGTATGTTCCCTAAGGGTTTTATTTAATCTGTCGCCTGTGATCTCCATGTTTTTGTCCTAGTTTAGCTTTAGCTGTCAACTTGATACATGCCTGGAGTCACCTGGGTAAAGGGAACCTCAGGTGAAGAATTGCCTCCACCAGACTGGCCTGGGGCCATGTCTATGAGACCTTTTCTTCATTGCTAACTGATATCAGAGGGCACAGCCCACTGTGGGTGGTGCCATCCCTTAAGCAGGTAGTGCTAGGCTATATAAGAAAGCAGGGCGAACAAGTTAGGAGGAGCAATCCAGTAAGCAGCATTCCTTCGTGGTTTCTGCTTTCTATTACTGCCTTGAGTTCCTGCCCTGGCTTCTCTCAATGAGGGACTACAAGTTGTACCATGAAATAAATCCTCTCTTCCTCAAGTTGCTTTTAGTCTTGGTGCTTATCACAGTAACAGGAAGCAAGCTGGAACAATCTTATGTTAAAAACAACAACAACAACAACAACTAAATAAGACTTAGGGCCTTGATGTAAAGTGAGTGCACAGGATATTCTGATCTCTTTTGGGTGTGGTGTGGTGTGTGTATGTACATAAATATAAACATGTGTAGGATGATAGAATTTTAAACTACATAACTGGCTTAAAGACATAGTTCTCTTTTGGATATATTTGAAGGTGACTGCTCTGCTCCATCTATGTTTATACATGTCAGATAATGGGTCTACAGTACACATGTTTTATGTGTGTAAAATATCATTAAGTTTTAAGATATAATTGATTTGAAGATTCTACAAACACAAGTAGGTATAAAAAGCCATTAAGTTGAAAAGGACACAAAGGAGTTACAGATATACCTAAAATAAAACCTCAGCTCGTGGGGCACGCCCTCCTCTGCCAGCTGTTCTGTCTTTAACTCTGCTATTTACAGGCTACCCAGTCAGAGCCGTGAGGGTCACACCCACCTCCACCTGTCATCCCTGCTTCCTTTCTCTCTCACCCACCTTATATCCTGTCGGGGTTCTCATGGCTGCTGTACCCGGCTTTCTTTGAGGCCAGCAACCAGCTCCCGAATCATGACAGGGAGACTTATCACTTATGAATGCTCAGCCTTATCCTGTGCTTGTCCCACTAGCTCTGATAACTTAATTTAGCCTGTTTCTCTTCATCTATGTTTTGCCTTGGGGCTTTTTACTTTTCTTTCATTCTGTATGTCCTACTCTGTGTCTGGCTGGCTGGTGGCTGCCTGGCTGCCTGGCCCTTCTCTCTTCTCTCCTCTCTAGCCTAGATTCCTCCTCCTACTTACTCTCTCTGCCCACCAGCCCTGCCTATCTCTCTACTGTCTAGCTAGTGGCCATTTAGCTTTTTATTAGACCAATCTGGTGCCTTAGGCAGGCAAAGCAACACATCTTTACATTATTAAACAAATGCAGCATAAACAAATGTAATACACCTTTGCCTAGTTAAAGTAACATTCCACAACACATGGCCCCCCAGACTTGGTCTGTCTTAATGCTGGGGTTTTCATGCCCCCTCCTCTTTTCTTGGCTCTTTGCTCTACTCCTTCCTTTCTGGGCTCCTAGCCTAACTGGGATTTCTGTTCCCTCTTCTGTTGTTTGAATCTTAGATGGTCTTTTAATAATAATGATAAAAAAAAAACCCTAGAGCCAGATATTGGGATGAAAGCTGAAAGATCAGAGAAGCAGAGCAAGCCACAGCCAACCTCACCTCACCAACTCCTCAGCCAATCCTGTTTCCATGAATCCTCAGACTGAAAGCCTCTGAGTCCTCACCCGAAAAGTCCTCAGCTGAACTGCCTTAGTTCCTGGTTCCTCACGCCTTATATACCTTTCTCTGTCCCACCATTACTTACTGGGATTAAAGGTGTGTGCCATCACTGCCTGGCTCTGTTTCCAGTGTGGTCTTGAACTCACAGAGATCTAGACAGATCCAGAAAGTGCTAGGATTAATGGTGTGTGGTACCACTGTCTGGCCTCTATATCTAATCTAGTGGCTGGCTGTCCTCTGATCCTCAGGCAAGCTTTATTAGGGTACACAATATATCACCACACCCTTCCATTCTCCAGGACCTCTGCTTCCTATGACAAGATTCCCAGTGCTGAGTTGAGGGTCCCCACTGGGTTTGTATCTAAACACATTGTCCCTGTCTCAGCTGTGATCTTTTAGCCCATCCATTTCCAAAGGGGAAACTGAGCCAGCAAAACATTTGTTCGATCTCTCTAAGCCTTGTTTGTACCTACTTGACTGACCTGATGAGGATCCCCTTCCCAGTGGGCACCATGCCATCTTCCTTCCTAAGAATGCCCTTGACTGTCCTGTTCGTGTTCTGAAGCTAACCTCTAGGATAAGATCTATTTATTTATTTATTTATTTATTTATTTATTTATTTTAATTTTTTTATTTTTTTGAGACAGGGGTTTCTCTGTATAGTTTTGGTGCCTGTCCTGGATTTCTCTCTGTAGACCAGGCTGGCCTCTAACCCACAGAAATCGGCCTGGCTCTGCCTCCCGAGTGCTGGGATTAAAGGCGTGCACCACCACTGGCTGGCATGATCAATTGTTTTTTTAAAAACTCGGTTCTCTGTTGTCATCCTGTTTGGCCACAGGACCCTCGGAAACTAGAAGGATCAGTGCCGAGGCAAGCAAGGCATGCCAGGCACACTTCACGGCCTCCCTGTTCTTTCATGGACTCCGGGCCCATACAGAGCTGCTTGTAAAACCAAGAACCTGGAAGCAGATCAATGGGTACATGTGGATCATTAGGATTCCTGCTGAAACTCTTATTTCCTTGGTGGCTGTGAACTTGAAAACGTTTTGAATGGACATTGTCTTTGTCCTTTGTCCAAAGCAGCTGACTCGTGACAGCCAGTTTTCCTCACCTCTAGTGCTTGTTGCTTTCCTGATGTGTCCTGAGTGAAGAGCCGTTGTGCAAAGTGAGGATCAGTTGTCCTCATTCAGTGAAGAGAGGAACTTACAGGAAAACTTAGAATCCCAACTTCTCGTTACAAAACAGGAGGGGCTGGTCATATCCTCACAAACTGTGTGAGCAGAACCGAGAACCGGCGGCCTTTTTAAGGAACACCACTTTGTAGTATTTCTGGGTCCCCCCCCCCCCCCGTTCTGGCTTGTTCCCAGCAGCTGCTGCTACTTAGCTTCATTTTCATACTATCACTTCTCTTGAGGTAAATTCACAAGCAATAAAGCTATTTCTTATGTCATGTTTCTTTCGAAAGTTTGAAAAGCCATCAGAAAACCCCACATCTCCATGAAAATGCAAAAGAGTGTTTGTAAAGGAGAAGCTTTGTGTATTTCACATAAATATTTCATATTCAATCTAACACAATAACTGCACAGTTAGAATATTTATAGTACATGAAGTAAAGATACAAAGACTATTAGTGTTTAGAACAGCAAGCATGATTTTTTTTCCATCCAATGCTTAGATAGTCTGATTATTTTAAAATGAACTTATAACACAAATTGCTAAATTGTCTTATTAATAAAAAGCCCAGAGCCAGATATTGGGATAAAAACCTGAGAGATCAGAGGAATGGGAAAAGCCACAGCCAACCTCACCTTACAGACACCTCAGTCTCCAAAGAGACTACTTCCTGTATACCCATGCCTATATGCCTTTCTTTCCCTGCAATCTCATGTCCCCTCTCCGCCCAGCTACATCACTTCCTCTTCCTACCCAGCTCTGTCACTTCCTGTCTGTCTGTACAGACCTCCAGACAGTTATGGTTAATGCTGGGATTAAAGGTGTGTGTCACCACGCCTGGCTCTGTTTGCCAGTGTGGCCTTGAACTCACAGAGATCCAGATGTATCTCTGCCTCCCTAATGCTGGGATTAAAGGTGTGTGCTACCATTGCCTGACTTCTATGTTTAATATAGTGGCTGACATTTTCCTCTGATCCTCAGATAAGCTTTATTGAGGTGCACAATATATTGGGGAACACAATATATTACCACATGAACTTTAGGATGAGCTGAGGTAACCAGGTCTTTTGAGCCAGAGAATCTGTGTGGAGGTATTGATCACAGGCCCCATGTCACCTTCCTGATTGCTCTGTCTGAATATGTGCATGTCTATATGTGTGGGTGCTGTGCACATATGTGCACATGTGCGTGGAGGCCAGAGGTCACCCTCAGGATGCTGTCCACTTGGTCTTTGAGACAGTCTCTCACTGGGCTGCAGCTTGCTGACTAGGTGAGCTTAGGCGGTGAGTGAGCCCCAGGGACTTAACTTTCTCTGCCTCCCACAGCTGGTATTGGAAGTACTTTGTCTCCACACCCGGGTGTTTATTTGCTTTGTCTCCCTGAGTTGTTGGGCTCTTAGGGCCTCAGATTTGTACAAGCATTTTACTGATGGAACATCTCCTGGGCACTTACCTTTCTGACTCCTATGCTCATTTGAGCAGGCAATATATCCATCCACCTCCCTAGAGCGCTTTGGACAGAGTTTCAAGCTGAACTTTTTGTGTCATGGATCTTTCCCTTGAGAAAATGAGTTCACTTCTCTGCTATCTCAGGGTCATCTTTGTCTCTCCAGAGCTATAGCTGAGAACATGAGATGTCATTTTGAGGAGCAATAAAAGACTACTCATGCCATCGAAGCAGAAACTAAGGAAATGTAGGGCTGTCACAGGTGTGTGCAAATGTTGACGATGCAACTGCATTTATGCTTCTTTCCTCTTACTGTTGTCCTCCACACTTGAATTAGCCACACACGGTCTCTGTTCTGTCCCTCGCCTCCTTTGTCATTACACATTTCCTGTAAAGTTACTCATAATTTATCTAGTGAATTTAAAGAAGAAATCAGGGCCAGTGAGATGGCTCAGGAGGTAAAGGTTCTTTGCCTCCAAGACTGATAACCTGAGTTCAAGCACCAGGACACACATAGTGGAAAGAGAACCGACTCCTGCAAGTTGTTCTCTGACCTCCACACATGTACCACGGCATGTGCACACCCTAGAAATTGGTGACTGCCACAAGTAGAAAGTGAATATTGTCTTTCATAAATAAAAAATAATTCTAAAAGCTAAAGATACAACAGAGGTTTGAAAAGGTCTTGTATTCTAGTTATATTTTGTTGCCTACATTGATGATTCATATGACTGTCAGTCTGACTGGACTGAGATCCAGCCAGGAGCTGAGGAAGTGTGGCTCTGCATGCATCTGAGGACATCTCCAGCCAGGATTCACTGAGAGATGTGCTAGTTAATTTATTCCTTTCCCTGACCAAACACCCGACAAAAAGCAACTGAAGGAAGAAAGAGTTCATTTGGTGCACGGTTTGAGGGTGCAGTCCGCCTGCCGTGGTGGGAGGTTCCGCTGGCAGGAGCATGAGGCAGCCAGGAGCTTAGGAAGAGCATAGAAGCAGAGGGGATGACAATGGGTTCTCAGCTTGCCTTCTCCTTTTTTTCTGATCTGATCCTAGCCCATGGGGTGATGTTGTGCACATGCAAGGTTTGTGTGGTAGTTTCAATGTAATTGGCCCCCATAATCTCATAGGGCATGGCACTATTAGGAAGTATGGCTTTGTTGGGATGGGTATGGCCTTGTTGGAGGAAGTGCATCACTGTAGGGGTGGGCTTTGAGGACTCAGGATACCTCCCAGTGTCTCAGTTGATTTCCTGTTACCTGTAAGATGTAGGACTCTCAGCTACTCCTACAGCACCACGTCTGTCCACATGCATGCTTCTTGACATGATGATAATGGACTGAACCTCTGAAACTGTGAGTCCCCCTCCCCCAATTAAATGTTTTCTTTATAACATGGTTGCCGTGATCTTGTGTCTCTTCACAGCAATAGAAAGTCTAACTGAGGCAGGGTTGCTCTTTCATCTTCTGCTAAGCCTTTCTAGAAACACCCACAAAGACACACTTGGAAGTGTGCCTCCATGGTGATTCTAAGTCTAGTTGACAGTGAAAGTTAACCATCATAGGGGGATGGCTTGCCCCAATCATTTGAGCAGTGCCATCTATATGCTGAGGATCTCCAGATGGCATAAAGGGTAAAGAAAGGGGGAACACAGACTCTTTCTCCTTCCTGGCTGCCATGATTTTGTTAACCTCCGTGTTCTGTCCACCATGATGAAATAAAGCCTGCTGACACAGTGAGTCAACACAGATCCATCCTCCCTTTCCTCCAAGGTCTTTATCACCAGGACAAGTCTGGCTAAGACACCTGCCTGTGATCCACACCTAGGAGGAGCTCCCTGGAGAGAGCCTGAAGAAGTCCTGGCATCAGACCAAGGCTTTGACTTTGGTGCAACTAGAAGCATCAGTTGGTAACTGAAAGGAAAGAGCAAGGAGAATAGCTTCCTGTCTTTCTCCTGGGTGCCTCAGTGTCATTTAAAATGAACTTTCGATATAACCCTCTTCACTGCTATTGGCCTGTACCTCAGGGTTTGTGGAATGCTGGCTTGTTGCTAGTCATCATTGTTAACTGGATTGAAAACATTTTAGTGACTATTTGATTATTATACCTACCAGCTACCATATCCAGGTTTTACTGCTTGATCAGTTATTACACCACTTTATTTTTTTGCCCCTAAATACAATTCTTTGCAGTAATTATACTATTTAAAAAATTAAGATTTATTCATTTTATTTTATGTGAGTTTTTGAGTATATGAGTTTTTACCTTTATATATATATGCAGTTCCCTAGGAGACCAGATTTGGGTGTCAGATTCCTTGGACCTGGAGTTACAGATGATTATGGACCACCATATGGGTTCTGGAACTCAGGTCCTCTGGAAGAGTAGCCAGAGCTCTTGACCGCTGAAGAATCTGTCTAGCCTCTATATTACTATTTTAAAATATTTTCCCATTTTAAATAAAAAGTCATGGCTCAGAGAAATGAAGAAACTATGTTTCCTCAGCTAGTACCTGCCAGAGCTAAAATTCAAACTAAGATGTGACACTACTTCAGACCAATTACCACAGTCACTCTGATCTTGTCTGTAGACCTGAACTTCCATAATATAAGAAACAGATGGGACTTCTGTAAGTCCCCTCTCAGGATTTAGTATAGAACACTCCTTCAAAAGAGGTGTGGGTTGACATGCTTAGATTGAATCACAGGTGGGTTCTGCACTTGACTGTATTTTTATCGAGGAGAAATCTGGTTAATGGGAAACAAGACCATATTGAACTTCAGCAAGACTCCTGAAACAAGACAACTTGTGCTGTGGAACAATCTCTTTGCACACTGAAGATCTATCTTTGACAAGGTACCTTCTGTTGGCTTAATAAAGGGCTAAATGGCCAATAGCTAGGCAGGAAGAGGTTAGCCAGGAGAGCCAAACTGAGACAATGCTGAGAAGAAGAAGGGCAGAGTCATGGGAGTCACCAGCCAGATGCAGAGGAAGCAGGAGATGAATGTGACATGCTCCACATGGTATAGATAAGAAATATGGGTTAATTTAAGATGTAGGGGCTAGCTAGCAACAAGCCTAAGCTGTTGGTTGAGCATTTATAATTAATAATACGTCTCTGTGCAGTTATTTGGGAGCAGAGCTGAATGGCAGGACAGAAAAGTTTCCTAACAAACACGCGTTCTGAATTGAGGATAAGCTTTTTCTCCAGTGATGGATTTTTAGAATTATATGGACCAATTACAGTTGGAGGAGCATGGGGTTCTTCAAATTCTAGAATAAGGAAGCTCTTGTCAGTTCATCAATTGTCTCATAGAAGCATCCATCAAAACATTATAGCAGTGGTTCTCAACCTGTGAGTCATGGCCCCTTTGGGGGTCATATATCAGATATTTACATTATGATTTGTAACAATAACAAATAACAGTTATGAAGTAACAAAAAAATTTTTATGGTTGGGGGTCACAGCATTAGGAAAGTTGAAAACTACTGCATTAGACCATGCATTCAACCAATCATTATCTACTCACCTACCCATAATATTCAGATATCATCTATTCATCTCCTCATTCTACTACTCAGCAACCCATCCACCCATGCACCCATACATGCGCCCATACATGCGCCCATACATGCACCCATCTCCTCCAGCATTTATTTAGCACTTACTATGTGACAAACACTGAGGGCTAAGCTTTCAAAGGAGAGAAAGAGATGAAGATTAGTTTCTGTCTGGCTCACAAAGAAACACTGTCTAGAGAGGCATGTGTAGAAACTATGAATGTTCAAAGACTAACAAGGGGGAGTCTGAATCTGAGAAGAGATGTTCTACCCCAGCCTAGGGTTGAAGCAAACACTTTATAAACTGAGAGTCAAATTTCAAAAACACTGGCTGGCATTGGTGAGGTGAAACAAACAGAGGGAAGGACAGAGAGTCCATGTCTAACACACTGAGCGTGCGCACAAATTATTCTAGTGGTCCAGTGTTAGACAGAGGCCTCGTCATTGGGTCCTGAGAGGCTGCCTCAATCCTTGACCAGTCCTCCTGGGTGTTCAGGCTCTTTTGGCCTCTTCCTGCCCAAGAAGCTGGATTTTCATTTGTGTTTGCATTCCAATGTTGGCTGGGTCTGCGTCAATATTGGCCAAGTTGGTCTGGCACTAGTATCAAATGCCAGAATCTCCCTTAGAGTAATTAACCTTTAGTGTTCAGCCCACAGAGGCTAGAACAAGGGGCCAGGCTCTCCTCTAGCTCACTTCTCCAGTTCAGAGTTGCAGTTATTTTGTCCACAAGGGAGTGGAGGTTTTAGCATAAGTCTGAGGTTAGACCAGGGCAGGGTTTTCTTTACGAATCTTCTTGATGTCGCCAAGAAGGTCATTATTGACCCTCATATATATATATATATTTACAGTGTGGCTGATGGCTGAGAGCCAGTACCTAGTTATTCGGTTTTTGTAAACTCACAGTGTAACAGCGTGGTGACAGACTTTGTTCCTATCAGCAATGGTGTCGGCAGTTGCCAAAAATCGGTTAAATTCTCCCAGGCCTTGCCACAGGAGAGCTTGCTCATGCCATTCTCAGATCTTGTCTCCTGAAGAAGTCACATGGTTCCCAGCAGGCAGTTCAGTCCTGTCTGTCTTAAAATGCTGTGACCCTGATGTCAATCCAAGTAAAGCTGGGCTTGGATTGGAAAGGCTGTGCAACTCTGGGATATTACTTAACATCTCTGGCCCTGGATATTCCATTTGTATATTTGGGCAATGCTAGCTGTCACAACATTGGGAATTTTTATGAAGTGTTTGGAATTAATATTTGAAGTGTCCAGAACAGTGGGGATTTTTTCATAAAGCAAAAAGGATAGAAATGTTTGTAAAACACACACACACACACACACACACACACACACACACACACACACACACACCAAACAACAACAACAGAACAGGAACTAAGCACAGGGCAGTGGTTAGGAGTGACTGTGGGAACGAGACAGACATGGGACATCCTTTCTGCTTCCTCCTGCTTGTGTATCCTTGGGAGTGTTAATAACATCTGTGACACTCCATTTGCTCTCTGCTAAGGGGCAGGGGCACAGGACTGAGAAGATGGTTCAGTCTATAAAGTGTTTGCTGCATAAACATGAGGACCTGGGTTTGAATCCCCGGCATCCAAATAAAAAGCCAGCATGTGATGCTGCATGCCTGTAACTCTTGACAATGAGGGAAGGATGCAATGACAGGTGGATTCTTGAAACTCACTGCCAGTCAGTCTAGTCAAGTCTGTGGGCTCCATGTTCAATGAGAGACAGTGCCTCAAAAAATAAGGTAGACATTCACACACACACACACACACACACACACACACACACACACACACAGAGAGAGAGAGAGAGAGAGAGAGAGAGAGAGAGAGAGAGAGAGAGAGAACCACATGAATCCAAAGCCACATGAGCACACTTACGCACATATACCACACACTAAATAAAGAATAAGGGATCACCATGGCTCACCCCTTCCAGAGTTGTTTGAAGTGGAGATGTAACCTGTGCCCTGCTCCTGGACACTGTTTTGTTCACAGTTCTTCAACTTCTGCTCCAGTTGAGGGGGCAAAAAATATAAAGTTATATAACCAGGGGCTGGAGAGATGTCTCAGCAGTTAAGAGCACTTATTGCTCTTGCAGAGGGCCTGGATTTGGCTCCCAGCAACCACATGGGGGCTCACAGCCATTGGTAATTCCAGTTTTAGGGGATCCAATGCCCTCTTCTGACTACCATGGGCACTATACCCACATGGTGAAAATACATACATGTAGGCAAACACTCATACCCATGAAATAAAAATAAATCTTAAAAAAAGAATTATGTAATCAAATATGAAAGAGAAAAGGGAGCCCATGCATCCAGCAATTCCTTGATTGCTGAAAAATTTTGAATGTCCATTAAGTGATGGGAAAGGGCATTCAGTTAATGCTGGTGATGCACCCAAGGTAAAGGTGGTATCTGCTTCATCTGACCAGTGTGGGATGCTGCCTCAGGACCTGCCCATGGTGACACAGATGTAAAGGGACGAAGACAGTGGTTTAGATTCCTCTTATTATTTTTGAGACTTTCCTACTTGTATACAACAGAATATGATCATTTTTACCTCTCATCTCCCTAACTTACCCCACATCTTCTACAACATGTTCTTCACTTCATGGCATTATATATATATACATACATACATGTGTATATATATATCTTCCCATTTGTGCATGCGAATCCAACCAGCAGCCACATCTTTAAAGCTATAATGATCCTCTACCAGCTCAGCACTGATCATTTTTCAGTGGCTCCCTGGTAAGGAGTGGGTCCTGATTATCTACCCATGCCATGCCAGGATTCTGGCTGGCTTGATGGTGTGCAGCTGTTGGAAGCACACAAGTGTAGTAGCCTTGTTGTGTCGGGACAACTGATTGCACAGCACCCCTCCCCATCTTCTAGCTTTTACCCACCCCCCAGAAGTTTCCTGAGCCTTGGGTGATGCTGGAGTCGATCAACACATCCCCTGTGGAGCTGAACACTCAGTTTCTTGCTCAGCACTTTGACAGTTAGGAATCTCTACCCTGACTGTTGTCCTCTCTCTGACCAAGGTTGAGAATATCCCAGGGCTATGGGTATAAGCATAAATATTTAGAGGGCAATTTGGCAGCATGATCTTTAGCAAGGCAACATTAGCAGGTTCTGTTCTAGGCTTATGACTTCCTGAGCCATAGGCTTTTGGTCAGTATTAGGCATGATAATCCCTCCTGTGGAGTAGACATCAAATCCAGTCAGCAAGTGGTCAGTTGCCCCACGGCTCTCACGGCTCTCACCAGGGGTCACATCTCATCTGTCAGGTCAGCATTACAGCATGTGTGGTCTAGCTCTGACTAAGATCGTGAGTGGACTATCTCCCCCAGCAATCTGCATAACCCCTTCTTGTGCTAGGACAACTAGCTAGCATCAAGGGAGTCTCCTGGTTGGTTTGGCCTTGATTTCTCTGGGTCCTCCCTTTTCCCATCCCCAAGCAGGCTTGGAGCCTCTGATCTGAGGCTGGATGCTAGTTCTCTCACTTGCTGGCTAGGTAATGGACTGTGAGTCATTTTAACCCCACTGACTACAGATTTCTTATCTATAGAATGGGTACTTCAATAGTCAGTCTGAAGGGCTTCCTAAAGCAAGGCCAAGGGGAGCAGGACATGATCCATAGTAGGGACTTTATCAGTGTCTGCAAGTCTTTTCTCACTTCACTTTTGACCACTCATAGGATCCGGCATGGCACATTTTCAACATCCCCTCCCATCCCCTAGCATCCAAACAAGGATTTTTAATGAGCAGAATCTGACCATTCTTGGCTCTGCCAGCCCTCCACAGTAACCCATTTTGGCTGCCTACTTCTTGGGAAACATGTGTTTGTCTTGTCTGAGCTACACTGTGCAAACTTTCTAGACCGCCTGGCCCGTGGAAACAGCTGTTTGGGTACATGTGTGGTAAGGAGTTTTGCAAACAATAGCAATAGTTTGTTTCCTGAAGGGGGTGGCTTTGGATTCCTGACACCTACCACCAAAAGGAATGCATTTCAGCAGCAGGTTCGCCCTGCCCACTCTGTTCGTCCTATGATTCATAACTGCAAGTTAGCCAAGAGATCCTTGGGACCATCCATGGTAAGGGTCAAAAGGAAATGGGTTACATGTGCTAATATGCAGATGATCCAAGCAAGGGCTATCTGCAGAGAGATTCATTACAAGGTGTGTGGATAGCAGGACAGGACAGCATGCGAGTCCATGGAGAGCAGTGATGTCCTGAGAAGGAGAGAGGTAGTAACAGCTGGTTACTTTAAAAACAGTGACTTTGTTTTTGAAACCTGGTTTTACACTGTAGCACCAGCTGGACTGCATCTCACCATGTAGCCTGAGTTTGACTTGAAATCTCAGTTCTTCAGCCTCCTGAGTTCTGGAACCATAGAGTGAGCTACTCTGCCCAGCACAAGAGCAGTAACTTTTGTGTTGAAGGCTATATCAACCTGAGGTCTCTGCTCTCACACCCTGTCTCTAGCTTCTGCTCGGTATCTACCTCAGCCAGAGCAGCTAGGAGCTCAAGGGTGCAGAAGCTCTTCATTAGGTGTGGACACAGCTCACCTGGGCTGGCCACAGAAGGTGGGAGCTGGGAGAAGGTAGAAAGAATCCAGATAGACAAATTAACTAGAGCCAGAGGACTGAGACCAATGAGCTGCCTGGGTAGGATGGCCCCGAAGATGCCAGTCCTGCTACCCATCCATGGTCAATCAACAGTCTTGTCCAGCCAACAGTGGCCAACTATTAAAATGTAATTGCAGAGGGCTGGGGAGCTATCTTCCTTGCCACCTGAGCATGAGGACCTGGGTTCAGTTTCCTAGAACTCCTGTAAGGCTGGCTTGGTAGCACCCGTCTGTGATGCCAGCAAGATGGGAAATAGAGGCATGAGAATCCCTGGAAGCTCATGGGCACAGCAGAAAAGAAGAAACTCTGTCTCAAAAAAGGTGGAAATGAGGACCAGCATCCTTGACTGTCCTCTGACCTCTACAGATGTGCTGTGGCATGCATGTGCCCACACACACATGTACACACACACACACATGTACACACACACACACACTCACTCCTAAGTTAAGTATGAAAATGTTTGTCTGTAACACCAACACTTGGGAGACAGAGGAAAAAGGACTGTGGATTCAAGGCCAGCCTGAGCTACGTATTGAGACCCTATCTAAAATCAAACTAAACCATAAAAGATGCTGTCAGATTCACTGCGACACTAAAAGATGTGGAAAACTGTAAAGTTCTAGAGATTCTGTCTATGCTCTACAGCTGTCAATCATACATAATGCCCTGCATCCCTGTTGGAGTTATTGGTACATGTAGCCAGGCCTTGAACATCCTTATCTGGGGTTTTCGCGGACAGGAGAAGCTCCATTTTGAGGGTGATTGTGAAAACCAGGTAGAGAAGGCCCACTTTTGCTACAGTCTTCTGGAACTTCCACATCCCTTCCCTTTCATCCTAAGATGTATTCCTCTTCCTCATTTGTGCCTCAGGGGCAGGTGGGACAATTTGCCCATTGGCTCTTTAGTATTTCCAATGGTGGGACACACCCTTGGCTTCTTAGTCTGCTCTGTGCCCAGTTTCCCAGAGGCAACTGGGAGAACATTGATCCAGTGTCCCTCCTCTCTAGTCTCTTGGCAATTTCCTCATTTGCTCATCTGTATTTGAGGCGGGTCTCTCTCCTAGACAGCACTGGGAACACTTGGAACACATCACATGCATCTTAGTTCCCACATTCCCCAGAAGCCTTTGCTGCATTCAAAGCCTGTGCATTCTTTGGAAATTTTGACACATTCCTCAGTCACACCCCTTTGAGCACTATCCAAACCCTTCAAATTAGAAAGAGTTGGTTTGGGGGCTAAGCTTGTTTAGGGCCATGATTGAATAAGCAAACCATCAGAGACAGAAAGTATAAGATGTTTTTAGGGGGGGGCTGGAGAGGTAGTTCAGTGGTTAGGAGAATTTGCTGCTCTTCCAGAGGACCCCAGTTCAGTGGCCCCATACCAACATTGGTGGCTCACAAAGGCCTGCAACTCCAGTGGATCTGATGTCCTCTGCTGGCCACCATGTGCAACTGCACTCACATACACAGGCGCACATAAATAAAAAATGAAAAATAAATCTTCACAAAAATATATTTGTAAATCAATATAGATGGCACCTTGAGTTTTGTTCATTTCTTTCTTAATCACTTATTTCTCTTCTTCAGCAAATCTACACATTTTTAGGGAATCCTTTGGCTTCAAGTAGCAGAATGCCAGAACAGTAGTTCAAACTGTAAACCCATTTATTTATTCCTTAAGAAGTCCACAGATTAGCAGCCCAGGGTGATGCAGTGGCTTGTTCACATCATCAAAGGAAGAATATCTCCCCGTCTCTCCATGGACTCATGTTCTGAGCACAGGCTTTTGCTCCACCCTGTGGTGGCCACTGACCCAGTGGTCACACCAACACTGGAAGAGGAAGGATGCCAAAGAAGGGTCCCCCCGGTGGCCCATCTGGATGTGAGCCGGGAACTATTCTTAGAAACTCTAACCACATTTCTTTCTTGCTCAGGTCTTGTCTGAGCCAATGGAATTAATTGTTTACCTGCAGACAGCTCCCTGGCAGTTGGAATACCTCACCATGCCACTACATGCTAGAGCTGACTTGAAGCAAACTCCATCATCTCCTACAGCAGACACATCGCTGCCTGGGGAAACAAGGAGGGTTCTGCCTGAGAATCAAGTGTCTGCTGCCACAAGATCTTTACCTCAGTGACGGCATGTGTTGGTTTTAATGTAAGAATTCTAAATTAAGAACATTCTCTCACCAAAGCATCCAGGTTCTCTGTGTCCAGAGTTTACCCTTCCCTGGATAAGGTTTCACATCTCAAGGCCCCAAAGAGAGGTTTCTGAATATCCCAAAGACAACATGATGCTTTTCGTGGGAGATAGAGGTGCCTTTGAGTCAGTGGTTCACAATGCTTGCTGTGTGTAGCCATCTTCCCAGGTATCAAGAGTCTGTATCTAAGTCTGGGCAGCCATACTTCATGTTACTTAAAGTCTGCTGGAGCTTTCTCTGTGTGTCCAAGGCTGAGGCTCTCCGGAAGAAGGGCCTTATCAGTTCTTCCTTCTTTGTTTTAGTTCCGGGATGAGATTGCAAAGCAGGCGAGTTAATCTGCTGGGGGCTGGTGTTAGCCAAGGGTAGATGACATGCACAAACAGGACACTGGGTGTGTTACGAAAGCAACCATCATGTGCCTTCAGTTGCAGGACAGGGTCTCCCTTCCTCAGGCAGTCCATGAGTACAAAAGCCCATGCTGTAACCAGCCAGAGAGAAACACAGGAAGTGCCATTTCTAGATATGATCTGGACTCCTTATGTGTTTATTTCACCTTCCCAGGAGGAGGGAACAATGCCCCATTGAGGAGGTTTGTGGCTTGAACTTGAGCTGGCCTTAATAACCCCTGCTTTCTGTTTGTGTATAATTATTTAAGCAGCCTGGGGTCTGCCTTGAAACTAAGGCTTGCCTCTTCATATCCATGGCATTAAAAGCCCAAAGAATATATTCATATTGGAATCCTTCCCTTGAATTCCAAATTGGAATCCCTCCCTTGAATAGATGGAAGAAATTATGAATTCTAAATAGTTTCTCTACATGAACAATATATTCTTGGAGCAGATGACTACCCTTCATGAATGATGGATCAATCATCCTCAGGAGGAGTGTCCACTCTTTAAGGAGCAGCATGGTGAGGTCACGGTCAGTTTGTCCCTTGACATGGAAGAAAATAATCATTTCCCAGAATTGACTCCTCATTCAGGTGAAAAATCAGAGTGAATGTTGCTGCCTGATTTTTAGGTTTGGTGCAACGTTATAGTTTGGAGCTTTGCAAAGAAATGGGACAGAAAATGTTTGCAGATTAAAACATCTTTTAGAGCTAATTACATACAGAAATGATTTAGTAGGTACTTTCAACAGCTACTTTTGCTTTTTCCCCCTAAGGTTGAAGAGCATGAAGGTTTAGAGCAGGTTCCCCGACCTTGCCTCAGCCGTTCTCAAACAGGAACCAGATGCCACATGTACTTTCTGACATTGCCAGCAGGTGGTGCAGTTAGATAACAATTTTAGATGGTCGGGGCTGGGGAGTCCTGCCCTGGGGTTAATGAATAACAAATCCTTCTCAACTGTGAGCCTCTGTAATAAACAGATGCTGTACTTGTCAGTTAATGTGACATAAAGAGTCGAAGGAAACATCTTGATTACTGCTCTGGTTCTAAGACGTCAGTGTCCAGCATCTTTAGCCTCCCCTGCTTGGAGGTACAAACCCTAACTTCACACTTAAGATAACAATAAACATCCCAATAGTTTTAGTTTCTGGGAGTTGAATGTTCTGTTAAATGGTTGCTAGTGTCCATGATGAGCAAGCCTGTGTCTTGTTATCATTGTTATGAAAAGCAGGATAATAGCTAACTCCTGGTCTGAACTCAAAGGAGAAGTCTACTTTCTTGATGCTCAGATGTATTAACAAGTTTCCATTCTGTCTGCACAAGGATGTGGACTTTGGGCAGCTTACAGGCATGGATGCTGTGGGTATAGGGATGTGAGTATAGGGATGGGGGTGCTTCTGGGGTGGATAGAAGGTAGGTAGTGAGGGTTAGCCATGTCCTGTAGTGAGTTGCGAGCTGATCAGAACGTCTTGTGCCTCCCAAGTTTGTGGGGGCTTCTGACAAACCAAAGCTCATAGCGGTGAAGACACGTCTCAGTCCACAAAGTGCTCTCACTGTCAGTGTGAACACTGAACTTCCGGTCCCCAGAACCCACGCAGAAGGCTGCCTGTGACAGTGAGTGACTGTAATCAATCCCAGCGCTTCAAGATAGGAAAGGCTGATAAGGGGCTGCTGGAGGCCCTTATCATTATATTAATATATGTTATCATAATAATGATAGTAATAATATAAAAAGAGGACCTCATCCCAAGCCCTGGGCAGATTGCTGGGCTCAACGGGCTTTAGTTTAACTTCACCTGAGATAAAGGAGAAGTGGATCAGCCCACGAGGTGTAGATGTGTGTATGTTCTAGACCTAGACCCTTGCCCAGCATATGGCTTGTCACCATCTATCTACCCACCCACTTGCTCTCAGATCAGCTCTCAGCCCCTCCCCCTGTGCCAGCATCCTCTTCTCCAGAGAGGTGTCAGGTGTGAGGTAAAACTCAGCTTCTCTCTTCCCTGATTGGAAGCACTGAGATCCTTGGCTTCCCTTCTTCTCTCTGGGTCTCCAGTGACACCTCTCTCTAACACTCATAATTACTAATTAGAACTGAGGTGTGCATCTGCACAGAGCTGCACAGTGCTGACCCCAAGACAGACTCCCCAAATCAAAGCCATGCTGTGGAGTAATCTTTTTGTACATTGTGAATATTTATTACTCTAATTGGTTAATAAGGAGCTAACTGGCCAATAGCTGGGCAGGTAGAGGTTAAGCAGGACTTGCAGACAAAAAGAGAGCATAGGTAAGAAGGAGGGTGGAGTGAGAGTTGCCAAGAGATGCATGAAAAGAAGCAAGATGATCATGCCCTGCTGAAAAAAGGTACTACCATATGGGAGAGTATGGATAACAAATATGGGTTAGTTAGTAACAAGCCTAAGCTATCAGCTGATCATTTACAATTAATATTAAGTCTCTGTGTGATTATTGGGGAGCTGGTGGTCCCAATGACAAATTCTGCCTACAAAGCTATTTCTGGCCTCCCTGTCTGTTCAAGTTCTCTCTGAGAGGCCATCTCAACCTTGAACTTGGTAGGAATGAAAAAGAGAGGAGGGTTTGATGTGACACTAGACTCCCCTCATCTTCTGCCATTTATCTTGAGAAGGGGTATAGTCTAGTGCAGGTGAAAGCAGTGAGATCTATTGGGAGGACTATGTATGTCACACTTCATCTCACAGACTTCTCAAACTGTCAGCCCTTGCTAGCAGGAAGGACAAGGACTGAGAAACTGAGCCTCAGGCCTTTCAGCAAAAGAAGAGATAGCTGTGGAGCTTGATGGCCTGGTCTGGAAAAACCATTTTGATTTATGACATCTACCTAGAAGTTCAAGTGAACCATACACAGAAGGCAGCTTCCAGGCAAAGGTAGCATGGACCACAAGGAACTGGAATGAGTTTGTGTGGCCAGGAATCAGGAAGAGCAAAGCAGTCCATGGAGCTTGTTGAGGAAAAGAAGATCCAAGGTGAAGGTGATGGGGGTCAGCGAGAAGGTCTCCTACCATCATCCACTGTCAGTGGTCTGTCAGGACTTTCAACTTGCTTCTGCCACTGAGTCCACCTGCTCTGTATGGGGAAGTGAACCTTACTGAGCCAAAATGACCTCTGCATACCTGGCCTATCCTCAAGTCACTGAACATTTCCTCCCCTCCCCTGCCCTCCTCTCTCCTCTCTTCTATCACCTTGTATCACAGATCTTTAACTTTCTTTCTCCCAGGAATGGGAGGTGCTTAAGAAACTATCTGGGGTTATTTGAATGAGAATGGCCCCTATAGGTTCTTATGTTTGAATATTTAGTTCCAGTTGGTGGAACTGTTTGGGAAGGATTAGGAGGTGTGTGGTCTTGCTAGAAGGGTGTGTCACTGGGGGTTGGCATTGAGCTTTCAAAAGCCCATGCCATTCCCAGTTAGCTTTCTCTATCTCTGCCTCATGGTTGTTGTCTCAAGATGGCTCTCAGCTATTACTCCAGTTCCATGCCTGTCTGCCTACAGCCATGCTCCCTATTGTGATGATTATGGACTCACCCTCTGAAACTGTATACCCCTAATAAACTTTCTTCTATAAGTTGCCTGGACCATGATATTTTTTTCTCAGTAATTGAAAAGTAACTAAGACAAGTTTCAAAGGAAGAATTGTGACCACACAGTATGTTACTGTGTGTGTGGGGAGGTGGGGGTGGTGAGCCTGTGGGAAAATGTTCAAGTTCAAGATATTTTGAAATGACAGATTTTGTACTATGCTAAGGGCCTTCCTAGGACCAAAGCTCTCAGGACTTGCTCAATTCCTGAGTCTTCAACTATCTTCTTCAGGCAGGGATGACGTGTTTCAGTTTGGAGGGAGCTGCTATACAACAACCTGCACACATAACATGTACAAACACACATGGGTCATGAGTCCATGGCTTGCACTGTGGTGGTCCCTTTACAGTGGTCATTAGTAAGACTTCGACCCACAGCTGGCTCTCCTGACATCTCCGCATCATCATTTATTAGCTAGGTCCTCTTGGATCCATTTCCTGAGTTCTCTGAGCAAAATGAATATGGTACTTGAGCTGTCTGAGACCATATGAGGATCAACCATGTGTAATACATCTTAGAACAAAGACCCACTGGTAATTGTTACCAGCGAAGGATTTTACACCTCAGTTCTTACCTTTTGGAAGGAAGGCATTCAGCCAAGGGACACAGTTTAACATGAAGTTTATTTAGCAAAACAGAGAGGGAGGAAGAGAGAGAGAGAGAGAGAGAGAGAGAGAGAGAGAGAGAGAGAGAGAGAGAGAGACTACCCCCCTAAAAGGTATGGCAGCCCACTGGGACTGGGTACTTCATTGCAGATTTAAAAAGAAGTTCTAATGGCTATTTATAAGGCAGGTGCTATATTCATGGGCATGAGGTAACCCCTTTTCCTTCCTAAACCATGACGGTGCAACCCCCCCCCCCCCCGCCTCTGCACCACCACATACCTGTAGGGTATTTCTTTCCATGATTCCTTTCCAAGCCTATATGTAGGGTGAGTGGGAACTATAAGGTGAATGATGAATAATGCTGAGAAAGAAAGTCATAGCTTGTGGGTCATAGAAATTAGGAAAATGCCCCCCATTTAATTCTTTATCTTATTTTGTTTTATTGTTTTTTTGATACAGGGTTTCTCTGTGTATATACTAGAACTCCCAGGTGGCCCTCAGACTCACAGAGACCTGCCTTTCTCTGCCTCCTAGTTGCTGGGATTAAAGGCATGTTCTGCTACTGCCCAGCTGCAACTTTCTGTATAGTTGGGGTCCACAGAACTGCAGCTTCAGGGATACTTAACTGTAAAGGAGCGTCCTCATCCTCAGGAGACACATGGCCTGAGACTTGGCTGCAGCCTCTTTTTTGTTTCTCTTATGTTTAACTCATTGCATAGTCTCAGGCCCACTCACTAAATATCATCCTCCCTGATGTTACCCCACCCATGTCCTTCTCACTGAAGAAGAAGCAAAGCCCCACCACAGAGCTTAGGGACTGTACAAACGATGAACAGCCAAAGGTGTCACATCCATGCAGACCTTCAACTGAGTGAATATAGGACAGATGGGACCAGTCATACAGGGTGGTCTTTATCTCTTGGGTGCCATCAACAGACCAAGGTGAGGAGATGTCATTGTGTATTCTGGTAGGTGACTCTGAAGAAGTAGCACTTGACCTTTGACCTGCAGCAACAGTGTTTGTTCCCTGAGCAGGAGCACTGCCAAGACTCAGCTAGGGTTTATCAGTCATGGGTGTGCCTCAGTGGGGAGAGCGAGCATCCCCACGAGGCAGGGTCACTGAGGTTTTGGGGCAATTGCTTTCTCCAGGTCATTGTGGTCACTGAGTGTGGAGAGTGTCCCAGCCTGTGACTAGTATAGATTGATAGTGCTAGAAAGTTCCCTTGTCAGTGCCTGTGTGCTGTGGGGGAAATGCCAGGTGTCAGGGCACTGAGTGCAAAGTCAGGTGGAGGGTACAGGCAGGGAGGGCGAGCAAGTATACAAGATGAGAAGCAAATCTGCTTATCAAGGATCGAGCACGCAGGCCAGACATGGTGTCAGAGATGTCTTTGTCAGTTGAGGAAATTGAGTCATGGGTTTCTGCAGCATACCCCAGGACATACCATCATGATGGAGAAACACCCAGATGTAAGACCAGAACTCTTTCTATTTATTGAGACAGGGTCTCATGTAGACCATGCTGACTTCAGCCTGTCTCATGTGGAATGATTTTCTGATCCCCCTGTCTCTACCTTCCAAGTCCTGAAATTACAAAATATAGCCACCAAGCCTGGTTTCATGCAGTACCTGAGACCAAACCCAGGCTTTCATGCATGGTAGCCAAGTAGTTTACAAGCAGAGCTCCATCCCTAGTCCAAACCTGCGCTGCCGAGTGAGCGAGCGTGTGAATGGGATTGACAGCCACTCTTAGGCTCTTATGCTGTGATGTCAGGGAGAGACCAAGTGGAGCTGAACTTAGAGCTCAGAGAAACAGACAAGGAAAGACCATGCAAAAGACCAAACCAATGACTCAGGAAGAGAGAGCACACAGGGAAATGACAGAGGAGGCTGGAGTCATAACAAGAGAGGGTGGAGGCTGAAGGTTTGGGGAGTTTCCCTTAAAGGTAGAGAAACAAGGGAGCAGAATTCCGAAGGAGAAAGAGTGGAGCTGAAAAGTAAGCCCTGTGACTAGAGTGAGGGGAGAACCTGTGGAAAAACCTGCATGTAGAAACATACGAATATACACAGTTCATTTATCACTTTACGGATATGTGTGTTTTGCTTGGATAATGTCTGTGCACTGTGTTTCTGGTGTCTGTGGAAGCCACAAGATGGCATTAGATCCCCTGGAACTTGAGTTTCAGACAGTTGTGAGATGCCTTGTGGTGCTGGGAAACAAACCTTGTCCATTGCAAGAGCAGAAAATTCCCTTATCCATGTGAAATTTTATCTAGTGAAGGTTTTCTCACCTCCGTCCTTGTCTTATGGAAGGAAAGGATTTGCCTAGAGACATGGACAGTTTAACAAGAAGTTTACTTGGCAAAACAAAGGGATAGAGAAAGACAGACAGACTGACAGACACACACAGTGAGAGACTGTGGAATATTATTTTAAGATGTGTTGCAATTGTTTATCCTGTGAAATATTTTTTATAATGCAAAGACGTGTTGCATTCTTTTATGTTGCATTTGTTCAACTCTGTGAAGCTGTGTTACTTTGCCTGCCTAAACCCCTGGATAGCCTAATAAAGAGCTGGATGACCAATAGCTAGATAGGGGATGCATAGTTGGGCCTATAAGGCAGAGAGAATAAATACAAAGAAGAGAAGAGAGGGAGGAGAAAGGAAAGGAGAAGAAGAGAGAACCCCAGGGGCCAGCCATCTAGCCACTTATGGAGTAAGAAGTAAAGAAAGGAATACAGAATAGAGAAAGGTGAATGCCCAGAGGCAAAAGGTAGATGGGAATATTTAAGTTAAGAAAAGATGGCTAGAAACAAGCCAAGCTAAGGGTTGGCATTCATAAGTAATAATAAAACTCCATGTGCTTATTTGGGTGGCATGCGCCCAAGGAGCATAGAGTGAGAGTAAAGAACAGCCAACTACAGAGAGTGTGAGGAGAGAAAGAGGGAGACAGAGAGTGGGAGAGAGAGAGAGAGAGAGAGAGAGAGAGAGAGAGAGAGAGAGAGAGAGAGAGAAGAGACAAGGGGAAGAATACTGGGTATTTTCAATCTGGATTTTAAGGAATTTCAATGAATAATTATGAGGTGGGTGACACATAATGGGATGGGGGCTAAAGTGAGACTTTCTGGCTCCCAAATCATGATGGATCAAATAGCACTTCTTGGGTAGTTCTCTCCATGATTCATTGAAAGGTATACAGCACTGTTGTGGGAAACCACAAGGTATATATTATCACAAGGGAAAACATACTCATAGATAGTGCACCATGGCAATTGGGGCAATTGGGAAAAGTGCCTTCCATCTTTCTCTTAATATCATGTGGTCCACAGCTGCAGCTTCAGGGATACCTGTGAGGGCTCACAGAGGCTCCCTAGAAAGGCCTTACTCAAGATCAGAAAGTCTGAGCTTGCTTTACCCAGCAGGGCTGCATAATTTGGCCAGTGGCATGGTTGCCAGGTTTTTGAAGGGTCTACACTTGGCTGTATGTTGTGCTTTGATCTTAAAAGGGGGAAGTCTTTGTCTGTCCCCTTGGTAGTGTATAAAAAGCCCATTAGAATAAATCTCCACGTTACTGGTTATTGACCCAAGGCCTCCCGAAACTGTCCTGTGTCTCTCTGTCTTTCTCATCATCTCCGTCTATATTTCCATCTAATACTTCTTCATTCCTCACTCCTCCCCTCAAGAACCCTCCAATAGGTTAGAGCTGGTCTCCTACAGATACCTAACTGTAAAGGAGCATCTTCATCCTCAAGAGACACACGGACTGAGACTTGGCTGCAGCCTCTTCATTTCTCTTGTGTTTAATTCACTGCATATTTGATCTCAGGCCCACTCACTAAATATCATCCCCATCCCCTTGGTGTCAGCGATTTCCTTCTCACTGAAGAAGAAGCAAAGCCCCACCACAGAGCTTAGGGACTGTACAAACGATGAGATGAACAGCCAAAGGTGTCACATCCATAAAGAACTTCAGCTGAATTGAGGACAGATGGGGCCAGAAATACAGGATGGTCTTCATCTCTTGGGTGTAATCAACAGACCAGGGTCAGCAGATGTCATTGTATATTCTGGTAGGTGACTCTGAAGAAGTAGCACTTGACCTTTGACCTGCAGCAAGTGTGTGTTCCCTGGGCAGGCACACTGCCAAGACTCAGCTAGGGTTTATCAGTCATGGGTGTGCCTCAGTGGGGAGAGCGAGCATCCCCAGGAGGCAGGGTCACTGAGGTTTTGGGGCAATTGCTTTCTCCAGGTCATTGTGGTCACTGAGTGTAGAGAGTGTCCCAGCCTGTGACTAGTATAGATTGACAGTGCTAGAAAGTTCCCTTGTCAGTGCCTGTGTGCTGTGGGGGAAATGCCAGGTGTCAGGGCACTGAGTGCAAAGTCAGGTGGAGGGTACAGGCAGGGAGGGCGAGCAAGCACACAAGATGAGAAGCAAATCTGCTTATCAAGGATCGAGCATGCAGGCCAGATATGGTGTCAGAGATGTTTTTGTCAAGTGGATTTCTGCAGCACACCCCAGGACACACCATCATGATAGAGAAACACCCAGATGTAAGACCAGAACTCTTTCTATTTATTGAGACAGTGTCTCATGTAGCACATGCTGACCTCAAACTTCCCTGTTAACATAAGATGCCTTTGAACTGCTGATCTTTCTGCTTTTATCTTCCTTGTGCTGGGATTCCAGGTATGTCCAAGCCATGCCCAGTTTATGTGGTACAGGGGAGGGAACCCAGGCCTTTAAGCATGCTAAGAAAGCACTGTAGCAACTGAGCCACACTGTAGATACTGAGATGCAAACTCTCCGAGAATAGTGTTGGGGACATCAAATGCTGTGACACAGATGGAGAGCTATCTGGTGAGCTCTTACAAATGCCCTGTGTGCCTACAACCTGCAGTTCTCTAATGACCTGACAGGGTACTCACAGGCGTACATGAGGGGTATGGTCAGGAATATTTTGACAAGACAATATGAGATAGAAACCTCAGGAACCAGCAGAACATCCAGCAACAAGATAATGGTTAAGTAAGTGTAGATCATCATGCAGTCGATATTGTGTTCCAATTAAAATCAAGTGAATCTCAGGGACCTAACAGCAAGGTAACATTGTCAAAGCAAGATGACGGATTAAAAACCAAAGGAAGATATGCTGACTGAAGCCCACCGGCAATGCCAGGTACTGCTCCTGTCCTGAGCTCGCTGACTTGATTAGGTAGTGTGAAAAAGGTTCTGAAGGCTGAATACCACAGTCTGGGATCAGGGTGTGCTCAAAGAAGATTTATTTTGTAGTTAGAGAGATGGCTCAACAGTTAAGAGCATTGGCTGTTCTTCCAGAGATCCCAGGTTCAATTCCCACCATCCACATGGCAGCTCACAACTGTCTGTAACTCCAGTTCCAGGGGATCCAACACCCTCACATAGACACATACACAGGCAAAACACCAATGCACATAAAATAAATAATTAGAAAAACAGATTTATATGTGCATGTGCAAATAGGCACCAGAAGAGGAGGTCCAGTTCTGTCACCCTCCACTGAGTGTCTGGGACAGAGTCTGAGTGATCCTCCTGCCTCTGTCCCCCTCAGACCTGAAGTTTCAGATGTGCAGGCGACACCAGGCTTGTCAGTGAATGCCGAGATCTGAACTCTGGTCTTCATGATTGCCTACAAATTCTCTAAACCTATGTGTCATGTCTCCAGACCCTTGTTTTGTTTGGATTTTTTGAGACAGGGTCTCTCTGTACGTCTCAGACAGGCCTTGGACATGCAGGAATCCTCCTGCTTAGGTCTGTTTGCTGCGGGAAGTAAAGGCATGCTAAAGCAAGAAATCCACAGAGTCTGCTTAAAGGGCCAAGGAATTTATTAGGGGAGAAAAACTCACTGTACAGAACAGAATTGTTGTAGGTTCTGGAACGCTGGGGCACAGTCTCACACAGTTCCAGCCATCTGTCATTCCCACAACGAAGCCCATGAGGGAAAGAAGAGAACAGAGTACTTGCCTCTCAGGTCGAAAGGGTAGTCGAGAGGCCACACCCCAGGGGCATGTACTTCAAGTTCATAGCAGGTAGGGCAGTTACCTGCTATGTCTCTAGGGCTGTACTTCAGGGTCATCCACTACATCTCCCCCTTTTGTCTAAATAAGAAGGTTCTAACCTAGTATAAAACTGTATATGATAGGAACTATATACAATCAAGTATTGTTCAGGGGAGGAGAAAAGTAATAACCTAAACAAAGATAGAATTACAACCAGCAAGAACGTCAAACAAGAGACACATGCTAAAATCCAGAGATGTCCAGAACACAGATAAATGGCGTGTTACAGAGATTACTTCAGTAGCTGCCCTAGTCTAAAAAAATCTAACTTTAGCATCTGAAATGTTCTTAGCTAAGATATGAGAGGATAACTGTAACTATCTAGTTTTCAACCCCATCGAAGGCCTGAGAAGGAACATAATAATACCTGAGAAAACAGGTGATACAAGCAAGCAATTTCTGAAAAATTGTGAGACTAGACAGAGACAGCTGGCAACTTGGACATTCATCTAAAGTTCTCAGCGCTGTTGGGGCATCCATTTTGGCTACAGGCCTAGAATATTTGACAGACCATCTTCAGAAGCGAGAATTTTGGAAGATCATCTTACCCTGTCTTGGCAAGGTTCAGTAGTCGCTTTTTCTTGTGTCCTGCTCATCTGGAAAGGACAACATCATATGTCAGTAGTCAAGGCAAGGACAGTTCTTTGCCCAGCAGGCCATTTTGTGCCAAGAAGACAAACATCCAAACAGTGTCTTAGGAGCCCAACATTCTTTCAGGAGTAAATTGGTGCTGCCAGGAGCAATCATGTCTCATGTCAACAGAATTCTAAGTTATCAAAAGATTTAAATGTCATAATCTCTAGGTCTATGAAGTGTTTGAAGATTACCTATCCATCTGACATATGTTCCTGTAAATCTAGAAAATATAGCTAACATAACTGTAGAATGACAAGCATGGATGACTATTAATCTGTAAGTCTTATATACCTAAATAAATATACCTAAGGACTAAGGTTTCACATTAACAAGGTAAACAGTCTGTAAACAGATTTACAGTATGAAGACAATGAACTCAAAATTTTGACAATACACAAAATATCTTAAATGGAGGTAGAAATGTATAGTGCAATATAATAACAGTATCCTTAATGTATATCAATATACAAAATATCCTAAACAGAGGTAGAGCATATATAGAGTATGGTGAATATAATTTTACATTTGTGTCAATATTCGGGATATTTCAAATAGGAGTAGGAACATGTGTACAATATGATGATTATAGTTTTGAATTTGTATCAATATATAAATTATCTTAAATAGGAATATAAAAACAGTTTTCATTTGTATCAATATATAAGAATCCATATCACTGCAAATTATCTAAGGCTGATATTTTGCTAAATTAATTTAGTGTAATCTACTTTACTATCCTACACCTATCTAGATGTCCACTACACACTACACCTACTCGTCTTTCTTTACTGCTTCACACCATTTTGTACCTTGTGGAGCATTCTGGGCACAGTTCTAAGCCTTTCACAAAATGTTTTGATTTTTCAGATTCCAGTTTGGGGCAGCAAGACTTACTTTCTGGGTTGAGAGTGAGGGCATGGAGTGGGCAGCATGAGTTACCACATCAGCTCCCATGTGGCCCTGTGTGTTTGGGAGCACTTTTGCTAAACAGCTCACACATGCAGAGCCCACAGGAGCATCTGGGAGCAGAGCTCAGGGACCATGCGCACAGCATTCCCCACTGCCCATCACTGGCCACTCAACGGCATTCTGCAGCCTTCTTCAACGAATGAGTCAACAGCTGGTTCTGGTTTGGAGGAAGTGAAGTGTGTGCAGAGATCACTGACCTACTGAGAGGGGTCAGAGAGGCCAGGGAGGCCTGTGACTTCCCAGTTAAAGTGTGACTTCAGCAGAGGAGGACACAGGGCATTGAGTTCATGGAGTGGTATCAACAGGAGCAAATCCCATGTGATGACTCGACATGTGCATGAATCATCCTAAGACAGATAGATAGCTTTGGGTAGAGGATTGCATAAACTTCAGGCTCAGTGGTTTGTGAAGTGTTTACACATGGTACAAAGCAGGCAAAGACTCATTGTAGATGGGCGTTTGGGGTGTCCCTTACCACTGCAAGAAAGCCAAGAGTGCCTCAAAGCTATTATTCCCTCTGATGAATTTGTTGTGAATAATTCATTCTATTTGTTATTTTAATTTCAAATATTTATTTTACTGTAATGAGAATGCTTATGGAAGGAAGGATCTATGCTCTTGATAGATTTGCTTATTTGCCTCAAGACAGGGTCTCCCTTGTGTAGCCCAGGCTGGCCTGGAGCTCTTTCTTCCTCTAGTGTAGCCTTCTGAGTGCTGAGATTTTGGACATGTACCACCCATCCCACTCACAACAGCTCTTTAAGTGAGTTCCATCATTGCCTATAGGCACAGTGCACAGAGGGCAAAGGTCATTAAGCTTCAGTGTGCCCAACAATCCCTCTCTCTGGCAAGTCCACTCAGATGCAGAAGCCCGGCCCTATACCTCAGAGGTGTACCTCATGTGCATTTATGCTAGGGACCGTAAGTTACGTTTTAAGACAATTAGGTGTGTGTGTGTGTGTGTGTGTGTGTGTGTGTGTGTGTGTGTGTGTGTGTCCACGCTCACACAATGTTTCAAACTTCCAAACATCTGCCTGCATGTGCTTCCCAAGTCCTGGACTACTGAAAGGTGTGTACCACCATGCTTGGCATAATCCACATTTTAAAGTATCACCACACTTTGTAGAGAAATCAATGAGGTAGGTGGGAAAGAAGCAGGGAGATCAAGATCCAGGAAGTTCCTGGGCCTTGTGAGTCTGTTTTGGTTCCCAGTGTTTCCCAAGTGCTCAACCAGGGTCACTCTGTGTTTGTGGAGTGAATGAATAAATGTCTGGTTGGATGGGAGAATGCAATAATGCATCCCTTCAGATGTCTTCATGTTCAAGAGCAGAAATCCCTCTCATTGATGGGAAATTTGCCCTGGGCTAATTTGGCTACAATGGCACTGTGTTCCTCCAAATTAACTCTCTTCTCTATTTCCTGACTGGAGTAGTCCACAGAGGAAGTCTGCACAACCCAGACAGGGACGAGAAAGAGCAGGTGTGAAGCCCTCTGGAGGCCAGCACTGGCTAGACTTTCCCAGCTCCTGCAGGCTTCTTTCCGTGGTATGGGGCAGCAACTCTGGTCCAGCTCCTGCTGTCCATGTGCATCAGTGCATTTTCTCATTCGAATCCTGTCCTGTGCTGGTAGCTGTTTAAACTTCATGGAGAGAAGCACATCTCTCATGTAGGTCACATGCATGGGCGTCGCTGAGAGATGGGGAGGAGACAGAGCTTTGGTGCATCTCGGAAGTTTAGGGTTACTCTCCATCTCTCCTGCTTCATGTCCATCTTCTCTGCTGCACATCCTGCTGACCTCAGGAACCAGCTCTGAGAACATATGTCTCCCTAGGCGGTGGTGGCGCCACCTTTAAGCCCAGCACTTGGGAGGTAGAGCCTGGCAGATCTCTGTGAGTTTGAGGCCAACCTGGGCTACAGAGATTCAGGACAGGCACCAAAGCTACACAGAGAAACCCTGTTTTAAAACAAACAAACAAACAAAACAAAACAAAAAACAAACAAAAAGAACGTGTGTTATCTCATAATTTAACAGTGTCCCCCTACCCCAAGTGTCCTCTCCTGTTCTGCTTCCGAACATACCTTGAGCATAGAAACCGAATTTATGTACTTATTAATCCTGTAGTCTCTTGTGTTTTTCTATTCTGAAGTTTTTAGAAAAATCCTAAAATAGTAAGGAAAGATAACTCTCAACCTCTTGGCTGTCCTGGTACCAATGAAACCCAGTAGTCACCAAGAATGTTCTAGTGGGTGGGTCTCTCTCTCTCTCTCTCTCTCTCTCTCTTTCACCCTCCCTCCCTCCCACCCCACCCCCTGCACCCCTGGGTCTCACAAAGCTGTTTATGTTCTTTGCTTGCCCAAGAAGGATGCAAGGCAGCATCTCAGGTCTGGTTTTGCAATACGTGAACCCAGTGACTCCCGGATGAACCAAGAAGGTGATGTGGTTCAGCAGGCAATCATTGGCAGAGCCCCCCCCTCGCCACTTCCCCCACACTCTGGAGGGCTCTGCTTGGAAGCTGCTGCCTTTAGCTACCGTCCTGAGACTAAAGTTCAGTCCTAGTTTGAAGCCAGATATAACAAATCCTAATTATCTTGGATGAGTGAGGAAAAAAAAAATGAATGGATTTTCAGAGTCAAGCAGAAACTTGCAGGTCAGATGCCAGTGTTTCTAAGCTGAGAAGAGTGGGACCCACGCACAGATAAGCCATAGGGAGGGACCTGGGGCAGCTCATGGAGCTTGGACCTGCCCCATGGGAGCTACGGTCCTGCCTCCCCCATTCTTTCATCCGGTCCTTGTACATGCAAGGCAAGTGTTCTATACTGACTTCCACAGCGCGCTGGAGAATATAATGAATTAATTGACACTGGAAATTGAATGTAGCATTTCACACGCACTTGGCAGTGCTCTACCATGGGACGGTATCCTCAGTCCTGCCTTTCCTTCTGCTGTGAGACTCGATCCCACCAAGTTGCTTAGGCTGACCTTGAACTCTGGAGCTCAGGCAAAACTTGAGTTTGTAATCTACCTCCACACTGGCTTAAGTCTTCCTAGTAGTGGGATTATATATTTAGAGACAGAGTTGAGACTTGCAAATTCTAGTACCCCAGAGAACCGCTTAAACACACTAAACTCCAGATCGGCACTCTGATCTCTACCTTCTCTAGCCTATCAGGCATAGTTAATAGCCAATTGAAAGTCTTTACTTCAACTGGGTGGGACTAGGGACTACATATAGGTATTTGGGACCCAAGTGTAGCACCCAATGTTTAGGGTAAGGAGTTTTTAAAGGCAAAATCCACGGCCTGGTATGTCACTAGGCAGCTACAAGAGGAGATTTTGTTCAAGCAAGCAATTTAATAGCAGCTAAGATAAATTAGCTGAGACATCTTGACCTTGGCTTCCTAGATTAGAGCTATGTAATTTTCTACAGAATTCTCCATCAAGGAGATCAAATTCTAGTTAAACCTAAAATGGCCTCATCAAGAATACAAGATGGAGGAACTTCTGAACTGTCTTACCGTGTCATACAGTGATGTCTTCTGAGACTGTGAGGGGCTTTCTTCTAGAGTTTCAGAGCTCCACAGAGGAGCAGAGATTATTCTCAACTTCTTTTTTGATTTTTTTCTTCATTTCTGAGGTAAATAAGATGGTGAGGACAGTACAAAGGAACAAAACAAAACAAAAACTCAGGCTTCTCGTGGCCTGTAGCATTTGCTGGCATCCCCAGTGTACAAAGGGTCAGGTAAAGAAGTTGGAGAATATGGGCCAGGGGAGGACATGGACCCCCTGAAACTGGGCATGACTTGCCGAAGGAAGCTTTTGTTACCCAGTAGAGAGCAGGAAGTGGGCTCACGCCTACAAAGGAAGATAAAGCTCCCAACACAAATGTAAAACTCAAATTCAAAGATGAAATTCCTGAGTTTTTAAGACTTGTTGATGAATTTGGAAATGTAATACATATCATGTGAACCAAGCCAAGGACTTCTGAGGTCCACATGTGGCTGGGAACCTCTGTTAGTGACGCCTGCTGAAGAACCTTCTAGTACCTTGCTCAGTTCCAAAACAGGCCCACACACTTCCCTTCCTCCCCTCTCCTCCCCTTCCCTCCTCTCCCTTCTTCTTCCCTTCCTCCCCCTTCTCCCTCTCCCCTCCCTCCCCCTCCCCTCCCCTCCTTGTCAGGTGCTTTCTCAGCCTGTGCACACTTCCTTCACCGCCATTCAGGCCTAGAATAAAGATAATGCTTCACTTCTGTTTCCTGCTGGCTGTTCACCAGCATGTGCTGCTTGAGCCAGGAGTGCAGGAGCTGTGAAGAACCAGAGAACATTTTAAACTTTCATTCAGCACTATTTTTTTTTTATTAAAGCACTTTCTTTTTATAGTAAACTAGATGGAGGATGTTCAGAGTCCAGGTTCAGAGGGTGCAGAGGTTTGTGGCTCAGCAGAACCTGAAAATAGATTTGAAAAAGTACAGCCTGTTAAATCTTTAATCCTGCAGCACTCTTCCAGCTCTTGAGTGCTGAGACCACTGTAGTCTCCCTCTGTACCGGGAATACAATGCAGACTGTGTGTGTGTGTGTGTGTGGGGGGGTGTCCATTCCGCTTTTCATGTCTAGTTTACTTTATGTCTTGATATTTATTTATTTGTTTGTTTATTTGTTTATTCATTCATTCATTCGTTTGTTTGTTTGTTTGTTTATTTTAGCATCTTTAAAACAGAGCATGATGCCCAGTCTGACTCCAAGTCTGTGGACTTGTCAACTCCCAGTTTCAAGGGCTGATAATCCATTTAACATAAAGTTGTTTCCCTAGATGACAACCCACACACCCCATTTAGTGAACACATGCTGCAAATTAAGGCACATTTACAAGGCATGTATATTTTGTTTACATAGAACAAGGCATTTGAAACTTACCAAACTGTTGAGAATGGGGAAATTCATTGTATTAAAATGAATGGGCTGGGGCTGGAGCTCTGTTGTCAAATGCTTGCCTGGCATGCATGGGACTCTGGTTTCATCCCCAACACGGCAGAAACTAGGTGTGATGGTGCATACCTGTCCCTCTAGCACTCTAGGTGGAGACAGGAGTGACACATCATCTCACATATGAAATTTAGGTCCATAATTGAGTACTGCCGATGCTATTCTGTTTCAAATTTTTATTATGTTCTCTGCTGTTCTCTATGTGTGAGATAGAAAACATAGGCTTACATAGGCAAGTGTGTTGAGATCGGAGTCAGCTCTTGGCTTCCACCTTGTGGAGTCAGGGCTGCCAGTGCCCAGCTGCACTCCAAGCTAGCTGAGGCTATGAGCTTCCAGCCTAGTCTCTGGTCTCTGCCTCCCACCTCACCCTAGGAGTGCTGGGATTCCAAGTCTGCCCCAGTGCACCCAGCTGTTTTATGGGAGTCCTAGTGCTTGAACTTGGGGCTTCACACTTGTGTGCCTAGTGCTGTTACTAGCTGATCCACTGTACTGACCTTGCACTTCTAATGTCTTTGTATACTTTTAAAGGTTGTTTTCTTGTTTTTAGGTATGGACACCTGAGTGTGGCTGCTTGGGGTTGGGGGGGCAGAGGCATCACTGGAGCTGGAGTTGTAGGCAGTTGTGAGATGCCCCACCTGGGTGCTGGGAACTGCATTTGGGTCCTCTGGAATAACAGTGCACACTTTACCACTGAGCCACCTCTTCAGCACTCTAGATATTTTGCTTCTAGCTGTTCAGTGAGGCAGCGGGCTCATCCTCTCCTCTTCCTAACTGAAGCATACTTTTGCACGGCATAGTGATAATTAGAGAACCTTGAGCTCTGTCTCACTGGCTATTACTGGGCCTGCTGCAAAGACCCATATCGCTGATTGGGTGTGTCCTGATAAATGATGTGTTCTTTATTTAATGACTGGGCATGGTGGGTGTAAGTTTGGGGTCTTCAGTCTCGGAGGGAGAAACAATCCCCCCAAAACTGTATTCAAGTACATTTTGTGGTCAGATAGTTGCCCTTGGATGTATGCATAAGCCAAGCCCATGTGTCCTTCCGGTACGAGAGACAACTGACCAGCTCACCCCAGCATCGCTCCTTAGTTGGATCCCATTTCCCTTTATCATTTCTCATTCCAACTGGGTACCACAAAATCTATGTGTATCAGTCATCTGTTTCCTTTCTGCCAGAGAGTGTTGGTACTGTGGGCTAGCACAGGAGTATCCAGGTTGGATTTCTTGGTCTTTCGTTTATTGAATAGAGGACTGTGAGCAAGGTCAGCTGGGAGAAGCCCAGCTGTCATGAAAGTAGGCAGATAGCCTGGTTATACAGCCAGAAAAGGAACGTGACTACTGTGTACCGTCATGGTACAGTCCTTTATGTTTTCTATCAGTCATAGGCTTTCTGCTGGGCCACCAAGGGACCTACTCTTCCTTTGGCCTGGGTGAAAATGACTGCTTGTAATGGCCAAAATCCAGGTGCAAGCTTTTGAAACAGTCATGGCTGGATCTTGTGGAGTCAGAGCTGTGTTTTAGTGAAAGCTGCCTTGGATATGGTGTAGTTTGCTTACACTGTTCACTTTCAGAGCCTCTGGCCTGCTGACAGTCCTCTATTAAAGGCAGCTGGAGCACCAGGGAAGGGCCTAGCAACTGCCCATTAGGGCATCCCAGCATCTTAGCTGTTTTTTTTAAAAAACATTTTGTTGTATCTGTATTTGCATCTAATATGTCCATCATCTCACAAAGTTTATATATTCATCATCACTGGTCTCTCCTTCTTCTCCTCCCAATTTTTGTAGTAAGGTTAACACTTAAATCCTACTTTCTCAGCCAGTTTCCAGGGTTCCATACTGTTAATTACAGTCCTTATGCTGTACATTGGCTGTCCCTCTACTGTTCCCATACAGCCTTTGACCTAACTCCCCAGTCACTCACTAGTCCCCTCTTGCTATGTGTTCATTGTTTACATATTTATTTATTTTTATTTTTGCACATGTTTAATTTTTTCAAATTTCCCCCTTTCATTAAACATAGATTCTTTTCTAATGCAATATAATCTGAATACAGTTCCCCTCACTCTACTCCCATTGCTCCCTCCCCACCTCTCTCATCCAGATCCACTCCCCTTCTGTTTCTCATTAGAAAAGAAATAACAAAAAATGACAAAATAAAATATAATAAGATAAAACAAAAAACATCATATTGAAGTCAGACAAGGTAAGCCAACAGAAAAATAAAATGGTCCCAAGAGAAGGCACAAGAATCAGCGATCCATTCATTCATACACTCAGGAGTCTCATAATAGCACTAAACTAAAAGCTATCGTGTATATTGCGGGTCCACCTTAGCCTATTTTAATGCCATCTGAACATTAAAGGGCTTACAGTGGAGGCTTATCAGAACAAACTTCTGTCTTAGTTAGGGTTTCTATTGCTGTGAAAAGACACCATGACCACGGCAACTCTTATAAGGAAAACATTTAATTGAAGTGGTTTGCTTACAGTTTCAGAAGTTCAGTCCATTACTATCATGGTGGGGAGCATGGCGGCATGCAGGCAGATGGTAGCTGGGAGTCCTACGTCTTGCAGGCAATAAGAAGTTGACTGAGACAGTGGGTGGTGTCCTGAGCATAGGAAACCTCAAAGTCCACCCCCACAGTGACACACTTCCTCCAACAAGGCCACACCCATGCCAACAAAGCCACACCTCCCAATGGTGCCACTCCCTATGAGATTATGGGGCCGATTACATTCAAACTACCACAGCTATAAACCTTTAACAATATTCAATGGTGGTCTCCTTTTAGCCACATACCCCTGGGGAGAGCTGGGCTATTTTTAGTATCTCATTGTTTCAGAAAACATCCAAAAATGATTTGGAAAAGAGTGTTTACATATGAAAACTGTCTTGGTCCTAGGCAGGACAACCATGGTAAGAAAAATAGGTAGACACTGTGTGAGGGAACTAGTGCTGTGGATATTGCTCTGTACAAATAAAATGCTGTTTGGCCAGTGGCTAGGCAGGAAGTATAGGCAGGACAAGAGAGAAGAGGATTCTGGGAAGTAGAGGGCTGGAGAGACACTGCCAGCCGCCGCCATGAGAAGCAACATGTAAAGACACTGGTAAGCCACAAGCCATGTGGCAAAGTATAGACTAACAGAAATGGGTTAATTTAAGATAGAAGAAGTAGATAACAAGAAGCCTGCCATGGCCATACAGTTTGTAAGCAATATAAGTTTCTGTGTGCTTTCTTGGTTGGGTCTGAGCGACTGTGGGACTGGCGGGTAAGAGAGATTTGTCCTGACTGTGGGCCAGGCAGGAAAACTCTAACTACAAACTAGATTGATTTTTTTTTTTTTTTTTTTTGAACATGGTTGAAGGTTTCTAGTTTTTATGAAGAAGACTCCTTCATGTTAGTGACTCATCATGTCTTTCTTACAGGAGGAGAGAGAAGGAATTCTGAGACCATTTATGCCTGGCCATGCTGGCTTTGCCCAATGGGGACAGCACAGGGGCAGGCAGCCTTCTTCCCCCTGAGGCTTCCTGTGTGTCCCAGAGCATGCTGGGGAAGGGACTTTAGAGTCATTTATATCTAGACACATCAAAGGCTCCAGACAATTCTGTACCTGTTTGTCTATTGCCAAACCCAGCAAGGGGAACCAGCATGGCAGTCTCCCTCTGACTCACTGAGTGGAGCGGGGTGGGCAGGTGATCAGGTTCACTGGACCTGGTTTGCTCCACACAGGCAGCACTCCTTCCTGTGAAGGCAAAATCATGTTGTCTCTTGCCAAAGATGATCAGGTAATGAGATGATGTTGATTTTTGTCTTTGTCTCCTGGTGCCAGAGCAAACTCAAGATGGCTTTGAAAACGCTGATGATTCTTAATCCTTAAGAAGAATGTGACTGTCATTCAACAGCGTAGGCAGGCAGTAAATACCTGGGCATGAATTCAAGGGAGTACACCATTCAGACATGCCACAGCTAATTAAATTAAATTAACTCTGACAACTAATTAAAATATTAATTAAAAGAAATATGGAAAAAATAAATAGCCAAGATAAAAAGATGACTTTGGGCTCCTCTTCAGAATAGTAGTTCAGCACATCAACACATACATGCTTAAACCCTCCACTCTTTTGTTTCTCTCAAACTTTTCTTTCTTTCTTTCTTTCTTTCTTTCTTTCTTTCTTTCTTTCTTTCTTTCTTTCTCTCCTTCCTTCCTTCCTCCCTTCCTTCCTTTTTTCCTTCTTTCTTTCTTTTTTTTTTTAAGATTTTCTGTATTTTTAAGTAAGTATATGTGTGAGTGTCTGTGTGGGTATGTACACATGAGTGCAGTATTTGCAGAGGCCAGAAGAGAGCACCAGATCCCCCAGAGCTGGAGTTATTGTCAGTTGTGAGCAGCCTGCTTAGGTGAGAGGAAACCAAACTATGTTCTTCTGCAAGATCAGCCTATGCTGTGTTTAGTTGTTTTTGATGGGTTATATCTGCTGTAATTTTAGAGGTAAAGTGCAAGTCATTTTCACTCTTTTTGTCCTTATAAGTTATCCAGATATTTAGATCAAGAAAAGGCAGGCTGTATATGCACATTTTTGAGAATTGCTAGGAAGAGGGGTGGAGCCAAGCTTCAAGTATTTTGCAACCTGCAAATCAAGAAACAGTCCCCTGAGCTTTGTTTCATAATCCATGCTAGTCTTGAAATTGCCACCTCCTACCCCATGGGGCCTTAGGAGTCCTGGAGTTACAGGGGTATACCATAATGCCTGACCACACTTTCTCCTTACAAATGTGCAAAGTGTATTTTAGCCATGTTTTTAATCGTGTGGAGTTTTGGAAAGACTACTGCACTTGAAGAAGAGAGAAACGGGCTGGAGTTCAGGTTGACACTGTCTACTTCCTGTGCCTCATCAAACATTGGTGGTTATACTTTAATCTCTTCTGTCAAGGCTGTGTCTGAAAGAACACTCAGAAGAGAGAAGGAACAAAAAATGCCTTCAAGATGGCCCCTACTGGAAAGTGCATTGCAGGTCACAGAGGTCCTGTTATATACAGTGACGATGATGAGTGAATGTACCCCACCATGCTCATTGAGCATTATTGATTCTTAATCGTCTCAGTGTCCACACGAAAGGATGAACTCACTACTGATTCAGCAACAGTTTTCAAAAAGAAGAACTTAAAATTTTCATCACCAAGAGCCTTTCAAAGCCAGAGTTTGTTTTTTCCTGGTTGACACTGGAAATATGCATTTAACGGTCCTGCCAGCCTCAGAGCTCTGATCATGGAAGAGCATGACTCACCCACAGTGGGAATTCTTTCCCACACTGTCAAGCCAGAGTTGCCCACCCACAGATATTGTGCAGCTAATGACTAAAACATCCACCTGTGGAGTGTAGCTAGCTTGTACCCCATCAGGGTGAGGCTGCTGGTGGGTTAGTTGGCAATCATGTGATCATATTAGATCCTGAGCACTCACTTAGCATGGGGTGTGGGACAATGTAAGATGGCAAAGCAATTTGAGATCACTCCCCCTTGAATGGAGTTCTCTTTGACAGGGGAGGCTTCCCAGGTACCTGGTCACCACTGCAGAGTGCTGAAGGAGCCATGACCTGCTGCATAGAGGGTTCACATAGACTGGGATCCAGTGCAGGAGTAGAGTATGAAGTCCTTTCCATTGTGTGTCCTTACATCCTTCCTTGTTAACTGGGCGAACGAACGTGCTATTCCCATTGAGGAATAGCAAGGGCTGTTTCACTGCACCTGGCTTTCCTCCCAGTGCTGAGTCATGAGTGGCCGTTTGAAATCCTGCAAAGTGAAAGGTGCCTTTGTTCTGTCTCTCAATCGCTGCTCTCCCAGGATGGCCAGTTACTCTCCAATTGTTTCCTGTTGTCAGTACTTTGTCTGGCTTGTATAAGTCCAGCTTCTTTCTAACAGCCTCACCTGCTTTCTCCTCATCTGCTCATTCATGGAGCAGTTACTTATATCCATGGTGATCTTTGTATGTACGGGGAGGCGTGTGTGGTGTTGGGGTAAGCAACATGAATAACCAAGGTAGACTCCCCTGGAAGAGTCATAGTGGCAAAACCCTCAGATATTCAGTGGTATGTGTGGAGCAGATGTAAATCCAGAAGGTTGTTGTGACCTTGTCTTCTGGGGGTGTAAGGAATGCTGGGTTCCCAGGCCAGGTGTATCATTTACTGAGAGAAAAGTTTTGACTCAGGACCTTCCAAGACGAAGTTCTCAGCCCAAAGGTTATGTATTTGCCCTGGAGGGACAGAGGACAGGGGTAAGGGACAAAGACAGGAGAGAGAGGACAGTGGAGAAGGGGAAGGGAACAAGGGACAGGGAGCTGGGATATTTGTTCCAGATGGACAGAGGACGTCCTCTGGATAGAGAGGAGACAGACATGGCACTTAGGCAAATGGCGGTTTATAAAGGTACAAGAGGAAAGCCCATATTAGGATGAGATGTTTAATGTAACTGGGCTTGTTAACTGGGTGAGCCAAAGGGGTTTTTATTGCGGGACTCCAATATTTGGTATCTTTCAGTTTTCACATACTTTGGTAGGTGGACCTTGGTGGTCAGCCTCAGAGGGAGGAAGTGGCCAAATAAGGGAATGGACCTTGGAATGGAATCTAATAGTTTTTAGCAAGGCAGAGGAATGGGAGGGAAGGGCAAGGCTGCCAGAGCCAGGCTTGTCACGCTCAAGCTGCTCAGAATCCCTTCATTCACTCTTTCTTTTTCTGTAACCAGCGGCACCTCCTTCCCTTCTGTAAGAGGGAGAATCCCTAACTTGTAGCCCGTGATAAGGGGAAGATGAGAGAGAGAGAGAGAGAGAGAGAGAGAGAGAGAGAGAGAGAGCGAGCAGGGACAGGGAGATGGCTTAGTGGGTAAGTGTGTGACCTTGTAAGCATGAAGACCTGAGTTTGAATCCTCAGTGGCCATGGGCATGGCTACTTGTTTGTGTAACCTTGGCATTGTGAGGTAGAGATGGGTGGCTCCTGAGAGCGCATTGGCCAGTCAGCCTTACAAACAGTAAGCTCCAGTGACGGTGCCCTTTTCTTCCTTCCTCCCTTCCTTCCTTCTTCCTTCCTCCCTTCCTTCCTTCCTCCCTCCCTCCCTCCCTCCCTCCCTCCCTCCCTCTCTCTCTCTCTCTCTCTCTCTCTCTCTCTTTCTTTCTTTCTTTCTTTCTTTCTTTCTTTCTTTGTGGTTTTTCGAGACAGGGTTTCTCTGTAGCTTTGGAGACTGTCCTGGAACTAGCTTTGTAGACCAGGCTGGCCTCGAACTCACAGAGATCCACCTGCCTCTGCCTCCTGAGTACTGGGATTACAGGCATGTGCCACCACCGCCCAGCTAACAGTCCCCCTTTCTTAAGGCAATGCGGAAGAAAGCAGCTGAGAAAGAGTCCTTTGGTCCTCCCGGGCCTCTGCATAGGCATGGTGTTCTTGTGCTTCTGGGACCCAAGGTGTGCGTCCATGCATCCATGTGTCCTCGTGTTGGAGGGTCCCTGCAGGTGTCAGACAGGAATGCAAACCAAGAGAAGAGATGAGAATGAAGACCCAGTGCAGACTGACTTCATCAACCTGGATCAGACTCTGGGGAGTCTATTGCCAGGTGGTTCATTGTCAGCATATTAAAACCCCAGTATAATTTAGGGAAAGGTTTCCAGGCATCAATCAGTCCAATTTTAGGTGCACAATAAAGCTTAAGGTGTAATTACATAGAAACTCTTTTACAAAGTACATGTGACCATGAGGGTGGGTTCTATGGTTGAAAGGCTAGAACCTAGTGTGATCTCTAACCTTTAGTTATAGAGGTCAGCAGGCCATAAAGTACATGTGACATCTTCCCTAAGGATGGGTAACGGGCTGGGGAGGAAAGAGCCTGGGATAATTCTGGAGAATTGGGGTGAGGTCTGTCCCTTCAGATAGCAGAAAGGTCACCAGGTCACCATTAACCACATCTGCTCTCAGCTCTCTGGATGGAATGCAGGCAATTGATTTGTATCTCCTCCATTGAGGAGACATCTCTGTGTGTCTCCTCATTCCTGGTTCTCTTAGTGCTTCTCTGTGAGTGCAAGGACCTGTGTGCCCCCAACACACGTGGGGGTAGTGAACTTGCAGGCTCTTGAGGCCTGGTGATGTTTGTTCAGGATACCAGGTACAAGCCTGTCGTAAACCATCTTCTGTTTGGTAAAGTTAGGCAGGCTCATCGTTCATCCTTCATGCGCAGGGGCATGGAAATCCAATCTCGGTGCAAAGGGCAGTCAGCATCCAGAGTTGAAAGACCAGGACATTAACAACTGGTAGGAAGACAGTAAGAAATGAGGTTTCAAGTTCCTCTCAGGAATCTTCTCAAAAGTGAGATTGATGCTACCGTTTGTTCATTTGTTCGCTTGAGGTGGGGGCTCAATGGCCGGAAATTTGGGATACAGCCCAAGCTAGCTTTGAACACATGATCCCTGCATCTCAGACTTCTGAATGCTAAGATTTTAGGAGCACACATAGCTAAAGTTACTGACTTTTCAAACCACCCATTAGCTCAGGGTCTTTAGCATCTACTGTATACACACTAGCTTGGAGGCTCAATTATGGCAAGTAGCTCAGAAGCCTACCTGAGCCCCAGCTTTCATGGTTAAAAAGAGATTACACCAGCAGCCAGACTGAGCATGCAGACTGAGCATTCACCTTGGCACCTCCACTTTCTACAAATTGTCAGAACTTGCTGGAAATTTGAGGGGTAGTCATTGGGCCACATAAATGATGGCAGTCACAGTGGGCAAGGTGGGAGGACCTTTTTTTTCTACAGTAGCGTTTACATCCCATCAAACAGATACTCCTAGTTATGTAATAAGAAACAAAATGTTTTAACTTATTTAAATATGTTAACTAAAGCCATTGTCTGAGCCAAGTCACTAACCACATCTGGTTCACAAATCATTTCTCCCCATTGACTCTGAGTGCTGATGTAAGTTCCACAGAAATAGCTATTATTGGAAGACAATACTTATTAATCAATAGATCTCCAGAGGAATTTGAGCTTTGGCAGGAAAGTCTGTGCATTCCCCAAGCTTTGCCTAATGCACTGGTAAGATTCTTTCTAGATGGGGTAAAGGAAAATTATACCTGGGGTCAGGATAAACCTAATTACCTTGATGGGTCACAATTTGGTTAGCTTAAAGAATTTGTCCAGAAAGCCAATTCTTTATTCTATCGCCAAGCCATACTGAAAAATGTAATTGCCAGCAATCGGTAACTCATTCCTATGTATCTTTGGGTTTTCAGCTTCCACTGTGGACATTTTGAAGTCATGCACATTAATCTCAGGGGAGATAATAAATGTATGTGGGAAAAATACATATTCATTTTGGCATTCATTTCCATGAGTAGAATTAGTGACTGATACTTGGAATTTTGTAGTATATTTCAAAGATATTTAAAGACAGAAAATGTTAGTCACAGAGCTCTAGATTGTACCTCCCAACCAGGTGGATCCCAGGAGACATGTGACATCTTTGGTTGTCATAACTGAGAGAGGGTACCCTTGGCTTCTGGTGCGGCTGAGGCCAAGTGGCTATGGAATATTCTATCATACATAGAGCCGCTGCCCTCAGCAAAGAATCACCTGGCCCCAAATTCCAGGAGTGCCGAGGTCAAGACATTCCAACCTGCAGAGAATACATGCTGAAGGTAAGTGCTGGCCTGGATGATTTATTAAAATGAAATCCTATGCAGAGCTGGGGCAATGGCTCCATTTATAAAACTTTTGCTGAGTAAGCATGAGGACGTGAGTTTGACTCACACACCCACCCCACACACATATGGTATCTTGATGCAGTGGCTTGCATTTGTAATCCCAGTGCTGACGATGTGAAGACAGGGGGATCTCTGGGGCTCCTCAGCCAGTCAGTCTGCCAAATTGGAGAGATCCATTTTCAGTGAGAGACCCTGTTTCAAAAAGCAAAGTAGAGAGAGACTGAGGCAGACACCTGATGCTAATCTCCGCCCTCCACACAAAAGCACACGCATGCACACACACATGAACATAAACACAGAAGCCTATGAAACTTAAGTAACAGAGAGATAGTGTCTAAGACCTTGGGCTTTCCAAGGGGAGTCATTGACTGTTTTGATCTTGTGCAGATGACCATAACTACCATGAGTTCTCAAGTGCACGGGCCTTGTCACATTTGGAAGATACTGTTTTAGAGCAATCCTCCCCATTCTCTGGCTTTGCAAATTTTTCCTCCCCCTTTTCCGCGGTATTCTCTGAACCTTGAGGGTGGGGATGATGGTGATGGTGGTGGGTGCATGGGGTGGTGGTGGTGGTGGTGGTGGTGGTGGTGGTGGTGGTGGTGTGTGTATGTGTGTGTGAGTGTGTGTGTGTGTGTGTGTGTGTGTGTGTGTGTGTGTATGTGATATTTTAGTTTTTGTCAACAACACAAACCTAGACATACCCAAGGAGAAGAAACCTCAGTTGAGAAAGTACCTCCATCATGCTGACCTGTGGCCATATCTTGAGTGCTAAGTGACAGAGGTGGGCCCAGCCCTGTGTGGGCAGTGTCTTTCCTGGCCAGGTAGGCCTGAGCTGTGTGAGAAAGGTAGTTGAGCGAGTCACTTATCAGTGTTCCTCTATGGTTTCCTCTCCAAGCTCCTTCCTTGGCTCCTGCAATGGTATCCTTGATGACAGACTGTAACCATGAGCTGCAATAACCTCCTTCCTTCCCTACATTGCTTCTGGTCTGGTCTTTATCACAGCAGCAGAAAAGCAAACCAGGACAGTCATACAGGACACCATTAATTTTTAAATAAAGTTTTATTAAACATTCGTTATTCTCAGCTGTAAAGTCTGTAACTCTCATCAAACATTTTAGAAGGGAAGTTTTAATTTTTTTAAAATCTTCTTTGCAGGGGAAATTTTGTACCTAAGGGACAGGCATGAGTGTGAACAACTGTGTGTCAGTAGTATCCATCTTTGAAAGGGCCTAAGCGTGCATTGGGCCCCACAGCAGTTTTCTAAGAACAGCTGGAACCAACAGTTGTTGGTTTTTCTGTCCTTCTGCACTCCCGTCTTCGTCATTCATAGAGCCTATTTTAAATGTTCAACTGTAACTATGTCTTTTATGCCATCCAGTTTGGGAGGGCAAAGGGTTCAGTCCTTGCCTCTGTTTTCCAGGGTGCAGAAATCAGGAGGGGAGAATAAACCAAAAAACAAAACAAAACAAACAAACAAAACCACAGAGACGTGAAATACGCAGGAGAGATGGCTCACTGGTTCAGAGCACTGACTACTCTCTCAGAGCACCCCAGGGTTCAGTCCTCTTCACCCACATCACATGGGGCTGCTCACAGACACCTGGAACACCAGCCCTGGGGCTCTGCTGTTCTGACTGCTGTAGGCTCCTACGCTCCTGTGCACATACTCACACATGCACACATAATTTTTAAAACCAAAATAGATCTTTAAAAAGAAATGAAGGCTTTTATCATTGAAATGAAACACAACCCAAAGATTTGTCCTTTTAAAAACTAAAAAGCTGTAGTCTGCTTTTTGAGAGCTAGGAGAAGCATTAAAGGCAGTGATAAGAATACAGTCCCATAGAATTATAAGGTAAAGTTCCCACTAGCTTGGTTCAGTTGTCTCTGTAGGTTCCCCATCATGATATTGACACCACCCCCTTGCTTATACAATCCCTCTTCTACTGGACTCCTGGAGCTCGGCCTGGTGCATGGCTGTGGATCTCTGCATCTGCTTCCATCAGTCATTGGATGAAGGCTCTGTGATGACAGTGAGGGTATTCACCAATCTGATTACTGGGGTTGGCCACCTCAGGCACCCTCTCCACGATTGCTAGTAGTCTAAGCTGGGATCATCTTTGGTGGATTCCTGGGAAATTCCATAGCACTAGGTTTCTCTCTCACCCCGTAATGTCTCCCACCGACAGCTGTGGAGCCAGCATGGCACCGGACTAGACCCTCTGCATATGGGAGACAGTTGTGTAGCTTAGTCTGTTTGAGGGTTCCCTTGAAGTAGGACCAGGATCTATCCTAGTGCATGAGCAGGCTTCTTGGAGCCCATTACCTATGGTGCTCAGCCTTGATGCAGGGGGGAGGGGTTTGGTCTTGCCTCAACTGAATGTACCAGGCTTTGCTGACTCCCCATGGGAAGCCTTAAGCTTCTGGAGGAGGGGATAGGGGGTGGGTTGGGGGAAGTGGAGGTGGGGTGAGAGGAGGCTCTGTGGTTGGTATGTAAAATGAATTTTAATTCTGAAATAAAAAAAAAAAAGAATTATAAGGGATTTTTAAAAACCACAAGAACATACACCAAGCAGTTCTGTGACATGTTTGTAAGTCTGAGACTGACTTTAATTTTCTCTAAAAATAAAGCAATTAATTTCAACTGACCTTAAAAGAAGAAGGGAATCTGAGCAAACCAGCAGCCATGAGAGGACAGAAGCGCTGGCCAAACAGCCACAGGCCTGGACCGGGGCTGGCTAGCGGGCACATGTGTCCACAGGAGCCACACTGCGTTCACTGCTCAGCTGCTGCCACACTGAAATTCTTAATTTTTTAAAATTCAGAATCTCTCATTTATTCTGTTCTGGGCACTGCAGATTATTTGACAGGTCAGATTCAAATTATGTTTTAAGGTACAAGTAATTTAAAGCCTTAAGAAAAAAAAGTTATTCAATTTGTTTGTGACAAGATCAGTGTTCTTTGCAAACTTACAAGGTCTCTTGGTAAAAGTCATCTAGAAATCTGTGGGTCCAACGTGATTTCTTTAGAATCGCCAGGGTAGGTAGACCTCCTGGAGCCATTTGTTACCTCAGGAGTTTTATAGTGACCTACACAATGGACATCCCCTCTTCCAGGGATGTTTTCTGATTTTCTTTGTCTGGTTCCAACAAGGAATATGCTGGATAAGCGTTCTGCAGTTCATTCTAGGGTAGTTGATGAGTTAACTATTTTAAGCTTTTCCGGCACTTGGAGACCTTTAAAGTCTTAATAGGAATTTTTTTCCAGGTCACTTGCTAGTGAACCTTGGAAAGCTTTGGCAAGTTGACATGATGCTTGTCCAAAAGAGGATTCAGCAAGACTTTTCCGGAAGCTCTAAGAAAACAAAATACATTGAGAAGTAGTGTTAGGAGGCTCACTGAGAGATTTTCTGTAGCTGTGGTCTAGCTAGCATTGTCCCTCTGGTGCATGGGTTCATTGTGTGCCGTTGTGTTTAAGATTTCAGTTGTTCATTTGAATTAATAACCTGCTTCTATTATGAAATAAAAACTCACATCATGACCTCAAAGCATTGCGTCTCTCCTTTTATCCATTTTTGTGTTTTCCTCCTTGCTTTCATTTTTCCATTTCAGTGAAAAATGAGAGGATTTGTAGATGAGATTTTCTTTTTGTTGTTGTTTTGTTTTGTTTTTGAGGCAGAGTCTTTCTCTGTAGCTCTGGCTGTGCTGGAACTCACTATGTTTGAAGCCAATGGTGTCACTTGAAAGGTAATGTAGGAGTCACAGGTTTGAGGCCAGTCTGAACTACATGGAGAGGCCCAGTGGGTACCTGATAAAGACAAACTGTTATTTCATAGCTCCAGCTTTGATATCAAGAAGTCAGGGTGAGAAAATAGAAAAGCAGGCTGACTCCCTCTTCTGGTACTGTTGACAAACATTGTCCAGGACTTGGGAACCTCTGTCCTCAATTCTCACCTCAATTTCAGAGGCCTCTCCTGGCTGTTTTATGGAGCTGCCACCAAGCGATTGGCCATGGTGTGTGTAACTTTTCTTATGGCTGTGACAAAAAAATATCAGACAAAACAGCTTGAGGCCAGTGGGGTTTGTCCCGGCTCGGGATTTGAGGCTGTAATCCGTCCAGGTGCGGGGGGTGAGGCACTGTGAGTCTGATGGGGTTGGTCACACCCTGTCCACAGTGGGGAAGCAGAGAGATGGATGCTGGTGCCCAGCTTGTCTCCTCTTTATGCAGTCCAGGACCCGAGCCCATGAGATGATGTCACGCACCTTCCCTACTCCATCAAACCTAACTAAAAACACACTCGAAGGTACACTCAAGGTGTGTTTCCATGTTTATTCAAAATCCCAGCAAATAACTAAAGAAGCATTAACAATAAATGAACTGAAAAGTAAGTTCTACTTATCGAAAGGGAAATAAATGCATGATGAATATTCATAATGAAAATGTTAAAAAAAGATAAATCTTTCAAAAGAGAAAAAGAGGGTGATGGATACAGAAGAATAAAACAAACCATTCATTTTCCAAGTATGTAGAGACAGATCTCGGCTCCATATTAATTCTTAGGTCCCAACCTCTCAGCTCCCACGGTCTAGGGCAACTCTGCCACCTCTCCGTTTTGTTCCAGGTTTGCTAAGAGCACCCACCACACGCTGTTTTTTACTGGGAAAAGGTGAATATGGCAGGAAAAGGTTCTGCTGGGCTCATCTAAGCCGTTTGATGGCCCTGATTCTTGGCATGGATGCACTCAGAAGGTCTGGGGCTGAGACGTCAGGACGACTAGGAGGTCTACAAGCATCGCATGCCACCGATAAAGAAGACAGAGGAGGCTTGGCGCCAATCAGGGCGGTTTGGCCATCAGAACCAACGTGGGCTGGCAGTAAGTGGTTCTGCCACCCAGGTCAAGGTCCTGTTCAGGAGATTAGAGACAAGTCAACACTTTAACTTGAATCCAAAAGAGAGTCTTGGCTTTTAGCCTGTCTGCTTGTCCTGGATACTTGCTGATAGACTCACTGAGCCACCTAGGCACTTCAGAGTGCCAGAGTGAGGGGAAGTGAACAGGTGCTGTGGAGCCCGGGTGTGAGCCCGAGTGAGGTTTCTGCTCACTGCAGTTCTTGAGCGAGATGATTAACTTCTCTTCGACACTAACACAGGAAGCAGACTCCCAGCTTCCTAGAGAGGCTACATGAGGATTAGAAAATGCTTAATGAATACTTACCCAGATGTTCTGGTTTCTTTTCCCATTGCTTCAATAAAATAGTTCAACAAAAATAATTTAAGGGAAAAAGGGTTTATTCTGCCACGTAGGTCAAGGCACCAGGAGCTCAAAGCATCTGGTCACCGCTATCTACAGCAGAAGAGGGCACTGGATGTCTGCTGCTGCCAGTTCCCTTTTCTCCATTTTTACAGTCCAGGATCCCACCTAAGGAATGGGGTTACCCCAAATGGGTACGTCTTCTCACCTCGATTAGTGAATCAGGGTATTCCACACAGGTCTACCTGGCAGCACATCTCTCAGGTGATTCTGGATTCTGTCAAGCTGATAACACCAGCCTTCACACTGGATAGTGTGTTTAGTTTGTTGGTGAAATACACAGAGAATGGAAACATTAAAGGAAACAGTCTGCAGGTGTCTGAAGTCAGGCACGGCAGGTGACCTAACGAGTAATGGGCGAGGCCACAAGCTCATGCCCTGTCTGTGCAGGGAGCTGGCTCTGGTGGTCAATGGTGGCCTGCAGGCCTTTTTGTTTGTTTTTTGTTTGAGACAGGGTCTGAAGTATCTAGGCTAGCTTTAAACTTCCTATGTAGTTGAGGATGCCCTTGAATTCCCGACCCTCCTGATGCTACCTCCTAAATGCTGGGATTATAGGCATGCATCTTCACTGTGGTTTGCCTCTGGGCTTTTGAGTTATACGGACTGGATCTGTTTTCTGTGAAAGTAAGAAACATGCAAAGGTTCATCCTGTCTTTCCGGTGTTAAATTTTAATGCAGGAATAAACCAGTCAACTCAACAGACAAGCAGAGAGCAGCCTCCTCACTGAACTGCTGATCTGTGCCACATTGTATTTGAGATTATATTATATTGACATGATTTCAGAGAAGCTACAAAAACAATACAAAGAATTCATATATACCATTGAACCAGATTTTCTGATTGTGTGTATTTCTTCTTCTTCCCCCGCCTCCATATATCTGTCTCTTCCCCCCAACCCCCACTCTCTACATACCATTTCCTAAGACTAAATGCTCAGAGTCTAAACACCCAAGACCCAGCTCTTGGTTTCTGAAAGCCATTCTCTATTGAAACAAACTTGGATTTCTTTTTTCATTTCATTTCATTTCTTTTCTTTTCTTTTCTTTTCTTTTCTTTTCTTTTCTTTTCTTTTCTTTTCTTTTCTTTTCTTGGGAGAGGTTTCCAGAGCTGGAACAGGCAAAGGAGAAGAATGGATTGTGGTGTCTTCTTGCTCCTGGAGTCAGAAGGACTCAAAATGCAACACACTGAGCGCTCACCAGGATCTATTTGAAGAGATTCTACTGGTTAAATAAGGATGATGTGAGCATTAAAAGGAACAACAGTGACAGATTATAGCCCATTTAACAACATACTCCTCCAGCAAGTTTGCACTGATGGACAGTCCTGTCAGAATGCCAGCCAAGAAAACTGGAGGCGTGGATGGGCAGAGAAACACTGCCATTGGGCACCCGTGACTGAGTCACATGCAATATGCCAAATTCAATACATTGATTTTTAGTTTTTAGTATTTAGCATAAAATCTCATATTGAACACTGGGACTAAAATGGTGATTGTTAATTATCTTGATAATTTTTCCAGGAGAGTTAAAGTTTTAATTGCCCCCAAGTCTCTTAGATCTCATTTATTTGTCGGGAAAACTGATTATGGTGTATTCCCACATGTCCTTGCCTCCAGGGCCTGGGCATTTTGTCTGACCCCCCTGTCACCATAAGGGATGCGATTCATCTTCACGTCTTGGGGCAGAAGCATGGGTTCTGGTGCCATTCCCCCTCTGAGTCAAGCCCTGAGCACACCCGGTCCCCAAGCCTCACGAGAACCGGGACAGGAGATAGATTAGCCTCCACTTAATAGCAAACACATAGCCACGGAATGGCTTCTCTATGGTGGAAACCCAGGTGTGGCCATCACTTCTGAAAGCTGAGTTCCCTCACTTACACCAGCTTGGACTTTGCAGGCCTCAGAGCTCAAGGGTGTTTCTCTGCAGCAGAGGACACTGGGGACTTGGGTTTGGAAATCAGCATGCAGAGACACTGTTTCTAAGACTCACAGTAGCCCTTACATGCTGAGACTGTAGCTCAGGACTCCATATTAACAGAGTCAGAACATGATGTGATCCAGCCAGGTAGAGGGTCCACATGTGTCCTGCAACTAACATACTTCTGCATCCTGGGACCACACAGCAGAGCAAGGAGCTACCACTTTGAGATGCGTACCAGAAATGAGGCTGGGGCGGAGCAGAATCCATCTCCTGTCTACCACTCCACCTTCACTGGGGTTGCTGGATCCACATGAGCTTCATTCTCCCAGTCAGCCCTGTGCTCCAGGTAGGAATGACTGATGGACACTGGTTATAGCCTACCTTCACTCTGTCACCTGCTTGGAAGTGTCTCGACAGTCACTCTCTTCCACCCAGAGGAGCAGTTCAGAAGCACTCATCATAGGTCTAACCGGTGAGATCAGAGTCAGTTATAGGAGTCCTCATGGACAGGCAAGGGGCAGGGGCACTGTCTTCGATCCAATTTGATCCTCTGCTGCTCTTTTCCCTTCTATGACCTTCTCTGGTCTCTCCATGCTCTGCTCCTAGTGGCTGGTACCTGCAATCCTTCCTAAAGACAATCCTTGAGCTGGTTTTGCTGTTGTGCCTGGAGATAGTAAGAACTAAATGTGCCTAGGAATGCATCTCCATGACACAGCCTGAATTTCAGGACTCCAGGAGTCTAGGTCTCCCCAGGAGTCACTCCCGTAGAGGGTCCTGGTCCCAGGGTCATAGTATGTGGACAGAATCTGAGTCACTTGGAGGAAGCCAGAGCTGAATTCTGCATGGTGTGTGGGAGGGAACAGGTAGAGTGGCTAAGAGGAAGACTGGAGAAGGGCTGGAGGTGTGCATGCTCTGGAGAGGGCCGTGCTGAAGGACTGGAAGCGAGTGGCAGAAGGGGGTGTCATCAGAGTTCAGAGGCACTGGGGATAGTCTATCCAGTTGGTTGATCTACACTTGATGGGGCAAGGAAGGCCAGTTTACAGAATTGGATCTTTATGTTAGAGGAGTGAAGGGCCAGCCACAAAGCAGGAAGGAGATGGAGTCAAGATTGGTATTTGAAAAGAGTTGGGTATGGAGGCACATAGCTGTAATTCCAGCACTCAGGAGATGGAGGCAAGATTAAAAGTTCAAGGTCAAGTTTGGTTTCACAGCAAATTAGAAGCTAGATGGCATTACCTGAGGGCAGAGCAGAACAGAGAAAGAATGGCAAGAGACAGAAAGACAGAGAGACAGGGAGACAAAGACACAGAGGCGGGGAGGAAGGAGAGGAGGGGGGAGGGAGGAATAGATGAGAAGCAGACAAGAATTGATGGTGAGTTGCTGGAGTTATTACAACGGTCAAGGGGAGAAATGGTAGCGCCCACAGCAAGCCTGATGGTGGTGGTGGTTATAATTTATGGATGTAAACGTAAACGAATGTAAACCACCAGGGGTTCATGTGTTTGAACACTTGGTCCCCAGCCGGTGGCACTTTTGGGGGATGTGGTATCTCCCTGGAGGAGGTCTAAGGGGTTGTACCCTGGTCCCACTTCCCTTTGTCGTGCAGAGATGTGAGCCAGCAGCCTCATGCTCCTCTTGTCCCAGCAAACACTGCCAGGCTCTTGCCTCCATGCCTTCCCCACCACAAAGACTATATCCTCACACTGGGAGTTGGAATAATCCCATCTCCCTTATGCTGTTTCTCTGTCACAGTAAACCCATAAACACTAAAACTGTGGCTCTGTGATTCTTATTTAATAAGACCATTACATCTACAGGGATGTTGGCCCGTGATTTGAAGAACTGGAAGCTTATTTTGTTATTAAGGAACCCTATTTCAGCAAAGGGACTGTCAAAATCCAACCTTTCACAAGGGTGATGAGGGCTTGTAAAATGGCCACACATTTTTTACTAATAAAACCAAGTTCAACTTTTAAAAAGTGGTCTTCTGAAACGTAGCAAAGAGAAAAAAATCTCTCTGGTATTAAATAAAAAAAAATCATCCTTACTTTCAAAGAATTCAAAGATATTAAATACAAGGGCTGGCTAAGGGGCTCAGTGGTTAAAGGGGCTTGCTGCTAAGCCTGACAACAAGTTCGATTCTGATTCCCTAAGTTGTCTTCTGATCTCCACAGGTGTGATGTGGCAGGTGTGCCCCAAATAAATAACTACAATAAATTTTTTTAGAAAGACAAATATATAAAAACAAAAATCTGACAACAAAGATGTATTTGTTTGTTTTATTTGTTTATTTTTTGGCAGTACTGGAGCTTGAACCAGGGCCCCACATAGACTAGGCAAACACTCTTACCACAGAACTACATCTTTACTCTCTGGATTTACAACTCTAAAAACAATTTCATAAGAGAGAGAAAGCATATACCTGTGCTACCAATACACACATATTCATTCAAATGTGCATATCTATGTGTATTTCAGAATTATTCTAAAACTACAACCTAAAAGGGAAATCTTTATCAAATATACAGAAATAAACAGTAAACTTCTATAGAAAAAAATTGCTGGCTAAAAATGCACAAGTCATATGTAAACATTTTTAAGTTTTGTGGGTAGTGCATAATTCCACATTTTGCACTGATGAAATTGTGTCTTCCCAGGGGGTTCAAGTCATACTACACATGTTGCCTAGGTAGTCTCTAAGTACACATGTATTACCACTATCACTTTGAACAGATAAAGAAATTAAGGCATGGAAGATCCTATTCTTAAAGTTGCAATGAGTACCTGTAAGCTGTGAGTAAATTTTGGGACATTGTCCTGCACTGCAGACCCTAAATTGGGTACCCTACGTCTTTTCTGGAAAAGCATAACTGAGGCAAAGCACTCTCAGAGCTCTCTCTCTCTCTCTCTCAGTCTCTCTCTGTCTCTGTCTCTGTCTCTGTCTCTGTCTCTCTCTCTCTCTCTCACACACACACACACACACACACACACACACACACACACACACATGTGCCAACCCATGCACAGCTTAGAAACTGCTGATTTGTCTATGCACACTCCAATGCTACAGAGAAAAGATACCAGTGAAATGAAAAATTATAGAGTCCTCTGCATGAACAAAACATTTTTAAGCAAGGAGCTGGCTTCATTAAAGATCTTCTTTAAAATAGACAGTCTCTAATCCCCAACCATGTTTCCCCTTGTATGCAGGAAAAATAGCTGTATGAGAGCCTTTACCTAACATTTAGCTCTGTTGGCAGCTGGCATTTCTGTAAATATTGCATGAAACAGAGTTAGAATAAAATGGGCGCTGTCAGACCCACTAAGATCCCCAGATAATTAAGCCATAGTAGGTCTTTCTTTATGAGATGGAAATGAGAATTAAAGACGCTTCTTTGAGTATGGTAACAGAAATACTTAGCAACCTTTTCTAGAATGGCTGACTGTCAGCCTCACAGTGGTATCACAGAAGAGGGAGAGGCAGCCGGCTCTTGAGTAGTCCACAGAAGCAAGGAGGGCTCTGATTGGCTGATGTAAACCAGTGGCGCGGTCTAGAGGGGGCCTGGTGCTCCCACACTTTATGTGCTTCCCTGAGTAGATGGTCTTAGTAAACATCGTTGTCTAGACAATAGTTTCTAGAATAGTCTACAGAGGGCAATGTGAGCCATGCTCTGCAGGCAGTCCCATGCTCAGGTCCTTGAAGTTTGCCATCTAGGAACACCGAAGCCATAAGCACCATTCTTGCAGAAAGGGAAAGATTGCTGGTTTTGATCTTGGTGGAAAAAAAAGTCTGGAAAATCAAGTAGACATTCATCATAGGTCTTATGGGGTGTTTCAATCATCAGAAAATAAAAAGCTAAAATTAAAATTATCACAAGTATCTGCCAAAACTGTAACTCACTGAGTGAAATGTGCACTCTGGCCTTGGGGCTTATAATTAACAATTCTTACACCACCCTACTTCGTGTGGTCTCTCAGAATTTGACACATTTTCTGTCACTTACAGACACCATGGAATTATTTCTGTATTTCTTGGCACCTCATTCAGAAGCTCCAACAATAACTGTGTTACTCTAAATAATCCACCCACGTCCATGGCTCCTTCTCTTGGCTCTAATCACATCGTTGGAAAGACAGAGTGAGAGAAGCTGGCTTCAAGCATGAACATGTGACTGTCAAACCACGGGCTGGGGATGTCACCATCCACATCAGACAATAGTTTTTCCACCTCACTTCTGGTCACATCACTGGTTTTGAGCTCATTGTAATGTGTATTAGCAGAGACCAACCACATTTACAAAGCTCAAGGTTTATTACAGAAGCGATTTCTTAGCACAGGGCTTGAGTGACATACTTGGGCCCAAGTTAAAAGGAAGAAATCAGTTCAGTAGTTTTAAAAAAGAGGTATTGTGTGGGGCTAGAGAGATGGCTTCACGGTCAGAAGCACTTGCTGCTCTTGCAAAGGACCTGAGTTTGATTCCCAGCACCAATGTCATTTGGGCAGCTCACAGTGTCATCTATAACTCCAGATCCAGGGGATCTGATGCCCTCCCTCTTCTAACTTCTTTGGGTACCCACACTCTTGTGGCATACAAACACACACACACACACACACACACATACACACACACACACACACACACACACACACACTCAAAATCAAATCTTTATAATAGAAAGGAAGGAAGGAGGAGAAGCGGGGAGGGAGGAAAGAAGAAAATAAAGATAAGTCTAGACACTTCCAGACTTGGCTCACTCCTGGTCAGGTAAGGCACCTGAGGGCAACAGGGACTCACTCACCTCAGCATCCTACCGTGGACAGAATGCAATGGGTATTTCCCGGCTGGGTACCAGGATGCCAAGATGCAGCATTTCAACGGGCTCATCATCTGTAGCCACGATCTTATATTTTTGAATGATCTGTAACACACATTGAGACAAAAGCAGAATTAACCCTCTCTCCCACTGCTTTGTAGAATAGCCCAGAATGTGGATGTAGAAACCCAGTGAGGACTTTTACCCAGCAAAGAGCCAAGTGGAGCTGTAACTCAGCCAGTCGACGCCCGATGCACATCCTCTTCCCAAGGCCAAATGGAAGGTGGGCAAAGGGATTGATCTTTTTCTCTTTCTGAAGCCAACGTTCAGGTTTAAACTGCTTGGAATCTTCAAAATTGTCCTCACTGGAACCCAGCACCTGGGTATTTAGCATTAACACCGTCTAAAAAGCACACAGAAAGAGATGATTTTTTTGATAATCAGAAGCAAAAATAATTCATAGAAACACAGTAATGATGGTTGTATTGCTTGACATATGTTAGTGAAAGAACGATATATGTGCACATGTGTGGGGTAGTACATGTACCCATGTGCACATGCAGAGGTAAGAAGAGGACCCCTGCTGTCCCCTGTCTCTTTCCACCTCAGCCCCTTGAGAGAGGGTCTGTCAATGAACCTGGAATTAAGCTGGCAGCTAGTGAGGCCCATTGATCCTGCTCTGCCTGCCCCGAACAATGCTGGCCCAAACAGCCACATCTGTTTTTCTACATGGATGTTGGGGATTCAAACCTCATACTTGTCATACTCTGTCCTAGTGAAACATCCCCAGCACCCAGAATGCCACATTTTTGTGTTCCATGTCCATGACCACCTCCTCTCTCCATTTTTCAGAGGAAGAGGGTGAATCCTTCTATGGATCTCCAGAATGAATGCTCTCCTGTGACAGACACTTGGGAAGTGTAATCTTGTCAAGCTTTGCTAAGGAACAGATGCACAAATTCTACTTACTCCTTTGGGTAAAGTGTATTCACCCAGAATTGTTGGCTTGTCGAGAGTCCGAGATGTGAACGGCACACTTGGGGTAAGCCTGAAAAATCAAAATCAGAATTGTAAAGGTGGCCACAGACCACATTGTCGGATGTGGTGTAAGGAATAGATTCAGAATGAGAAGCAGAAATGTTGATAGAGTTCAGTCAGGGTGAGAAGAAACCCTCTCTGTTACCATGAGGAGCTATTGGCAGCTGACAGCTGCTGGGATGGGGAAAGCCAGGTTTTCTTTAGGGATTAGCCCTGATATATCAACTATCCTCCCCCCACACTCAAGAGTGTATGGCAACACAGATCAGACTTGATGGGGGAAAAAGGCAGACACAAAGTTGGGTGACTGAGGAAAGGGGATAGATCTGGGTGGAGTTGGGGGAGGGGAGTGAATATGACCAAGATATATTGTATGGCATCCTCAAAGAACTATGTTGTTTTTTAAAAGGAAATCCCTCCTTCTCAATACATATATGTCTTGTTTCTTATCACATTAGTTAAATCCCTATGTAAGTCTGGCGAGTGGCTCATCAATTGTTGCGTTCCATTCAATCTGTGTGCATCTCATGCTTCACCCAAAGCCTGCATTTCTTCTGCTCTCCACAAAGGTGGCACTGTTTCCTTCTGATCCAAAGGCTGGAGGTTTACTTTCCAGGAAGAGCTAGAGGCTAAAAGACGGAGATGTCTGCCTCTGTGCCTTCTTGCTCAGTCTTCATCTCCAAGCCCACAACCACAGATGACTCACTCCTACTGACCAGCATCCATGAGAGGCAAGCTGTAGGACTGGTCCACAAGGTTTGGAAAGAGTAATATAAACATCGGTACACCCCGAGGCCCTTCTCTCTAGTTTGATAGATGCATATAATCAGCCAGGGGAGGTATCTTGATGGGAGTCATCTTGAGGTATCATTTTTATGTTCTAAGAGAATCCTTTTCTAGTGATGTCATATATTGCCAAAAGCAAAGAGAACTCTTTCTCGTGTATTGGCTCAGAGATGTGTCCTTACCTCATGGATTCTTTTAGACAGGCCTTTAAGTAGGGCATACTTCTCAAATCCTCCGCCCTTGGTGCCTGGTCCCTGGGCAACACACTCTGGATTTCCAGAAGAAGTCTCTGCTGCACTTGGGGGTTCCGGGATAGGTTGTAGAGAATCCACATCAAGCTATTTGCTGTCTGAAAGACAGACAGCTGCAGATAAGAAGTCTGCTGATCACTGGCTTCAAACCACCACCAGACACACAAACAGTCACATTTAGAACTACGGTTGGATGTAACTGTTGGAGCACAAACAACTGCATGTGCAGCGGACAAAGGCTAGGTAAATCTTGGGGCTCATTTCTGGGTCGTGGTCTAGTTTACTGCTACATGAGATGTCACCACTAGGGGGAAACTGGAGCAAGATACAAAGGTGAACTCTCTCTTCCCCCTTCAGACCTAAATGTGACTAGCTGGTGGCCTCAACATAAAAATGGAATTAGAACTTGCTCCAGAGGTAAAATTTGATAGACAGCTGAGTAGAGAAGGACAGAAAAGCTCCAGTGATGCAGAGAGGTTTTCCGAAGATATTTTCCCAACGCAGTTAAATGCATCATCACACAGTGCCTCTCTGGAATCTAGTAAAAGTACTTTTGGCCACATCCTAAATTAACCATGAATATGAAAAGGCATTATCAGGGTTCTATCCACGTGCAAAATGCCTTCATAGGAGGATGCAGCACCCTGCTCCCCCCCCCCCAAAAAAAAAAAGGATGGGAGGGCAGGGGATACATTCTAACATCAAATTGAGTATGCTAAGGAGCTAGAGACTGTTTCTGACAAAGACTGATGGCCTTTTAAGGGTATCTTTGGTGTCTTTGCTGAAGGTATGAGGAACAACCATCACATTCACCACCAGGAGTCAGAGGCGCATGGTTGTTCTTGATTTAAACCGAATGGTCTCCTCAACACTGTGGCCATGTCCTCCCCCTGCAGACACCAAGGCGCTGTGACTGAGTGCCATGACCCACTCACACTAATGAGCAGAGTACAAGATGGGTCAGAGCCAACTGGTGTTTATTATTTTTGGAAGAACATGCCTCCCAGGCAGGCTTCTTCATGTCAGAGAGCCAGTGGTTTCAGTTGCAAATAAGCTGTGGATGACATTATTACAGAACAGGAAGAGGGTGTGGCCTCCAAATTAAAGGCAATCAAACCTCTGCGGTCCACCCAATGTGACTTTCAGAATGAACAGGGCTGAAAAAGAAATGGATCAGGTATGTAACCGTGTCAGCAAGGGCCTCACCACAAGTGCTCCACGGGGCTGGGTAACCAGCTTTCACCACAGCCAGGTCTAGGCCCTTCAGAAAACTGCAGAGCTTAATTCCAGGGGAAGTGGGTTAGGAAACCTCAAGGGCTCAGCCTGTCCTGGTACGACCCTGACCTTGGTTGGGGGGTGGCACCATGTCCCTCTCATTGCTTATTTCTCTCTAGTAAGTTCACTCTCCACCCACCAGCCATAGTTCACTTGGCAAAGCATCAATTGGCAGCTTATTCCTTTGCTTTAAAAATGTTCCTTCATGGTGTATACCACTACCTGAATAGTGATGTGTGTGTGTGTGTGTGTGTGTGTGTGTGTGTGTGTGTGTGTGTATTCACATCTGCTGTCTCTCCTCCCCACTGTTATTTAAGTTCTATGAGGAACAAGACTTTGCCTCTCATTCCTAGTGGACTTTTAAGGGCCTGGCACATAGTAGGTGCTCTATAGTTCTCAACTTCTTCCATTTACTCAGTAAGCATTTGTTGACCCCCTTACATATGCCATGTGTGCTCTTTTGTTTTCTTGGAATGATGCTGGAGACAAAGCAAAGCCACAGAATTCACACTTCCCTTCCAACAGAAGAACAATGGCCTTTGTGGCTTTGTGGAAAGGCCTGCCATTCAATCAGAAAGGGAGATCAGATCAATTACCACTTTTGTCAATCTCCTGGAGCAGAAAGAAAGGGTGCTGTCTGTAATACAGAAACCCTGCCTTTTCTCCTTCAAGAAGCTCCATGAAAGGGGAAAATGCAAAAAAGCAGTCAACTTGGAGGGTTTCTGCCTGGACATTTTAAGGTGCACAGACTATGGGACTTTGAAGAGTCTGTGTCACGCCAGTGATAGCATAAGTCATGAATGAAAGGCGGCTGCATGGAGAATCTACTAAGAGAATCAGCTGATGTACTACACACTAGCTGATGCATTTAAATCAAAATCAAGCTATCCCAAGCTCATCATGTTTGTCCTTTAAAGCACTAAATGTATTATTGGTCTGGAGGACTGTATTCCAATTTTAAATATAATCAGCCACAGGTAGTCACTGTGGGGGATAGTCTGAGTCATTACTAAAAAACAATCGTGTGTGTGTGTGTGTGTGTGTGTGTGTGTGTGTGTGTGTGTGTGTATTCATATGTCAGGGCATATGTATTTACATGCATGTGGAGGCTAGAGGTTGACATCAGGCATCTTCCTTAACTGTTCTCTACCTTATTTTTCGAGGCATGGTCTCTCACTGGACTAGCTAGTCTGCATGGCCCAGGCATCCTCCTTTCTCCATGTCCCCAGGCCTGGCATTACACATAGGGGCCACCTCACCTGGCTTTTTTCCTATCAGGTCCTCATGGATGCACAGACAGTACTTTACCAACTGAACTCTGTCTCCAACCTTTGCTTGAGAAACTTAAGTCACCTTGCCAGAGCATGGGTACCTGACTATTTCCAAATTCCCATGGCAGTTCTGCTATCTGCCATGGTGCTGGCCAGAACCTACTCAGTAGGTTATCATTGGAGCATATGTTATCACACAAAGTCCCTACCATGCCCTTAACCACCAAGAGGCCATGCTTTGAGTTCCCCCACAGCGCTCACTATGGGATGCTTACTACTGGTTTTTGTGAGGCTGTAGCTACTTGGGTAATTCTGGTGGAGAGAATTGATTCCCATGGCTACTTAAAAACTCATCAGTTTAGCCAACCAAGTCCCAGACTCCCCTCACCGTCTCCACTGCAGCAAGCTGGAGCTCCGTGACAGCCGCGTACAGTTCTTTCTTAGAGAGATGATTGTGATGGTAAATATCACAAAGAAAATCTGTGTCAGGCTGCTGGGAATATTTTTCCAAGCGGTTGTCGATGCAAGGCTTTACTGTGACAGAGGAGAGAAAGGAGAGAGAGCCTGAAAATTTGGGTGAGGAAAAGAGCCCAAGGAAATCTTGCAACACTGAGTCTTTTCAGAGACATTGACTCTGAATTTGCTAGCTAGGTATCTAGTGAATATTCTCAATACATTGGTCATGGCCAACATGGATAGACTTCTCAGCATCCCCTGGGCATCTTGTGAAAGTGTTGATTCGGAGTCAGGGATTGGGGAGTGTGGTGATACTTTATTTGTAAAGTGTGATTTTATTTGTATATTAATAAAGTTGCCTTGGGGTTAGAGCAAGCCATAGCAGAAGCTGGGTGGTGGTGGTGCACGCCTTTAATCCCAGCACTTGGGAGGCAGAGCTAGGCAGGATCTCTGTGTGTTCAAGGATACAGCCAGCATGGCAACACACGCCTTTAATTTCAATGCCAACAATAGAAGACCTAGAAGTCTGTATAGACAGGCAGTGATGAGGAGGTCATGTGGCTGGGTTTATAAGCAATGAGAAGGCAGAACAGAAAGTCTATATAAAAAACAGGACACAGGAAGTAGCTCTCTTACAGAGAGGAAAGACAGAGCAGCAATGAAGGGTAAGGTTTTCAGCTCTCAGCTATTGCTCTGACCTCTTGGCTTTTAACTCTACAATTGGCTCTGTGTTTCTTACTTAACAAGACAGTTACATCTACAGGGGAGCCTGAAGTCTCTCTCTCTCTCTCTCCCTCTGTGTGTGTGTATGTGGGGTGTGTGTGTGTGTGTGTGTGTGTGTGTGTGTGTGTGTGTATCTGTCTGTCTTCTTTTTCTCTTTCTTCAAACTGGGACTCACCATGTAGCCCTAGCTCATCTGAAATTTGCTATGTAGACCAGGCCGGCCTCAGATATAAGCCTGTCTCTGTCTCTAGAGTTCTGGTACTAAAGTCATGTGCCACTGTGTATGGCCTTGAAGTCTGCATTTCTATCAAGTTTTGGGACAGGTGCTCTTGGTCTGTAGTCACATTTTGATGAATAAAAGCTCCAAGCTCAGAAGGGATCAGCATGAGAGGAGATGAGAACTGATCTGGTGTGCATATTCCAAACTTGGATCCAGACATTACTAAACATATATACAAGTACCATGGCTGGAAATACTGGTAACACTTAAATCGTAGCATTTATGAAACACATCCAGACAACTGTCTTCCTCACTTCAATTCATTATGCAGGCAGACACCAAACTAAGATCACCTTGGAGCTAGTAGGCAGGGTGACTGCTTGTGGTGCAGTTGGCATCCTAGTCCTGAAGCATGACCTGGTCCAGAGTCTTGGGAAAGCTGCTTATGTGTATCTCAGGACCTTTGCTTGGGGACTCTTGCAGAGTTGACTGTGTAGGCTTGTGTAAGGATTAAACATATTCATGACTCCTAACACCCTGTGTCATGGAGCAGAAACCACCAAAACGTCATATGTACCCAATGTTTATGTTCTACTAAGCCCACTGAAAGTTGTACCAAAGTGGGAAGCACTGTCATTCATTATTTCAGAGAGGGAGGAATCAAGGACGAAAAGGTGGTGACACACAGGGCTAAACCACCCCACATGAACTCAGCCACCTCCAGCTTGCAGAGGGGATGGCGGAGCACTGCCTCCCGCTGCCCCTCCCCCATGCTCATGAGTTGGGGAGAGGCTGTAAGAGTAAGAGAAGCAATGGTATGGGAGGACCTGGAGGTTCAGTCAGGAAGATCCCACAAGGCCTCTCGCAGGTCAGGGTAACTGATTGTAGTGGACAGTGGGGAGGAGAGCCCTTTCACCTGATCTGAAAATGGTGTCCCAGGCCAGAGTGTGCGCCTGCCACACTTTGGTGTTGAGGTTCTTGTGCAGCTCCACAGGGGTCACCATCATCTTTCCAAATGTGTTCATCATCTGGAAGAAACAGAAGAACTTGGACCCTGGGTTCTTCTCTCTAAGCCAGTGTTCTCTTGGAGAGGGAGGAGCCTAAACCAGACCACTCCTGCATCTCCAAAGGCCCACAAGCTCTCTTAGTTATCTCAAAGATGGCTTTGTTTTTTGTATTTAATAAAAAGTATTTGTCTCATGACCCTACACACACACAGAGTTATATTGGGGATCAAACTCAGGGCCTGTGGTTACTAAAAAGGCATCACTATAGAGGTACTCTGTATCCATTTTGTTTTATTTTTTATTTTGAGACAAAGTGTCATTAAATTGTCTAGCCTGTCCTTGTGCTCACTCTAGCCCAAACCAGCTTAAAACTTGTAATTATCCTGCCTCAGTACCTCTACCACACAGCTGGTATGACAGGCTGGTACCACCAGTCCAAGTTTTTAATGGTCTAATTGTAAAGGAAGAAGAAAGAACAGAAAAACTATAATTTACCTATTGACTCTAGTTTCTGATGCCACATAACCTTAGTTAATCCCAAATCAATTACACTGTCTATGATATCTCAAATTACTTAAACCATTCAAAACTGTAAAATCTGAAACATTCAGAAACTTTAAAAGATAACTTTTAACCAACTGACCATTAATTGAGATTCATTAAGTACATTTAGAATAATTTTCTGTAGTAAAATAACTTGGCCTAAACTGATAAATAGTAGGCTTTTTAATATTTGTGATTGGTGCACATGTGTATATAGATATCAAAGTAAATGAATTTACTATTCAAATATGTAAGTGTATACACTCCTCCTTGGGAGACATGGAGACAGCTTTTGTTAAGCTTTTGTCAAGCTTACCGTCTTGATGGCCGTAATGAAGGTCAGCGCTTCTTCCTCTGCGTCCTTCTGAAGGAGCCCAAATCTCTTCTCATATAACACAAGGCAGATACCTGTCATTGAAAATAATCACTGCAATTGTAGCCAGAGTCTGTAATTAGCTGACTATTAAAGACCGAGCTCTGTGTCTCATGACATTGTGGTCTCTTTTAGAATGAAAACAAAATTTCACAGAGTGAGAGCTGAGGGCAGGGACATTCTCTTTTCTCTCCAGATGTCATCTCCAGAAGAAGTGACCCATAAGCTTTCCATCCTCCTGGGGAGAGACACACTGTTCACATCAGTTGCAGGGAGGTGAGGACAGAGGTATCTCCCTGGGTCAGATGTCTGTGCTGCTGTCACTCAGCCATCGTGTTGGACTAGGCATTGGCTTCTACTGCCAAACACAGGATGTTGAAAGCCACCATGAGAGGAGGGGCTGGGAAAGGAGGGGCTAGGGGCTAAGTTCCCACTCCCTGCCAGGCACTGGGCTAGCACAGGACAGGTGCTTCTCTGTTCTGTTTTCCATTTAATAATGATGTTTAGGTTCAACCTATTTTCAAATAAGATTCCTTAGTCTTTGAAACTTTTTACATAGAGAAAATTTGAATTCTCTAATATCTGTGTTCCCTCTCCTTGCCTCTCATCTTGCCATAGGAGCACTGGGATTAGTGTTGTGTTCCTATGTCTAACTGTGTGTGAGTTCTGGAGATTTGAACTCAGACCCTCACGCTTGTACACAAACTTTCTTCTGCTGAGTTTCCTCCCAGCACTCTCTCTGCTTTCTTGATGAAAAGGCCGCAGAAGAGTCTATTTCCTGTTTCCCTGCTGTCTGTGCAGAGGCAAGGGGAGGGCAGCTGCTCCTGTTTTGTCTTAAGCTAACACGCTAAGAATGGACCCCACAGCCTTCACACTTGTGCCTGGCTGGGGAGTTGGTACTCCTGAGTCCAGTGTTTGGAACACTCAGCCAAAGAGGCCTCTCTAACTTCTCCTTACCTGACCTTTGTCTCCTTAGTGGAGAGGACTCCTCTCACCAAGGTCCATGTTTCGGATCCTTCTTAGTCCTTGAAGTGTCATTTTAGAATTGTAGCTTGGTGAATCCAAATGTATGGTCCATTTTGTTCCTCTCTGTGTCCCTAGTACCTAACAGTGCCTGGCACACAGTATTTGTTTAATAAATGTTTGTTGGATGACTTCATAAACAACCTATATTGCAAGTCATAACTAAATGGGTTTGTGTGGCTTTGTCTTAGTTGGTGATAATCTATCACTATGGAAGTGTGAGCAGAGCTGTGTTTTATCCCCCAGATCTCTTGCAAACTTAAGTGAACAAGACCATCAAGTCAACTTACTTTCAAAGGACCATTTGTTCAGTTCGCTGTACAAGTCTTTGATGCGGCCTCTTTCATCACACAGCTCATCTATTCTTCCCATAAAATCAACCAAGACCTTAAATGGAAGCAACCAGGAAAGACACAGCTTTACGTCACTGGAGGGACAGAGAAAGTTCAAGCTTGGGAGGATATCTCTACTGCCAGTGGTGATTGGCACTAATTACACACTGCTTTCTCCAGGTCTTGCCATTTCCTAAGCTCTTCCTGTAGCCACTGAAATTCAAGTTTCAGGCTCATCTTAAGGGTAGTTCTGGAAATTGTCTTGTGTTCATGTATCTGTGTGTGAGAGATATATGTATGTACATTTGTGTAGGGGTGGTGTGTGCCAATGTTCTTATGTGTGGAGAGTAGAGGTTGTCCTCCATCCTAAGTTTTGAGACAGGGTCTCTCACTGAATCGGAGTTCTGAAATTTGGCTGACCTGGATGGCCAATGAGCTTCCAGGGATCCTCGTGCAAGTTCTGGACATAGCTCCCTCAATAGATAGCTCGGCAGCTTAGGGACAGCCAGCCATGCAAGTCTCTAGCTGCCAACCTCCAAAACCAGAGCCTGAGCTGACTCAAGCCTCACACTTGTGAAGTGTGCCTGGGACCACACATGGTTACAGAGTGTGTTATCTTAGCTGATCTGCACTTCTACCTCCTAAGGCAGGAGCCATTGCTCCCATTTGCCACGTCACAGATGAGAAACAGTTTAGAGGTGCTACGTCACTTGTCCATGTAACGGATGACCTGCCAAGCTACACCTGAGACAAGGATGAGTGGTCAGAAGGCCGACAGGTAACACATGGGCATGTTTAGCTTGCTTATGTAGTGCATTTTAAAAGTAATTTGAATTTGTTAGCTTTCAAACAAAGCCAAGGGAAATAAGAAAAGAAAAAAGGAAGAAAGAAAGAAAGCTGAGGATGGGGTTCACCTTTAACCCAAGCACTTGGGAGGCAGAAGCAGATGGATCTCTATGAGTTTGAAGCAAGCCTGGTCTACATAGTAAACTCCAGGGCATCAGAAGTTTCTTTAAGACCTTGTCTCAAAGAAAAAAAAAAAGAAAAAAACAACCAAAAAACCAAGAGATTTCACATACATGTATGGATTTCCCATGACCTGTCTTATTAACATCATCCCTATTACTACCACAAGATGACATTGGGTGTACACCCCCACATGACAGTAACTGGCTAGATCCAGAGCAGCTGTCCCTTCTAGAAAAGGCTTAACTATGCTGCTTGCTAAACGTCCTGCTTGGGGCTTGCTTTACTGTATTATGTTAATTATCTGGCTTCTTGGAGTGCCTAAGCTTGCAAAGCCTATGCTGTATGAGCCCATCTGGGTTGAGGTCCAACTCAAAACAACCTCCAATGTGAACAAGAGTAGAAAGAGGTACACTTAAGCCTGCTACACGGCCCACTGTTGGCTAAATGCTGTTGTTAAAGTTCTTTAGGTAAGGTTTGTCCATTGTCCAGAATATTTTCTGAATTATTCATCAGCATGGGATGTGAAATCTCTGGACACATCAAGTCATTTCATTCCTCTACATTTTCAGAAGACTGGTCTACAGGAGTGCTCCCCCTGGGCCCCTTCCCACTCCCAGATTCTTTGCCTCTGTGTGCCTATTCCGACTGCAAAGGCCCCTTAAATGTTGCCGCCTAGGACTTTTACAAGCATCATCTCAGTTCTCACGGCAACAGTGTGGATTAGAGGCTCTAAAACCTTAGGAGAATTAAATAACAAGCCCGGTTTGCACCAGTAGTTGGTGGATGGCCATGGAACTGCAAAAGCAGCTTGTAATTGTTCCTTCCGTGGGGGTTAGAAGGCTTTGGAGTAGAGAAAGGAAGATGAATTGGGGGGGGGGGGGGGTGGGGAAGAGGATGGCGTGAAGGATGGAGGGAAACAGCAACCGCATGAATCACCCATGATGCATGATTCTTCTCTCTTTGTGCTTTAGAGCTGGGACCCAAAGCCTAATTAGCTGCTCTCTGTCCGGGGAAAGAGCCCAGGGAAAGCTTGCCCCAGCGCGCAAACCTCATTGATCTTATTGTCCAGCTTCATGATCTCCACCGGCTTCATTAGTTTCTTTTGGAAGGCGCTTCGGACTCTCTGCCACTCTCTTCCTTCCCTGCGGAGAAGGATTGTGTTCAGGGCGCCAGGAAAGAAGCTCCGCAGCCATTTGCGGAGCATCAGGAGTAAACTAACCCGGAAAGTCGCCTGGGAAATTCGCAGGAATCTTAGCATCCCATGAATTTTCGCGACTGTCTATCACGGGCCCAGAGGGGCTCAGAGCATCCCTCTGCCCCCTGGGAAGCTGAGGGCTGTTAGTGGTTGCTGGGGAAGAGGTAGTAATGTTTCTGCGGTGATGTAGGCTCCAACGGGTTGCCAGTGCTCTAGATAATCCCACCCATGCTCATGCAAGGAACCTCGGGGAATCATAAGTACAAACAGAAACGACATGAAAATAGGAGAGGAGTTTTTGGGACCAGGGAGAGTCTCATCGGGAGTGGGAGTGGGATCAAAGAGAAGACGCGGGATGAAAACGACCAGAAATACATTAAATACACGTTTGAAACTGCCAAATAAATGTTAAAACACTTGGTTTGACATTAGGGTTAAATCTTGCCCAAACTGATACCAGGAAGGTGAAACCCAAATAAAAGGGGATTGGAGCTTTAGGTATGTCCTGGTGGGGAGGCAGGTATGTGTTCATCCCCTCACGGTATGGCTCTTTGGGGAACCCACCTCTGCACTACAATTTGAGGATTGCACCGGCGCTCAGTAGAGCAGGTGCTTTTGTATTCGTTCTACTAAAAGTCCAACCCTAGGAAACTCTAACTACCCACCCCCCTTCCCTACTGCCCCGTACGTCTTGCCCCCGACCGCCTCCACCCTGCTGAGGGCACTCACAGGATCAGCAGCCCATAGCCCTCCTTGCGGTGGTCGCGGTAGGCTTTCCAGGGTTTGATCTCCAGTCTCTGAGGATATGCACTCTCCGTACGGTATAGAGCTTCCAACAGGCTCGGCGAGCCCAGGTGCACCGAGTCGAAGGAGCCCAGCTTCATCCGGAAAATCTGGCCGTACTTCTTGTGGTACTCTGCCTGCAGAGGGGCGGGCCTAATGCCATCAGCGCGCATCCTCTGGTGCCCCGGGCGCTTCTTCCGTGAGCTGCTGCCGGGTCACCTGAGCTCCCCTCACCACCCCGACTGGAAGGAATAGGGAAGAGGGGAGTGACGAATTATTTACCAGTGTGTCATGCTGTTTCTTCAGGCCACCTTTCCAAAGAATCTCCAGTAGACTGCCTAGCAGTGGCCAGTTGGTTGGTCCAGGCAGGGAGGTGGCGTCCCGACTCTGACCACTTGTCACCAGCGGGCAGAGGGGCACCTCTTTTGGCTCGCGGGAAGCGCACGCCTTGGATGTCACGGGTCTAGGGGGCTGCCCGAGGTCGCGCAGCCGGCGCAGGAAGGCGATCAGGGAACGCCTTTTGTCAATGGGGCAGCTCATAGCAGCAAGAGACACGTGGGACACAAGGAGGAGCAGGGACTGGAAGGGGTGAAGTATTTCGAAGGTGCTGCTGGGTTCTGAAGCCTTGGCGATTTAGGGAAGCGAGGCAAACAGAACCCGCGGGTGTGGTAGAGTGGTATAGAGCGGGAGGGACTCCGAAGAGGCAGATGCCCAGGGATGCTGCAAGGTTCAGCGGCGTGGGGCGCAGGTGCCTGCCCTGAGGTAGCCACAGGGGCTGGAGAAAAGCAGCCGAAGTTTGGTCCTCTGTGAGTCTGCAAATGCGACTTCTAAGGTCTGAAGCCACAGAGTGTCAAGGACGGTAGAAGGGATGCTGTCGGGTCTGATGTACCTCGCTGTGCCTCCTCAAGCACCTAGGCTCAGGGACCTCGTATTTATGGAGACAGGGCATTCTGGGATGACCAATGAGCACACTGAGTAGGGCGGAGGGGGACCTGCTGGCAAACCTGGGAGGGACGCGGGGGAGGGGGTTGGGTGGGCGGGAATAGGAAGAGGATGGAGTCAGCAAGGTGAGTGAGGGCACCCAGGCCTCGGGTGACCGATGCGCTGCTCGCCTGGCGGGCGTACTGTGGACTCCACCCCGGAGATAACCCGGGAAAGGCGCGTCGAGCCCAGGGTTCAGCGGGTGCGCTGTGAGCGCGCCTCCCTGCCCTCCTCCAGGCTGCAGCCGGCCTTGCAGCAGCCCGAAGCTGCGCTTGCACAATCGCCACGCAGGGCGGGCAAGGTCCCAGAGGACAGCCCGGAAGGCCGCCCGCGCCTGCCAAGCGAGTGGAGAGAGCGCGTCTTCCAACATCCCGGTTTTCACAGCCTGAGCTGGACTACTTTTGTACGAAAGTTGCCCTTTTGAGCCCCGGAAGGAGGAGAGGACTTGAGACTAGTACAGGATACATCAAAAGAAGGGCTGTGACCTTCTTACCGTGGGTCTTAAGTTAGACAGGAAGGTCCAATGCTGTTTGCAGAATTTCTTCACCAGATTCCCAGATGCTTCAGGGTGGGTTGTTAAGGAACTGAATAAATCAATGCATGTTCTATAGCTGTGTGTCCGCAATTGATAATCAATAAAGGGCCAGTGACGTTTGTTCCCCGGGAGGCCGTGGAATGCACAGGAGGGCATGGATGGCTTAGTTTCCTTTGGATTGCTTCCCACACTTCCTCAAAGACTTGCCCTTTAGCAAATCGCCCACCCTGTGCAGAGCAGAGGCACCCACAGATTCCCAAAAACTCCATTCCCTTTCTAAGGTCCACCGAAAGCAAGCAGAGTTATCCACGATCCTGCTTTTGTGGCTGGCTAGAATAGAATTCACTTTCCTAATTCTGGGAAGGAAATTGGTCTTTGCTGATTCAAAGTGACTCATATTGTTTCCTGCTTATCCAATGCAAAGCCAGCAGCACCTAGGCAGGAGGCAGACTTCCTCCCCTGCTTTCCAGTCACCTGACCTAAGGTTACTGTGACCCAACCGCTAGCAAGTTTTTCCCTATGAAGTCTTCTGTAAACATCTGCTGTTTCTGAAAAATCGTTTGCAATCTGATTTGTGATTTGTGCTGCAACGTTATCATTTCAAATTTGTCCTCGGAGGTCAGTGTTAATAAAAAACAGTCGTTACACATATATAATGATTTAGATATAATCTACTAGACCTTTTTACATTTGCACTGCAATGTACATACAGCACATGCTATAAATGTATATTTTGTGTGTCCATGAAACATACATCTTATATGTATATATAGTATACTGTATATATATATGTCATGTAGTGTAGGCCATATACTGTATGAAGGCATCATCATATGTTATATTTTTGAGAGCTTGTGACAAAATAGGAATTTTGCATCAACATATCTATTTAAATTTCACCTCAGCTCAATGTTAAAAACACAGAAGATGAAAGCAAATACAACATCACCCGCCATGCTTGAGGATTAAACACCCTGCCCATTGTTACCGACATCAGTGGTCCCAGTGGCATTCACATCCAACAGTTTCTGACCCAGACTGACTCGTCAGTGTAGACATCCACGTGCATCATCATGTCTACCGCTTTCCTGAGACAGAGTCTCGTAGCCTAGGCTGGCTCACACTCTTCATTTTCCTGCTTCCACGCTGGAGGTGCTGGGATGACAGGTTTATTCCACCATGCCTAGCACCACCCAGTTGATTATGTCACTTTTTCTTGACCATGAATATGTGAGAATATTGGAACTATTCCTTCAATGACATGTCTTTCCCAGTGAGGATGGGATCAGAATGTTTTTTTCCTTTGGGTATTTGGCATAGAGTATGGTGCACGTGGTTTTTGTGCTGTTGGCGATTTGGTGAAAAGTACATCCCTAGAGGGAGAGTTTGTTCCATCCATCTCTTCTGACTGGAGGATGTAAAGACTGATGTGTGGGAATTGTCTTGTTATTTCAGCTAGTGAGCTATTGTGTGTGTGTGTGTGTGTGTGTGTGTGTGTGTGTGTGTGTGTGTTCAAGGAAGAGACAAGTTTCAGATGAAATAGATTTTCCTGCAGTCCTTTCTCCTTGATCAGGCTGGTCTTGAACTCACAGAGATCTTCCTGCCTCTGCCTCTCAAGTGCTGGGATTAAATTCATGTGCCACACTCCTGGCTAGTACTGGACTTCTTCATGTATTCCCAATAGATACTCAGATGTACAGGAAATTATTAGTGTATATATAGAAGTAAATAAGAAAATTCCTATTTCATGGAAGATTATGTCTCATGTACACTGGAGTCCTCAGTCATTGCTATCCTGAATGGCAGTGGAAAGCAGGAAGCTCATTGAAAGTCCATTGAGTGGAACATTCATTCATCAGTCCATGGAGAGGTTCATAACATCAAAACGATTATAGTGAACACAGTCTCAGGAACTCAACCTTCTCCCTTGGCCTCATGCCTCCTTAACTTCATAGCCTCTGTGAGTCATGCAGTCAGGGATCCTCTCAGGAATTCCTAACGAAAGATCTGGAAATGGCTTCTAAGTGCCAACTACATTCCCAAGTCTAGCCCAGTCCACCTGTATTGCTCTGGGAAGTCCTAACCAAGTCCTGACAAGATTATTTAGACCCTAGTCTTTCTATTATGCTACAGGATGTAGAAATATGAAGTAGGAATTCAGCTGACTGTGGCAAAGCTATCACCTAGAAAACTCATGGATTTCTCCAGAGGAAGCCAGGCTCAAGAAGTATTGGTGTTATCTGGCTTTTTGAATATATCAGCTGTTTTCTGCTATGAATTTCATGTGTGCTATCATAGCTTCCCAAATTGATTCTTTTTCCTAAGAACTTCTAAACTGTGTGAATTGTTAATTCCTTGGGCATATACAACTAAGGTGTTTGGATACAGTCACAAAGGCAAGGCTTCCTGCTTCCAGGCTTTCTGCTTCTTTTACGTATTAGAATTCAGATGTCTGCCTTCTGCAATTATATTCTTTAGCAAGCACACAAAGCCAGGGCCAGCCCCAGACAAAAGCATCCAAGGACAAATGGCAAACCAAATAGGCTCTCCAGACCACCCGCTAGTCTCCTGAATTAAGGTAAATATCCATACGGAGACACTGCCTAGGCCAGGTGGATGTTAGGTACATAGCTTTGCTTCCTGTGAAAATTAATCTCAGACTCCCTCTTTCTCTCACAGTCCAAGTGGCACCATTAGACTGCCCCTCAAACAACTTAGAACAAAAGGACTTTTTCATACCAGGTGCTTCAAGCTGTAAAGCAAGTTACCTAACTATCCAGTGCTCTTCCCCTGCCCTGCCAGAAAATGGTGACTGGGGAGGGGGGCAGTTTTATTTTAGTGACTCTAGACTCTTTTACCTAACCACTTCTAAGATTGTAGTTTGAGCACGTTCATGATAAACTCCTAACGTTTCACCTAACCACTTCAAAGAATATAGTTTGAGCACGTAAGTTCCCTTTCTGATTTATTATCTGATTCCAGCCCTTAATTGACTCCACCTCCTTTATTCACTCCCCTTTTGGGTTGCAAATGAAGCTGATTATCACTGCTCTTGTGGGGATCTTGAAAGCCTTGCATTGTATTGTAAAAAGAGTTGCTGCTTGGAAGGTATGTAGACCAGTTCCCAGAGAGAAGAGGCAAATTTTGTCTCAGAAGAACAAAGTGAATGGACTAAAGAGCTCAGTGGACTTAGATTCATTCCCTCAGATTATTTCTCCTGTTAGTAGCATCTCTTCTAGAAAGTCTGGGAAAAGATTATTAAAGGCTGGACCCCAATAGCCTTTGTTACTACTATGCAACCACACTTGACTCCCTCCCTCCCTCTCTCTCTCTCTCTCTCTCTCTCTCTCTCTCTGTGTGTGTGTGTGTGTGTGTGTGTGTGTGTGTTATGGAGCCTGTTGGAGGGCAAAGGTTTGATTCTCCATACCAGGATATACAAAACTCTTTCAGATAAATGCATTGGCAATACAGTTTCAAGCTTCAAGCTTTGACTGATGTAGGGTGAGAATTTCAGATCCATTTTTTGATTGTGGAAACTCAGAGGCCTGACTTCTCATTTCTTGAGCAAAGAGTGTCGGAACCAAGTCCACAGCCAAACTCAAACATCACAGAAATGGGACAGGAGTCACAGAGGTTCCTGTGAGGACACCACAGATAAAGTCCTCAGCAAAGTGAGGCATGTAGGAACTTCCCTTGTAGTGTGCATGTATCACATGCCCAGTCCTTTGAAGCCACACAGAAAGCAGGTATTTTGATCATTATTTCTGCTCAACTAAACAGCTGTAATTTGTGCTTGTGGTGCTGGAGAGTGAACACATGGCCTCGTGTACACTAGAGAAGTGCTCTACCACTGAACTACATTTCTAGATCTTCAACTGTTTTGAGATAGGGTCTCACTGAATTGTTTGCTCAAATTTGCAATCCCCTCGCCTTGGGCCTTCCAAGCAGCTGAAGTCATGTCGTTTAGATTCAGTAAACTGTACCGTTGAATTAAGTTGAAAAAGACCACTACAGAAGTCCCAGTGAGGGCAAATCTAAGCTCAGCCATGTAACTACACCAGAGTCACCTAAGCTCAGCCATGTAACAGTGCATATACCAGAGTCACCGTATCTTGAAATCACAGCGATGCTTCCTAAAATTACACTTACTCCACAGGGATTTTCTGAAATCCACAGGAACAGGCCCTGGGCATGAATCTGACTGCCCACGGTATTCATAGCTATAGAAAAGGGGCTCTCAGATTATTTAAACTGTAATCTCCTCTGTTCTTCTGCCCAACTGCTTACATCTCCTCAAGTTTGTAAGCTCCTGTCTTTTTGTTAATTCTACCTCCTGTAACCCATAACACAATGCTATTTATGTTGAATAGCACCTAATGAGCAGATAATAGGCAATTGATGACTGATTATTTCCTCATTCCTCAGCAAAACCCAGAGAGTTTAGAAACAATACATTCTTTGTTTTCTGAGGAAGTGATTGGTAAACACAAAGGATGCTCTTCTGGGCACCTTGCAGGAAAAAAAAAAGCAGTTTTATACAACAAAAATAATAGTTTGGGCCTCATCAGGTTGGATTGCAACCATGACTGCACTCCTCACTGGCTGGCTGTGTGGGCCTGGGAAGTGTGTGCTCCTCACTGGCTGTGTGGGCCTGGGAAGTCTCTGCTCCTCACTGGCTGTGTGGGCCTGGGAAGTGTGTGCTCCTCACTGGCTGTGTGGGCCTGGGAAGTCTCTGCTCCTCACTGGCTGTGTGGGCCTGGGAAGTGTGTGCTCCTCACTGGCTGTGTGGGCCTGGGAAGTCTCTGCTCCTCACTGGCTGTGTGGGCCTGGGAAGTCTCTGCTCCTCACTGGCTGTGTGGGCCTGGGAAGGTGTTTGGCTTCTCTGAGCCCAGTTCCCTCATTGGCAACACTGGAGGTCATTACATGCGCATCCCGAGGCAGGCAAGAAGAACAATTAAAAGTTCAGGTGAAACACAGCCTTTGTCTTCATGGAGTCCATTCGCTTAATGGTTTTTGAGCAGAAGTAGGTCATGTTGGTCAGTCAATACTTTTATTCCAAGTGTGGATAAAGGTGTCTCTAATAAAGCCACGCAGGGGTGGAGGTGTTTTTGAATGGATTCCTTGTCAAGAGTTACTTTGTTCTAAAACAGAGGAAGAGCATGGGATGAACACCCAGGTTAACAAGTCGGTGTTCTAAAGATTTATTTTAGTTTGTGTGTATATGTATGTGTGTGCCTATGTCATGTGTGTGGCTACTCACGGAGTTCAGAAGAGGGTGTCCAATCTGGAGTGACTATTGCTTGTGAACCACCTCACATGGGTGCTGGGAACTGAGTTCTGTAAGAGACACATGCACCCATAACCATGTAGCCCATTAGTAATGGGATTATTAATCTTTTTTTTTTTTTTTTTTAATAATACAGGATCTCATTCTGTAGTTTAGGCTGGCCTGGCAGTTCCTAAATAGCCTAGACTGTTCCAGGAATGTGGCAATTCCCCTGCCTCAATTTCTGCATTGTTGATCTTATGAGGCCACCATACCCATTAGCTGTTATTAGGAAGGGTGAGTTTGGAAGGTTCTGTTGTAAGTGCCTGATCCAGAGGCAAGTTAAACCAGACAATGAAAAAGGCCAGGGATTTCTTTTGTTGTTCTTATTTGCTTGTTTAGTTTTGTTTTGTGATACAGGGTTTCACTCAGCCCAGGATGGCCTTGATCTCATTATGCAGTTGAGAGTGATTTTAAACCCTGTCTGATCTTTGAATTAATCGTCTAGCCTCCACCCATGGACTTTTTTCTTCCTTCCTTCCTTCCTTCCTTCCTTCCTTCCTTCCTTCCTTCCTTCTTTCTTTCTTTCTTTCTTTTTTTCTTTCTCTTTTCTTGGCATTCTATTGGTACCATCTATGTTTCAAATTTTTAAATTATTCTGTGCGTTTCCCTGCTTGGTATGACTTGGTCAATCTCACCCATGTGTAATTTGGGGAAATTTCATGATGGGATTCCTGCTGCCAAATACTTTGGACCTGAAGCACAGTTTGGTTTGCTCTTGTATGTCAGGCGCCTGCCTTGACTCATCTGGTGGGCTGTTGACTCAGATGGACATTACTGAGCACTGACTAACCTTTTTCCTTTAAAGTGAACCGGTAAGCATTCACCTTACCGGGAGACTGGTACATAAGGTACCTCTGTCCTTAGGGAAAGTAAACTCTTGATGGAGTGAATGTGGATACACCACAGCTGTTTGTTAATGATCAGACAGAACCAATGGAGCAATTCCAGATCAATTCTGGAAGAGTCCTTTTCTCTTAAATACAACAAAAAAGTTTTGTCGGCTGAGTGTGCGTGCAAACTTTGTGCGGTAGCAACTGCCTAACTGTTCTTACAACAGAGATTTTGCTGCTGGCTTTCCACTCTGCTCTCATTCTTAGGCAACGTGCAGCAAGCCATGAGGAGGGGCTGGCTCCAGCTTCAAGGCTTCTGCGACCTGCGTAGCATAATTGGAATCCTGTGTGTTTACACAGGAGCATACACAGATTCCTCCGCCGTGGTGGCATTTTCCATTGAAAAATAATTTAATATACATCTCCAGAGATTGCTTGATTTGTTTTCACGCTCTCCGGTCAGAATGGAATTCTTTGGAGGAGTCATCAACAAACCTGGCGGAGTACCTCCTGCACATCAGGCACCAGTCCCAGGTGAGCAAGGCAAGGGAGGCCAATTTAGTTAGAGCACACTCTCTGTCCTCTAACTAAAGTCAAACAACACACTTGAAAAGAAACAGTAAAGAGCTAACCACCATCCACAGTCAAATGTGGGATCTGAGTCATTACCAGGTGCTCTTTCTCCATCACATCATAAATGGGAAATGGCAGTCTCCTGTTATTCATTTACCTGGTCACTCTAGCAGGTCTACTGGACCAGCCGCAGCTGTCCTCAGTGAGGGTCCTACAGCTGGAGCTGGATTCCTCTTTAGGGATCCTCACTTGTGTCTGTCAGTGCTTGCCCAGCTGAGAGCTGGGGTCTCAGGAGCCTCATTGTCTAAAACTCATTGTTTAAGGCAGTCCAAGTTTGCTTCAGTTTTGTGAAGGCAAAGATACCCAAATGAAGCACCATATTGGAACTCTTGGAAGGAAAAAGTTAGAGAATGCACAGTATAAGTTTCTACACACACACACACACACACACACACACACACACACACACAGAGAGAGAGAGAGAGAGAGAGAGAGAGAGAGAGAGAGAGAGAGAGCATCTGAGCCTGGTATGGGCTTTTGAAACCTCAAAGCCCACTCCTAGTGACACATGTCCTCCAAGACCACACCTCCTAATCCTTCCCAAACAGTTCCATTAATTGGAAACCAAGCATTCAAATATATGAGCCTATTGGGCCCATTCTCATTCAGACCACTACACCCATCAATGAAGAATTGCAACAAAACTTAAAATAAGTAATACAAATCACCCACCATCATATCCAGTTCGTAGAATTGCTACAAAGCTCTTATTGAATCTAATATACACTGAAATGGGATCATTTTTGAAATTAAAAATATGTGCTACTCATGGACTCTCTTTAATGTCATAAAATTAGACTTAAAGGTTATATTTTTGGTATGAATTAGAGATTTATCAAAGTTCAATGTACATCAAACACTTTCTTTCTTTCCTTCTGTTTTGAGATTAGTAAAGAGGATGATTTCGCTTTAGAATTAAAGTCTTCAGAGAGATCCATATGATTTATTTTAGTCAGAAAAGTAAATTATATTCTGCCAGAGTGACTTTGATGTCCTCTCTCAGCCTGTCACTCATCATGACCTCCATCCACTTTACATATACAAACCACACAAGTTCCCAAAGTGTGGGATTCATAAAACAGGAATCATGAACATCAGCACAGAGTGCACATGCTCTGTAGCAGCACACAAAGGGTAGCTTTTTTCCCTTTTAGATAGAATTCCACCCCAGAACTGTCTGTTTATCCACACCCTTCCACACCCTCAAGAATATTGCCATATTCCCCCGGCCTTCTTGATTTTCTCAGCTGAAGTTTCAAGGAACAACGTTGTACCACATGTAAATTAACCTCTTCCTGGTGCTTCAGGCAAACAGCACAATACAAACAGCAGGATCCATCAGAACTAGGCAAACAATGCCTGGCAGTACAGACACTCGGGTTGGGGGCATGCTGTGACAGCAAACTTGGGGAATGACACAGAAGTCCCCTTGCTTGAAAGCTGGCTCCTCCACTCTCCCTACTCAGGGCCTGAGTCACTGAAGTCGACGTTTTCATTGTGGCTTCCGAGCTCCTGGTCCCTCTGCCTGGGCGCCTTGGCCTCTGGGAGCCCAGTCTCTACAGTGCCCCTCACCCCAACTATTTTTTCCTGGATGTTTTCATTGCACTGCTGAATCTGACTGGCTTGATCTGGTATTTTCTAAAGGATACTGGATAGTTGGTGTCTGACGTCTAGGATGGAGAGGTAAAAATGGAACCTAGAAAAATATACAAAGTGCTTTAGGCGAGCACAAATACCTAAGATGTCCACACCAGTGCAAATCTGACCCATTTGTGAACAGCAGCCCTGTGATGAGGGGTGCTTGGCTAAGTGCAGAGTACAGGATAGTTCTGAAAAAAATCCCCACTTGGATGGATCACACCAGCAAATTGATATCGGATAATAGCTGCTGATACTAAATGATGATTGCTTTCTCAAAGTCACAGTTGCTGGGCCAGGTACCACTGAGGTAAACAGATTAATTAGATAATAGTTTACTTTAAAAAAAAAAACTTTTTGTGATTCTGGGAACTGAGCTCAAAGCATTATGGATGCTAGGCAAGCACTCTGTCCCTGAACTGTACAGTAAGCGCAGAGAAAGCTCTATTCCATAAAGGTCTAAAAATCCCATATAGTCACAATATTTTTGAAAAAAGATGTTATCTTTCCTGGTCAAAAAACAAAAATAAAAACAAAACCAAACAAACCAAAAGACAAAAAACAAAAACCCTACAAATTGAAACTAGCAAGAGATGACTATTTTTGGCCCAGAGTGTGCCTTACTTGATTTTGGGTCCTCCTGCCTGGCTGTACTTATGGTGCCTAAGGGTTTGCACAGAAGGAAAATTAATGTTTGGAGTCATGGTGCCACCTGGTGACAAGAGGAGGTTGTTCAGACGACCAGCCCACGGACAATGATGTGAGAGGTGTGTGGTACTACACAATGTGTGTGAAGTGTGGGGGGAAATGCAAACATGAATATGAACTCTTGAACATTGTAACTGAATGAATGCCCCAGCTGCTATTCTGTATCTCACCTTACTCTCTAACCCTTAAATACACAGCCGCTTATTCTTTCATGCATTTTTTTTTACTCACTAATGAACAGGTGTGGTCTGCTTCCCTTGGGGCTTCTGGTTTAGCAGAAGAGAAAGAGCTCCCAAGGAAATGGCCAGAGAGAGCTACAGAGTAGCTTTCAGGGTTGGGAGTGCTTATGAGAGAGTCTGTATGAGTGCTTCGATGTTGCTATAACAAAGAGCTCCCAAGATGGTTAATTGGTGATTCATAAGCAACAGAAATGTATTCAGAATTGTGGAGAAGAATGAGCCCAATATCAAGGTGCTGGAAGGTTCTGTGTCTGTGGAGGGGTCTGGCCTCTCCATCCAAGATTGCACCCTGCTCCTGTCTTCTGGAGGGAAAGGGCAGAGGTAGAAAAGAAAGAATCCATCATCTCACATCTTTCTGTAGTTCACCTCAAACCCCAGTCCTGGGAGCTGCAGCCCTTCGCCAGACTCAGGGGAAAGACTTAGTGTCAGCTGCAGTGCTCTGAAACCTTGGCGTACTGACCGGACCGAGAAGGCATTTGAGTCCTCTGTGTTCCTCCCAGTAACCCCTCCCATACAGTCCTGTAAGTAACGTCGGGGAACCCAGTGTTCACTAAGCTGGACTCTTGTGCTGTTCGTCCTTTGTTCTGTCATGGGTTCCTGGTCTGGGGTGAGTAGATGTTTGTCCAAGACTCTCCTGGAAAAGTGTTACACAATAATCAGGGAGGAACTCTGGCCATGATTCCGAATTTGAGTTAGACCCTACGTGCTGTGGGAAGACATGAGAATTTCAAACCCTGTCAGGGCAAAATAACTTACAAAAAAAAATTTTGAACCAAATACAAATTCCTAGAATGTAGACTTGAATGCCTGGGGAATGCAGTCATGATCCTTGGGCGCCCCCTGCAGGCACAGGATCAAATTACTTCATGCTAGCCAGATTTGCCCATTCCTGTCGCTCAGACTTGGGGTCTCCCTCGTCAAGCAGAGGGAGCATAGGGCTATGCTGCTGGTGTTTTTTTTGGGGGGGGGGCACCCAATACATACTGCCACAAAATGACAAAAACACTCATTATCCTTGTGTGACACAGCCCAAAGCTGGGATGTATTTGGACACACTGTAGTATATATTCATTTCCAGTTGATTTTGTGTTTTCTACTTTTTTTTTCCATGCCTCCCCAGTGGAGTTCTAATTACAGAGCTGCATACATTCCTTGTCTTTTTGTGCGTCCTTGCTGGGGCAGTCAGTCACATTAATGCTAATCACCCTTTCTGACACACTGTCCTTATTGAAGTATTTTGTTGCAGTCTGTGTACTGTCTGCATGAGGACAGAGTGTTTTATCTGTTCTTGACAGGCAGCATCCCCAGTGCCTGGTCCAGTCAACACGCCGCCAACTACAGGGTCTCCACTGACCACTGCAGCCAGACACTAGCTCTCCCTTCTGAGCTGCCCCCAGGTTACGGAGCCAAGGGCTGCGGTTTTCGGTGCTGTGTAAATGAGCTCCTTGAAAGTGGTGCCACAGTGAGCCTCGGGTGCGGAGAGTCAGCTCCTGTGAGCAACTGCCAACTTAGCAGAGTGCGTCCGGCAAGCACTTTTCAGGGGTGTGTGTTAGAACCTCTGTCTGAGGGGTCTGAGTTCCTTACACCCAGAGAGCCTGCTGGTAAGCACAAAATCAGCCAGGATTGCATTGTCATGACAGGATACAGACTGTAATCAAAGGGTACGTTATAGGCTATAACAGTGGTTCTCAACTGTGGGTCATGACCTATGGAAGCCGAAGGACCTTTTACAGGGGTCACATATCAGTTATCCTGCATAGCAGATATTTATATTATGATTCATAACAGTAGCAAAATCACAGTTATGAAGTAGCAATGAAATAATTTTATGGTTGAGAGTCACCACAGCATGAGGAACTGTATTGAAGGGTCACAGCATTAGGAAGGTTGACAACTACTGCATTATAAGCAGACAGGTGAGATCTGTCCCCCTCCGTCCTTTGCATGCCCTGGTGTGAGGACTGATGCTTGAAGAAGCCATAGGAGGGGTTGTCAAAGATGCACAGAGTACCCAGCCCAGTGCCATGCTTTTATTGTGCTGCTGCTGAAGCCCGGTGCCCATCAGGCCTCTAGATGGACAGCCTTCTCAGGCTAACATATTTGAGCGAGTGGCAGACATATTGCTGAACCAATTTAATTTAAAGTACTTAAAAGAATTCATTTCAGCTGTATATGGTGGAACTCACATTTGATTTTTAGCACTTGGGAGGCAGAAGCAGGAGGATCTCTGTGAGCTCAAGGGCAGCTTGGTCTACATAGCTAGTTCTAGGAAAGCCAGACGTACATATAGACACCCTGTCTCCAATAAACAAATAAAAATAAGGTGTCATCTGAGCTTTTGAGTCTGTTACATTGCTCTAGATCCTTTTGGGGTCATTCTTTGGCTTCATCCTCTCCTGGCTGCTCATTCCATTCTAGTGGCCTCTGCAGTGGTCAGTGGCAGCCACGCTAGGGACAACTTCAAGTGTGGCCCTCATGTCAGTGCCTCAGCTTGTAGCTGCCCCCTCCTCCCTCCCCGCCTCCCCTGGCACTGGGTTTTCATGTGGGTGCTGGGGATCGAACTCAGGTCCTCATGCTTGAGTGTAAACACGGTACTGAAGGAGCCGGAGTCACGCCCCCAGCCTCCGTATCTCCTTTTTAGGTCGCGTTGCTTCTCGGTTTAAGCTTGTTGAATTAATGCAGAAAGAATTTCTCACTCCTCCGGGTCCGCAGAGCTGGCTAGCGCTCCCCCTGCTGCCCGTGGCTGGAATCTCTGGCCGGACTGTGGGCGGCACTTGGTGTTTAAGCCGGCCGAGAGCGAAGCTGCCTGTCCCTTTAATGGGAAGGTACCAAGTCTTTCCAGGTTATAGTTCCTTCCTGAGTCCTTGTCTTAGAATCACGGCCAGGGACCCAGTTCGAAGCAATGTGGAGATAGTGCTGTGTTTTAGGGGAGTTTGGGTCAGCGGGGCCCGCGAAGGACCTCGAGGGGGGTGGCGCGCACCAGGATGTCCCTCCCCCGCGCGGCGTGGTCCAGTCCAAGATGGCGGCCACCATGAAGAAGGCGGTGAGTGTGGCCGGGCCGGGGTCCGCGGCGGCGTGGGCGCGGCGGCGGGGGTGCCAGGAGATGCGGGGCGGGGGATCTGAGGAGTGGCGGGGCGCTGGTGGCCGGAGGCCTGGGAAGATGAGGTCTCCGAGGGGCCGGGGCCACGGGATGCGCAGTGCTGGGCCCGCGCTAGGTACATGGGTGCTGCTGTGATCCCGGTTCACCGGGAGGGAAAGCGTCTGACCTGCCCGGGTCGTGCGTCTCCTCGGGGGCCGGGTTGGTCTCCATCCCGGGACAGCTGATACCGCAGCCTCTGTGCTCTGCCGGGAGCCCCACGTCCATCCACGCTCGCTGCGCCTGTGCCCTTCAGGCGAAAACTGTGTTTGTGGACGTTGGAGGGGTCGGCCCAAGGGAGTGTGGCGGCTCCCCAGCATCTCTCCAGCCCCCGTGGAAGGACACGGGTCCCCCCAACCCCGCTCCCGCACTTTACAGTTAGCCGTTCCCTGGTGACTCATCTGGCAAGATGCTGTGTCAGGTAATTTTGTCTGTTCCCAAATCACAGCTCTTTATTATTTCATTTTAAAACGACACCTGATAATTGGTGCGTGGAGCTCAGTGTGATATTTTATCACACTTTTAAAAGACGTGGTCTTATGTGTGTGTTCCACACTGGCCCACAGCTACCTATGTAGTCAAGGATGATTCTGAATTTCTGATCCCCTGCCTCCACCTCCCAACTTCCAGGTGCGGGAATCACAGGTGTTTGCCACCACATCTGGCTTTTGGTGTGCTGGTGGGGGTGAATCCAGGGCCTCATTGATAATAGGCAACTAATCTATATGGCTATCCATCCGTGTTTGTCATACTTTGAAATCAAGCTAAACTAACATGTGATGATATTGTGTTCCCCAATATATCGTGCACCCTAATCTGGGGTCAGAGAACAGAACAGCCACTACACAGACATAGAGGCCAGAAAATGGTGGCACACACATCCTTTAATCCTGGCATTCCAGAGGCAGAGATCTGTGTGGATCTCTGTGAGTTCAAGGCCACACTGGAAACAGCCAGGCATGGTGATTCATGCCTTTAATCCCAGGAAGTGATGGTAGGAAACAGAAAGGTATATATGGTGTGAGGACCAGAAACTAGAGCTTGGTTAAGTTTTTAGGCTTTTGAGCAGCAGTTCAGCTGAGACCCATTTGGATGAGGACACAAAGGCTTCCAGTCTGAGGAAACAGGATCAGTTGAGGAATTGGCGAGGTGGTAGCTGTGGTGGGTTCTGTCTCTCTGATCTTTCAGTGTTCACCCCAATATCTGGGTCTGAGTTTGTTTTTATTAATAAGACCTTTTAAATTTCATCTACAAACATGTGGGCATTATAACCCAAAAGTGTTTGCAGATGTGCAGTCTAAGTAGAGAAAAGAGAATGGCAGGAAGAAAACAAAAAACAAAAACCAAAAAACCAGCTGATAACTGTTGGGCTTTTACAGTGTATTTGGTGAACTACTTAGTGTTTATACTTTTTTTTTTTTTTTCCTGCCATTTAAACCCTTCGGGAGAGTCTGTTTTTATTCTTATTTAGCTGATGAGGAAACTGAAGGACAGAAGAAAAGCTGGGATTTAAATAGCATCCTCATCCTCACTCCAGGGTCTGTGTGTGTGTGTGTGTGTGTGTGTGTGTGTGTGTGTGTGTGTGTGTGTGTAAGGGCGGGGTCTCTGATGAGAGGGACCTGGCTGCAGACATTTGCTCCCATTCCACTGTTTAATGCCCATTTAGAATGTCGTTTGTGTTCTTGCTGTCCAGTGCCACGGATTTGTTGCGTCTGGCCACTGACTGATGATGGTCAGCCCTTCCGGTTTAGTCAAGAGCGAATGATTGCATAGACTGGGAAGGCTTCAGGATCAGGATGAGTTGCTCACTCTGGTGGTCTGTCACCCACAAATTGTTAGACAGTAGCAAAGTAAGGTTCATGGCCATGTGATTTAGCTAAGGAGGAAACAGGTTCCCTTTTGCCCTTTTGTTAGATTGGGCCGTCAGATGTCAGCTATACTGTTTACTTTCATGGTAAACACTAGGATTGTCCTTGGTTTTGTCTTTGAGACAAGGACTCACTGTGTAGCCTTGGCTGGTCTGGAACTTCAAGATCTGACTACCAACTGAAATTGGTGAGAACTTTTTTTTTCTGGGCACCCATACCTACACTCAGTAGGGAGTATGGTTTGTTTCCTCTTCCAGTCCCATAAGATGCTACCAAGAAAAGGGTATAGTCAGGGTTCAGGACGTTTTACTTTTCTCTTGAATCTAAAGCAACTCATGTCTCATATAGCAGGATTCCTTTAATCTGTAATGCACCTTTTTACCATTCTTCCCTTCTTTCAATTTTTTTAAACTGGGTCTCACATAGCTCTGGCTGGCCTCAAATTCACTATCCAGTGGAGGATGAACTTGGACTCTCCATCCTCCTGCCTCCGCCTCCTGACTGCTGGGCTGCAGGTTTGTCCCACCATACCTGGCTTTATACAGTGCTGGGAATGGAACTCAGGGCTTCACATGTGCTGGGCAAGCACGCTACCAACTGAGTTAGCCTAGTATTGCACATTGGAACCAATACTGAGTGGGCAAAGTACTTACTTAGCTGTTATTTGTTGACAGCTGACTGCACACCCAGGCCCTGTGCTTGGTTCTCATTTCAGCATCCCTGCAAAGGTGGAAATACCTTCTTCATTTTACAGATGACAGATCAGGGGTGGCTCCAGGAACTGAGCGAATGACCTAAAGTTCCACGCGCATGGTTTGGAGTCCGTCCTGCCTTTCTTCACTAGAAAACAACTGCTGTCCGCAGTCACTGTGTCTGGCTTGACTAAGATAGGTGTAGTTAGCCCTCTAGGCCTGTAGGTCTCTTTGAAAATCCAATGAAAGCTACCAAGACCCTTCCAGAGAATGCACATGCTGTATCCTGGGCATGTTTACCTTGCAGTCTTCGGTCCCAGGATATCTGTAAATGTAGCCCAACACATTTGTAGATGGAATCATGTCACAATGTCAAAAGGTTGGACACCCCTGCAGTGCCTACCTATTTTGCATATATGATTTTGGGGCCTAAATCAACTTCTTGATGTCCTTGCACCCCAGTTAAAAGTTACTATCTCCCTGCCAAAATGTGGTTCAAGAAATGTAGAAGTGGGGTCGGGGTGCAGCTATGGTAGAATGCTTGCCCAGCATGTGAGGGCCGTGGGTTCAATCCCTAGCACCTTCAAAAGGAGCACGATGTGTTGTAGGAGCCACTGCCTTTAGGGACCACAGGTACCACTTTTTTAGCTGCTGCTGGGGATCACCTCCTGGCTCAGAGTGAAGTAGACTATGCTTTTAACTCACTGACTACAGTCCTCAACCCTGGGAGAAAAACCATCTCAAGGAACTGGGTCCCAGGCTGCTGAGTGCCTGCATGTGGCTGCTGTTCGGCAGGGCTACACCGGGAAATGCCTGCTCCAGAAGGATGGAAAGTAGCCAACTTCCAACACTCGTTGGCATCCAGATGTTTCTGAGTCTTATCTGTCATATTCCAGGATCACTTCAGATTGCAATTCAGAAACCTTTCACCCCGCTTGCTTGTCATAGAGGCCCTGCTGGAGCCGGGGTTCTCAACCTTCCTAATGCTTCGGGCCTTTAACACAGTCCTCATGCTGTGGTGAACCCCCCCCCCCCACTATTAAATTATTTTTGTTGCTACCTCATAACTGTAATTTTGCTACTGTTTTGAATTGTAGTGTAAATATCTGTTTTCCGAGGTCTTAGGTGACACCCCCTCCCCCACCCCTGTGGAAAGGCTGCTCAACCCCCAAGGGGTTGTGACCTATAGGTTGAGAACCACTGCATTAGAGCCTTTCCAATTCCCTTAAAGTCCTCATGATGACAGACTCATGTGTAAATGCATTCTAGGGTTTGGAGGCTCACTGTATAAACAGAACACTAAACGCCCAAGGTAAGGAGGATGTCTTCAGGGTTCTCTGTCTAGGAGATTGGTAGTTCTCAGAAGCAAAGGTGCCAGGTCTCTCCACCTTGGTGTTTGTTCAGTGTCTCCTTTTCCTCTGTGTGTTGATAAAAACTACAGTGTTGCACCTCCACGCTCTGCGCACCAGGGTGGGAAGGGCTCTTCTGGCATGTACTTTGGGTCTGTTGACGTACTTAGTGCTGCGGAGTTGCTACTTAGGATGAGGTCTGCTAAAGGGGAGGCCTCAGTCTCTATCTGGGCCTGTCTATCCACAGGCTGCTTTCTGGAAAAGTTTGTGTACACACGCCTTATGCCACAGCTTACAAGAGACCCGGAACAGTGGAGTGTGGGTATAGTCACTTCTGCTACTGGCAGAAGAGCAAGCGAGTCTTACTGACCCTGCATTTATTAGTTCAATACGCGATGGTATCTGCAAATGTGACTATATATAAGTAGCCCCAGTGAGAGCCTTTTCTTTGTGAAAGGTTTTATTTTTGTTTGTGTGCACGTGCATGTGCCTGAAGAGGGCTGCAGAGCCCCTGGAGCTGGTGTTGTCTAAACACTCAGCTGTGTCTGAAGATCTGTCACATCAAATGTGAAATATGAAACCTTCAATTTCCATCACCCTGTGGTGGAATCACTATGTTAGAATAAATACAAAGTTTAAATGTGTGGACCAGAGCTATTGAAATGTGTGAGGACTCTAGCAGTGTGTCAGCACAGCATGCCCATGTGTGTTTTACCTTAGAAACAGTCTCTGTGAGAGTCACTAAGTCATTCTTAAAATGACTACATAACATTTTGCTTCCTGGGGATGTCTTGGTGAAAAAATGGCCCAGCTCGGGGAATTCTGCCTTTTGGGCAAAGTTGGCTTTTCTTTTTATTAGGACTTTTAATAATTGCCTTTTTATATTTCAAACATTTGTTTACAGATGGTCCTACAGGATAATGGGGAAGATGGTAGAGTCACGAACAATTAGTAAGAAGACACATTGTGAGGTCTTAGAGCCTTGTGCTCCTCAGCTGTCTGAGGAAGGGTGGTGTACTTGGTCATTGCCACACAGTGTAAGATGGCCACCTGTAACTTCTCGATTGAATTTCTACAGAAAACTCAATCTCTTTTTCAGGCTGTAGAAGATGTCAATGTTACTTTCGAAGATCAGCAAAAAATAAACAAATTTGCTCGAAATACGAGTCGAGTCACAGAGCTAAAGGAGGAGATAGAAGTAAAGAAGGTACTGGATACACATGTGCTTTAGCAGTTTATACTGTAACCCTTAAAACTGAACTGTAGTTTGCAAGCGTTAGCCTCCTCATGGTGCCTTGTCCTTGGTGACACTGTCTGGACAGTTAACACGAAGTCTGGTTTTGTTCGTTTGTTTTGAGGTAGGGTCCCGATCCTACAGTTTACTGTATAGCTGAGGCTATCCTCAAACTCAGTCGTGCCTCAGCCTGCTGACCGGTCTGGGTAGAGGTGACTGGAAGCCTAGCTCAAGAGCTCATCTGTGCTCTTAGGGGAGGTGGGGTCACAGTGAGTGAGGCCCTTGAGTCCAGTGCGGTTTCCAGTACAGTTCTATACCATGTCTGAGGATTTGCCTGGGGATAAAACGACACTTGTGACCCTGGAGCCCTACAAATGTAGGGACACTGAGCTGCCGCTGCATGTCCTGTAATTCTCGAGGCCTGTGCTCAGCTTTTCCTGGAGTTCTGTTAGGTGCTCTGGTTCAAGTACACGTATCGGGTTTAACTGTTATGTGCTTACACCCTCTTGGGCAAGCAATGCTGAGGGGAAGGTGTGTCTTCTGGTGCTCTGGTTTTTGTTTCTGTGGGATGACAGGGTTTGCAGCATGGGGAATTGTTAAATAGAAGTGAGTGGCCATGGATACCTGCTGAGCACCACAGAGAAAGAAAGAAGAGCCTTGGTACATTCCAGAGCTCCCCGGAGGATGCTGTGCTGGCTCCTAAGTGTGACAGTAGCTGCTCTGCACTGGTCCCTCAGAGAGCCCATGTCCCTGCATTCGTCAGCTCCTGGTTCTGTCAGGAAATCTTGGCTGTGTCTTCATGGTGGTTCTCTTGCCTGACAGAAACACCTCCAGAATTTAGAAGACGCTTGCGATGACATCATGCTAGCAGATGACGACTGCTTAATGATCCCATACCAGATTGGAGACGTTTTCATTAGCCACTCTCAAGAGGAAACCCAGGAAATGTTAGAAGAAGCAAAGGTGTGTGGGAGCCTTGTGCCGGGTGACGGAATCAAATCCTCAAATCAGGAAGCATGTGCGTCTGTCTACAGCATGCATAGTCGCAGGTGGAGGGGAACAGTGGTGCCTCCTAACATTGAGGGATTTGTGCAGCATCCTGGGCCCTGAGCACTTTGCCAGTGTGGTTTTAGTGACCCACACAGCATAATTTAGATCCAGGACTTACCAGAATGGCACATGGCTGTAGTCTTCTGGCCCCCAGAACTTTGTTTCTAGGTGAAAACATTGAGTATGCACTAGCATGTTATGGAGAGGAATACCTGGGAGCCGTATCATCTGATGCCACCATCAGTGGTGAACCTGTCTCTCCGTTAGCCCCCACCTCCCCCGTTTCCTCTCCATGCACCTCTGTAACACCTGGGCAGTTAACATTGTGCAGGAACATTTTCTCTATTGGATGCTCGTTGACTCAGCACACTGATCGGGAACCACATAGGCCTCCGACATCCACTGTCTTAGGACTTACTTGAGGCCACCTTATCTTGTGTGGAGGGGTATTGCTTTGCTCCCTGTGCCCTTATTAGCATTAATTTGTTTCCGATATTTTGTTGAAGTAATAATGTTCCAGTGAGCAATCTTATGCATAAGTCTTAGTTCACATTTAGAAGCTTGTTTTGAGGAGATAAAGAGAAGCGTGGTTCCCAGGTTGAAGCTCCCAGCCAGTGGGGGTGGGGGGGGTGAGAAGCTGGTGACGGTTGGCCCGATACTGTTGCTTCCTTAGCTTGAGTGTTACTTAAAATGGTAGTCTCTGCTTCAGGTTCCTAAAACAGAACCTTCCAGGCATGGAATCTGCATCTATAAACCTTACGAAGGGGCTGGAGAGATGGCTCGGTGGTTATGAGCACTGGCTACTCTTCTAGAGGCCTCGAGTTCAAGTCTCAGCAGAGACTGAGAATGCAGCCTTGACACCCACAATGAGCTAGTATTGGCCTGAGTTAAATGTTTGCACATTTCGACTTTGGTTTTGGGTCTAATACTACTGTCAGTCTGCTCCTGACCAGTTTAGAGTTCTTTATCTAAAATTCCTGACAAATATAATTCCAGACCTCGTGCTCATAAGTCATCCAGCTGAAGAAGCCAGTTAATGTAAACTGTTTCTTTTCCAGAAAACTTTGCAAGAAGAGATTGACGCCTTAGAATCCAGAGTGGCATCCATCCAGCGGGTATTAGCTGACTTGAAAGTACAGTTATACGCAAAATTTGGCAGCAACATAAACCTTGAGGCGGATGAAAGCTAAACATTTTCTAATACTTTTTTTTACCTTGTTTAATAAACTTGAATATTGTCTTAAATAATAATTTCCCTTCTTCAAATGAAACGAAAGGAAAGCATTCTTTTTTTAAATTTTTCATTTAATTAATGGAAACTTGCCTATTTTCACATGTCTTGCTTATTTATTTTATATTTTTGAAAGAAGACAGTATTCATGTATGTATTTTGCATAATGATTATATCAATTTTAGGGGCTTTATGTCATGTTATTAAAATCAGTTAAACGGTCTTTGTTTCTGTATTATCATCTTAAAATTCTTGTTGCAATTTGCATTTTTAAGAAACCTTAGGAAGCTGGGCTACAGGAAGAGGTTACCTCAGGGTGAGCTCCCACCCTATTACTCCTTTCCAGCTTGTGAAAAGGAATTCAAGAAAAGCTTAGAGCTGGATGTGGTGGCACACACCTTTAATCCAGCATTCAGGAGGCAGAGGCAGGCCGATCTCTGAGTTCAAGGCCAGCCTGGGCTACAGAGTGAGTTCCAGGAAAGGCACCAAAACTACACAGAGAAACCTTGTCTCAAAACAAACTAAAAAGAAAGAAAGAAACCTTAAGACTGGATCAGTGGGTAAGAGCGATCCCCACCAAGTTGGTGGGCCGAGTTTGATCTCGGGGACCCACATGGGTGAGAACCAGCTCCTCCAAATTGTCCTCTGACCTCTACATGCCCCCTTTCCCCCATAAAATGTAATGAAGTAGCTGCTGATATTTCAAGCAAGGAAAGAGGGTTTTTTGCTTTTTAAAGATTTAGTGTTTTTATGTGTGTGTGTGTGTGTAAGTCTGTGTGCTTTGTGTTTAAATGCTCCTATTGATAAAGATGTAGAAATTAAGCCACTGTTTAAAAGCAAGACTTACTTTTGAGATGAATGCACATACACCCCCAAGAGACACACATATCAGTTATTTTTCTGTTGCTGTGATGAAACAGTGTGACCAACACAAGTAAAGGAGGGACAGTTTAGAGTCTGTCGGCATGGGAAGTATGGCAGCAGGAAGCTGAGATCCCAGCTAGAAGCATACTGCAGAGGGACTGGACCAGAAGTGGGGGATGCTGTAAAGCCTCAAAGCCTTCTCCCACCACAGTGATCTACTTCCTCCAGCAAAGCCGAACCTTCTCAGAACCTCTCCTGATGGTGCCACTGACCAGGGCCAAGTGCTCACATACCTGAGCCTGTGGGGATAGTTCTCATCCTGACCACCACGTGTGTCCTAGGGTTGGAAGGCCTGTGCACTAACTTCCCAGCAGATGGCACTCATGTGCCAGAGTACCGAGGGAAGTGTCATGCAAGAACAGGCTACTTTCAGGATTAATGGAATTGTACAAGAGATCGTTTAACCTTCAAGGGTCAGCATTTGCAATGTGATATTTTTGGTAAATGCTTATAAATAAGCTTAAAGATGGATGGATATATAATTTCTAAAATTCTTAACAAAGACACTTGTTTTAAGATTTATTTTTAATTTGTGTGTGCCCCACTGTGGGCTTCCCCTGCTGACAGCGTGCAGGTGCCTATTGAGGCTAGAAGAGGACGTCACCCTCTGCAGCTGGAGCTACAGGCAGTTGTGAGGTACTTGCTGTGGATGCTGGGAGCCAAACCTGGGTTCTCTGAAAGTAGCAAGCAGTCTTAACCACTGAGCCACCTCTCTAACCTCCAAGTAGACTTCTTTTGTTTTGTTTTTGAGATAGGGTCTCTAATAGCCCTGGCTGTCCTGGAACTCAGAATGTAGGTCAGGCTGGCCCTGAACTCATGGAGATCCTCATGCCTCTACCTCCTAAATGCTTGGGTTAAAGGTCTACTCCACCAGGCCTGGCTTCCAAGTTAGATTTAAATTGCTGCAAAAAGATCCCAGCAAATAACTCAAGGATTCTTCTTCAAGCCTTTGGTTATCACGCTGTTAGAGGAAATGGGTAACACAGTGAGACCCAAATTAGCCTGGGCAATGCCATGAAGCTGTCCCAAAAGCCCAAATCAGGGTTTGGAAAGATAGCTCAGTGGTTAAAAGCCAAGAGCCAGTACTGCTCTTGCAGAGGACCCCTGCACCCAGGAAGCAGAAAGGTATGTAAGGCGTGAGGACCAGAAGCTAGAAGCTCTCGGCTGGTTAAGCTTTGAGCAGCAGTTCAGCTGAGAGCCATTTGGATGAGGACTCAGAGGCTTCCAGTTTGAGGAAACAGAATCAGCTGAGGAACTGGTGAGGTGAGGTTAGCTGTGGCCTGTTCTGTCTGTGATCTTCCAACATTCACCCCAGTACCTGGCTCCAGGTTTGTTTTTATTAATAAGACCTTCTAACAGTTCGTGCTACAGTAGTAAGAAAACAAAACCCAAATGAAGAAGGCGATTTGGGCAAGAGGGTTCTGCCTCAGAAATGGATCATTGTTACCATAAAGATCTACTGTAGAATGAGTCTGGTCCCTCTTGATTGTCCCTCTGCCTTCCTTGGGATGACAGCCTGAAGGCCTGGCTGGATGCCCTGGAGCTTCCCAACCTCTAGAGTTACAAGAAAGTAACCTGTTCTTTAAAAATTACCTGCCCCAGGCAGTCTGTATTAACCATATGAAGGAACAAAAATCCAAGCCTGGGGTGATTCTGAAACAGCTAGATAATTTGGTCCTTTAAGGATGAGCTGGGGGCACTGGTGCCCCTCCTGACAATCTAACAGCCCATCCTTGGACTAGGTAACAAGAAACAGGAGCATCTTGTTATCTGACTAGAAGGCTTAGGGGTGGAGGGTGGCTGGAGGCATCCCGGCTGCTGCTAGTGAACAGATCATAAAAGATTAAACTGTGGATGATGTGAAAGTATTCTTACAAGGAAGTTAGTGTGGAGGGAAGGAGGCAGGGTGCAGCTTAATGCTGATGCTGGATGGAAGGAAAAGCCTTAAAGAAAAGATCAGGGAAACTAGTGTATCTGTTACCTTTGTCTCCAGGGTCAGATCCTGGTCCCCTGCAGCTCAACAAGCTGGGCTTGGCCACTTGTCCTTAATAGGCCAATGAAACAGGCATGTAATAGTGAAAAGCAGAGCCCGGGTGCCGGGGGAGATTTATTCAGTGGCTGCAATGGGGACAAATAAACAGGTTCAGTGATTTCACCCAATCTAAGTCTGCCTTTGAGAGCACTGACATAAAGTTTAGTTAATAGAGGGCAAGAGAACCAAGTGGTTCTGGCCAAAGTGGGTTTCTGCTCCTCATGGACCATCTTTGCCTCTGCTCCAGCCTCTCCAGCAAGGTGGTCAGGTGTAGCTGGATGATTTCCTGTGTCCTGGCCTGCCAGTGGTTGGGACAAATTTCTCCCACTCGTGACCCTCAAGTAAACACACAGAGCTTATACTAATTATAACTGCATGGCCATGGCTCAAATTTTTTGCTAGCTAACTCATATCTTAAATTAGCCCGTAACTATTAATCTGTATTACCACATGTTCCATGGCTTTACCTGCGTCCCATTACATGTTGCTCCTTAGACGACTTGCTAGCGTCTCTTCCTGCCTTCTTCCTGTCTCTCTCCTTGAATTGCCCACCTGCCTCTAAGCTGCCTTGCCATAGGCCAAACGGCTTTATTTATCAACCAATCAGAGCAACACATATTCGCAGTGTACAGAAAGACATTTCCCCATCCCTCAGGCAGGCTGTCAGAGCCTTGTGAATCCTGTCCAGGAAACAAACGCTCTGTCTGGCAGGCACCAGACCACAGTCCCCTTTATTCTCCCAGCATGCTACTCCTGGGGAAATGCCAATTCCTTGGGGGACATTTGTCTCAACTCTGATAGCCAAAGTGAGGGGCATGAGAACCTCCTTATAATGCCTCGTTCCTGTCAGGACAGTTTGAAAAGACTGGATCCCGGCAGCCCTGAGGATCTAGGCTCACAGAAGTCAACAGATAAGAAATGGTCAAAAGCAGAGAAAGGAGAAGTGTTCAGTGCGGCCACACTGGAGAAGATGAGCAATGTTGTGTCTTCTGAGTCCTGACATGGGGATCAGGGTTACATAGAAGGTAAGAGGCACACACACTGAGAGTCCTGGCCTTTGTGGATCCATCTATCTCTGCTTTCACTCCAGTCTTGCCTGTGATGTGGTATAACAAGTTTGTCAGAAAATGTGAAATCTCTCCTTGAGGCAGCATAGAGACAAGCTTCTCCTCGGGCTAGCACTGGGTCCTCAGCCTAAAACTCCTGGGGAATTACAATTTCTTTAAAAAAAAAAAAAAAAAAAAAATATATATATATATATATATATATATATATATATATATATATATATATATATAATTAGAGAATTAGAGAGTGTGTGTGTGTGTGTGTGTGTGTGTGTGTGTGTGTGAGAGAGAGAGAGAGAGAGAGAGAGAGAGAGAGAGAGAGAGAGAGAGAGAAGCGTGGGGGAGAGAGTTTGTGTTGTGGGTTTTCTGATTCCACCTGGGGATTGAACTCAGGTCCTCAGGCTTGGCAGCTGAGCCATCTTGCTGGACCCTAATTCTAGTTTGTTGGGGTCTATTTTCTCAAAAGTCTGATAGAGAAAGGACACATTGATCCTGACAGGAAGGTTACATATGGAATCAGTGGGAGGATCCAGGGGAGACAGAGATGCCAAGTCCAGGAACAGGAGCACAGCCAGGCATAAGAAAGGATGCCATAGGACAAGGAAGGCAGTGCACTACATAGATCTGATAATCTTAGTCAACACATATGCTGCATCACAACAACAATAAATAAAATTTCAAAAGGAAATGACAACACGGTGGTTATATGAATACTACCCTAGTAATATAGAAATTAGTTATATTTTTAATTTTGCAAAAGCTTGTGCTGGCTGGCTTTATGTCAATGTGACACAAGCTGGAGTCATCAGAGAGGAGGGGGCCTCAACTGAGAAAACGCCTCCACAAGATCAGGCAGTGGACAAGCCTGTAAGGCATTTTCTTAATTAGTGATTGATGTGTGGCCAGCACATTGTGGGCAATGCCACCCTTGGGCTGGTGTTCCTGGGTTGTGGAATATTATTTTAACTATGTAAAGATGTGTTACGTCTGTTCATGCTGTGGACTATTACTTGAACTGTGTAGAGGTGTGTTACGTCTGTTCGTACTGTGGACTATTACTTGAACTGTGTAGAGGTGTGTTGTGTCTGTTCATGCTGTGGACTATTACTTGAACTGTGTAGAGGTGTGTTACGTCTGTTCATGCTGTGGACTATTACTTTAACTGTGTAGAGGTGTGTTGCGTCTGTTCGTACTGTGGACTATTACTTTAACTGTGTAGAGGTGTGTTGCGTCTGTTCATGCTGTGGACTATTACTTTAACCGTGTAGAGGTGTGTTACGTCTGTTCATGCTGTGGACTATTACTTTAACCGTGTAGAGGTGTGTTGCGTCTGTTCATGCTGTGGACTATTACTTTAACCGTGTAGAGGTGTGGTACTTGTGTTTCTGCTGCATTTGTTGAATGATGTAAAGATGTGTTGCATTTGTTTCACCTTGCCTGCCGAAAGCACCCGATTGGTCTAATAAAGAGCTGAATAGCCAATAGCAAGACAGAGCTGGCAGTCAGAGAATAAATAGGAGGAGAATCTAGGAGAGAGAAAGAGAGAAAAGGAAGAAGAGGTGAAAATGGGGGGGGGGGTAACGACACACTCCAGGGTCCAGAAGCCAGGCAGCCGCCAGCCAGCCAGACATAGAGACAGCAGGAAAGCAAGATATACAGAAAAACAGGTAAAAAGCCCCAAGGCAAACCACAGACAAAGAGAAACAGGTTAAGTTGTAAGAGCTAAGCTAGGCCGAGCATTCAAAACTATTGAGTCTCTGTGTCATGTTTTGGTAGCTGATTGGTGGTCCAAAAGAAAACCTGCTATGCTGGGTTTCATAAGGGAGCAGACTGATCAAGCCCTGGGGAGCAAGCTAGTAAGCATCTCCCCTCATGGCCTCTGCATCTGCTCCTGCCTCCAGGTGCCTGCCCTGCGTGAGTTCTTGTCTTTCCTTCAGTGATGGACTGAATGTGGACTGAATGGACTTTCACAATGTGGAAACGTGAGCCAAATCAACCCTTTCCTCCCCAGTTTGCTTTTTGGTCATGGTGTTTCATCACAGCCCTAGAAACCTTAACTGAGACAGACTTTCTCTTGAGGATTAAGTACTGGAAAAGATAGGAAAAGTGACCGAAGGAGAGAAAGGCATAGTTGGAGAGAGACAACAGGAATCTTCAATAATCTTTTATTTCTTGAAGTAGAACACGGGCTCACCATTGTTATTCAATGTGTTTATCATGGGGTATTTGTGTGTAAGCCCTGTTTTTTCAGATGAGGACATTCTGGCTCTGAGCCCAGAAGCTACTGCTGAAGGCTACACTGTGGGCAGGTGCAGAGCTGGGCCTGGTGAGGCTCTGTGTGACCTTCCTGTGTCCTCTCTGGCTTGCCCTCCCATCCAGGATGCAGCTCCTTGGCTTCATCCTAACTTGGCTGAAGGATGCTATGTATGTCTCACTAGTCCTGGGATGGAGTAAGGACACCATAAATTCTGTTTACTGTGATTAGCCCTGTGAAAACCCAGAGGCTCTTTGGGACCACTCAAAGCCATGCAGCTAGGTAATGTGACCTTTGTACAGGTTTCACCACAAATAATACTGTGTGGACCAACTTGTAAGTAACTTTCATAGCATTGACACAAAACTACAACTCTTATCCCAAAAGTGAGGAGACAGTTTATTCTGGAGCTAAATATGAGTGACCACAGCCAAGGGACACACATTTGGTTACCCCAAATTCCATGTTCCAGCATGGAAGTAGTTCAGTGAAGTTTTCATAAAACAGAATGAAGAAAGGCATAAATCAAACATTGGTCAAAACATCAGAGAGACAGCCAAGTAGACAAGCCTCAGCCATGGGCCTCAGAAGCTGCTTAGTAGTATTCTAGCTCTTAGATTGTTAGAAAATGATATTTTTGTTAATACATTCCAAAGGCTTTTTTATTTGTTAGTCACGGATGTTAGGGCAGACACAGAGGTGGCAAGGCATGGCTATTTAGGGGCTAAGGATAGCCCAAGTGAAGTTATAATTAACCCCTGAATCTGCAACATTCCAACCTCCCTACACCCCTGGAGCTTTAATCAATCAGCTCTTGGTGACATAGCTTCTTTCCAGGAATTCTCATTTATAGTAGGTACCCTGAACACATCGGCTCCATCAGGATTTTCATGAATGCTAAGAAAATTTGCCTGCCTGAACCTCTTCCTCCTGAAGAAGAGAAAAAAGAAAAAGAGGAAGAAGGGAGAGGAGGAGGAAGAGGAGGAAGAAGAAAAAGAAAAGAAGATGAAGAAAAGATCGTATTTTATGTCTTGGCATAAAGAAAACATAATAGATGTCGCGCCTGCCTCGACCAGCAAGGATGACGCAACACCAGGATTCTTCTTAATACAGTTTAATCAGAACCTCTTGTTAGTTGCATTGTGTCTCTTTCGTTGGGGCAAGCCTCTCCCAGCACCTAAGTAGGGCTGGGCTGCCAACCCCAGGCAGCCACGTGGGCACTGTCCACAGGTTCACGCATATGCCAGCAGCACACGAATCCAGCCATAGCCAAATAAGGAGCTGTTTACCACAGAGAGTGTTTGCCATCGGGAAGGCAGAGGGTAGAAGCCAGCGCCATCTTTAGGGTGCGGCTACACGCAGCTCTCTACAGTTCCCCCTTTTTGTTTTACAGAGCAACAGGCAAGAGTAGAGGTCTGGTCTCTGCTAAAATGGAACATGTACTAATGTTTGTCCAGGCGTCGTCCACCCAGAGAACACTAGACCCGTCCGATACCCTTTTCACAGAGGTGGGAGTTAGGGTACCAACCCACATGCAATCAGACTTGCTCTTCTTGAGGTCAGCGTATCATAACCTCAAGTGCAGTGCGCAGGCCTCGCATCCTGTGCCTAAATATCTTTTAAAGTAGCCAACCAGGCTTGGGGGGACTGTCCTGCATCAATGGCCATAAAGGCTTGGACAATCATGGCTGCATGGCGACGCTGTGAGATCCTAATGCGACAAATGCACCACAAGCATACTAGGGAGGTGAGCACCAGTAAGCCTACTAGGGCTCCTATTCCCGCCCACTCCTTCATGTGATCCATGGCTGTAGCAATCCAGGAAGACAATCCCTCCACCAGTCCGGTATCCACTCGGGTCGAATTCACCGTGACAATAGCCACTCTCAGCTGGTCCATCAGGTTATCAAACTCTCCGGTCCAATTGCCTAAAAGATAACTAGACAACCTTTTAGATAAATTTGCAGCAGAATAATTGGAAGCATCCAAATTCAAAAAATTCAGAGTAAATAATGCAAGAGAAAGTCTGTCCTTAGGGGTACGGCCATAGCCTATTCCCCCTTTTTGTTTTTGAAGCAACTCCTTCAAGGAGCAATGAGCACGCTCCACAATGCCTTGACCTTGTGGATTATATGGTAGGCCATGTACAAGTTGCACATTCATCTGTTGACAGAAGGAAGCGAACTTCTGTCCGGTATATGCAGGACCATTGTCTGTCTTTAACTGTTGAGGCTTACCCCATGCTGCCCAAGCTTCTAAGCAATGAGCAATGACATGAGAGGCTTTCTCTCCTGCCATTGGGGTGGCATGAATGATTCCAGAGCAGGTATCAACAGATACATGTACATATTTGACACGTCCAAATTCAGAGATGTGTGTAACATCCATTTGCCATATTTTTAGGGGGAGCAGACCACGAGGGTTAACTCCTAATCTAGAAGGATGATGAAAAATGACACATTGGGGACAGTCTAGTACCACCTTTCGTGCATCCGCACGTGAGATAGAAAACTTTTGTTGTAATATCCTTACATTAACATGAAATTCTTTGTGGAAAGCATGTGCTCGTTGTATGGCAGAAGCCACAAACATCCATTCCTGTCTAGTACACTGGTCCACTATATTATTGCCTTTAGCCAATGGACCTGGCAGACTGGTATGTGTGTGGACGTGTTGTACAAAAAAGGGATTTTTACGTTGCCAGATCAGTTTCTGTAATTGGCCAAACAATGAACTTACCGGGCTAGAAAATTTGATGGGCCCTGCACATTCAAGCCTTTTCAAGGCATTCACAGCATAACTAGAATCTGACACTAAATTAAATGCAAATGGACAAGCCTTGAAAACTTCAAGAACTATTGAAAGCTCCACCTGTTGAGGTGCACCTGGCAAGAATTGATGCTTTACAGGTTCATTAGAATCCACCATATAAGCACCACAGCCTGTTTTAGACCCATCTGTAAATATAACACTTGCTCCTGGAATGGGCTGGGAAGCAGTTACCTTAGGGAAAACTACAGGATGTTCTTTAAAGAAAGTTAATAGTGGATGTTTAGGATAATGGCAATCTATGTGTCCTGAATAGGTACAACGTAGTATTGCCCAATCATCTATAGCAGCACATAATATCTTGACTTGAGTAGAATCATAAGGAACAACTAGCGTTTGTGGTGATGTTCCAAAATATTGTAAACATTGCTGAATACCCTGTTGCGCAAGTAATGCTACAGCAGTAGGATAATACTCAATTGATTTTGCAGGTGAGATTTTAGTATAAATCCATAACAAGGGTCCTTTTTGCCATAAAATCCCCGTAGGTTGCAACTGGGTAGGCAGAATGCACAGGGTAATATCATCATTATTTTGCACTCTTTGAAGAAAAGCTCTTTGTAGCCTATCCTCTAATTTTGTTAAGGCTTCCTGGGCTGCATTGATTAGTTGCCTCGGTGAATCCAAGGCTGCATCTCCAATTAGAATATCATATAATGGTTTTAATTCATAATTGGCCATTCCTAAACTTCCTCTTATCCAATTTATATCTCCTAATAATTTTTGAAAATCATTCAATGTGCAAAGATGATCCTTCCTTAACTCTACCTTTTGTGGCATGATATGATGGTTAGTTATTTTAGAGCCAAGATAATTGACAACTTTGCTCTGTTGCACCTTCTCAGGGGCAATACAGAGTCCCTTTTGCTTTAACAGTTCTATAAGTGAGCTATATGCTTCTTGAAGAATGCTCTCCTCTTTAGCTGCTAACAATATATCATCCATATAATGGAGGAATCTCAAGCCAGGAAAACGTGCTCTCAAGGGTTCTACAGCAGTAGCTACAAATAATTGACACATAGTAGGACTGTTGGCCATGCCTTGTGGCAATACAACCCACTGATATCTTTTATCAGGTTCCTCATGATTAGTGGACGGTAAAGTGAAAGCGAATCTCTCACTGTCTTTGCTATTCAGCGGAATGGAAAAGAAGCAGTCCTTAATATCTACCACAATAATAGGCCAATTTTCAGGCAAGGCTGACAGCAATGGAAGACCACGCTGTACGGGTCCCATAATTCTCATTTGCTCATTTATAGCTCTAAGATCATGTAACAATCTCCATTTTCCTGATTTCTTCTTGATGACAAATATGGGTGTATTCCAGGGAGAAAGGGAGGGTTTAATGTGCCCTTTCTCCAATTGCTCTTTCACCAATTGATATGCAGCATGTAATTTCTCAGAGGAGAGTGGCCACTGAGGAACCCAAACTGGCTCCTCCGTTACCCAGGATATGGGAATGCCCTCCTCAGTGGCCCCTAGGAAAAACCCAACCCTTGTTTGGGTTTCCTAGGTACTGTTTGTATTGGCTCCTTTCTGCCTTGTAAAAATTTTCCCAGGCCAAAATCAGGATGACACCCCATGTTTTTCATAATACTTTTAGATTCTTTGGAGTATTCATTACTCAACTGAAAGCCCATGGATTTCATAAGATTCCTCCCCCAGAGGGACACTGGAAGCTCAAGGATGTAGGGTTGCATAACGACAGAGTGACCTTCTGAATCTTGCCAATTTAACAAATTTGCACTAATGTTTGGAACACTGGCATAACCCAGTCCCTGCAATGTTTTGTGAGGAAGCCTGTATAGGCCAACCTCGAGGCCAATCTTTGCTAGCTATGATACTGCGATCTGCTCCAGTATCCAAAAGTCCCATTATCTTGATGCCATTAATGGTTAACTGTAATGTGGGCCTCTGATCTAAGTCTAAAGATAAAAATGTTAAATCTGTGCCTGAGGAGCCAAATCCGTTACTTCCTCTTTCTTTGTCATAGGCTGGGTGAGAATCATGTAAGCTGGGTAACAGGATAAGTTGTGCAATTCTGTCTCCCAGGGAAATGGCAGTGATTCCTTTTGGTGACTCAACCATGATTTTAACTATACCTGTATAATCTGAGTCAATTATCCCAGGATGGATTCGTAATCCCCTTAATGTAGTAGATGATCTCCCTATTAACAATCCCACTGTACCAGGGTCAAGGGGGCCTTGAAAATCAGACTCCACTACTTGCACCCCCATTTGTGGGGTTAATATGAGTCTGGTGGTGGCACGGAGGTCCAATCCTGCTGAACCTGCAGTGGCTTGCCGCGGTGTTTGGGATGTCTGAGGGTTGGCCACTGCTCTTGATTCCCTTCCTGTCTCTGATCCTCCATTGCCCCATATATTTGCGGGCCCTGAGACTGGGGGCCCCGCTGTCCGTTTTTTTGAGGAGTATTATTCCTCAAAGGCTGTCCATTAATGTCCTTGACTGACCTGCATTCACTCGCCCAATGTTTTCCTTTCTTACACTTAGGACACAGTCCCGGGACCAGGTGTTGGGCACTGTTTGGTCTCTGGTTACTTCCCCCTTGATTGCTCCCTCCTTGGGGGCAGTTGCGTCTCATATGCCCCATTTTACCACATCGGAAGCAAGTCCCAGTGCCACCTGCCCTCTTCTGGCTAATTTGTAAAACTGCAGCAGCCAGCCCAGCATTGGTTAGTGGTCCCCCTAATTCCCTGCATACTTTCATCCAAACCTCCAATCCTTTAGTTTTGTAAGGGGTAATGGCAGCTCTACATTCCTTAGTGCACTGCTCATAAACCAACTGCTTAACTAATGGCATGGCTGTATCAGGATCACCAAATATCTTTCCAGCTGCATCCACTAGGCAAGCTATGAAATCTGAAAAGGGTTCCATGGATCCTTGGACAATTTTAGTGAGATTACCACTAACTTCTCCTCTATTGGGCAATGCCTTCCAGGCTCTGGTAGCGATGTTGTTAATTTGCTCATAAACCTGGATAGAATACCCATTTTGCTGATTTGCAAATCTACCTTGTCCAAGTAACATATCCATATCCCAAGCAGCCTGGCCTCCACCAGCAGCCCTGTTAGCTGCAGCCTGTTCACTAGCAAACTCTATCAGAAAGGCTTTCCAGCTCTAAATACTGACCAGAACTTAAACAGGCTCGTGCAAGGTTCATCCAGTCTGATGGAGTCATAGCATGTCTAGGCAGAGCTTCCAACTGAGCTACTGTAAAGGAAGCTGTAATGCCATATGTCCTGACAGACTCTGCTAATGATTTAACCTCTTGAATTCTAGAGGTTCATGATATCTCTGATTCTGAGGATTCTGAAATACTGGGAATGCAACTTGCATTTCCGTTCTGACTTTTCTCCATACTCTAGGATTAAAAGACACTCTGCCCTCTGCCCCCATTGCTCCAGGATACGGAGGGGGAGCAGAAGGGATCATGCTCTCATGGCCCTTTTCTAACTGTTTGGATCCTCTTCTCTCTTTTCTTTTCTTTCTAACCTTTACTCGTTGCAATGACTCACAAACGGATTCAACATCCTCATCATCTGAGACAGAATCAGAGAGATTGGAAGCACATGAGTAGACATCGGAAGCACATGAGTCTCCCAACTCAGAAAGGCTAGGATATAATTTTGTATGTTTTTTCTCAGCTTTTGCCTCCTTTTTTACTTGCCCTGCGTTTCCTGGTACTGTTTTCTTTGAGGCTGCCCTGTCTGAGGCTGCCTTGTCAGATCTCTCTTCCTGCAGTATTTCCAGAGCAGTTTGACCATTCTCAATTGCCTCACTGCATCTCTGATCTTCTAAACATCCTCTTATTAGTCTCCAGACTGGTCTAACCCCTGCTTAAGTGTGCCTTGCTCTGCGGCAAAATCTAAGTCTCTTCCCACCTTCTCCCAGGAAGGCACTGTGAGGCTTCCAGAAATTACAAACCAAGGTGCAACAACATCACACTGTTGCAAAAACCACTCTAAGGTGTGTTTTTTTATTTTTAATTTCTTAGAGAGAAGCAGCTCGTTAAGAGCCAAAAAAATTGGGTGCGAGGAGGAAGTGCCCATGTTAGTATACTTTTTTTTTTTTCTTTCCTCAATTTGAGAAGTTTCTCGGAGGTTTCTCGGAGCCTCTGCAGAACTGCTCCAGCCCTCCGGTTTCCCTGTTTGTTTTGTTTCACCTGCTGGTTGTGTTTTACCTGCTTGTTTTGTTATGCAAATTACCCATCGCTATAGTCACAGAGCAGGTTTCCCTTGTTGACTTTGTTATTCTAATTACCCGTCCGCTATAGTCGCGGCCCTATTGAATTGTCCGTCCGCTATTGTCGCGGCTCTGCTATCCCGCTCTCCCTTCTACAGGTGAACGTTACCCGCTTTTGTCGCGGATCCTCAGTTTTTTTTTTCCTGAGAACTTACCGGTATACCGCCTGACTGTAAAAAGTTCTGAATCCAGAGAGAGACATGGAATGTCCCCGTACGTTCGTTTCTCCGATGTCCCCGTACAGGCCACCACTTGTCGCGCCTGCCTCGACCAGCAAGGATGACGCAACACCGGGATTCTTCTTAATACAGTTTAATCAGAACCTCTTGTTAGTTGCATTGTGTCTCTCTCTCCTGGGGCAAGCCTCTCCCAGCACCTAAGTAGGGCTGGGCTGCCAACCCCAGGCAGCCACGTGGGCACTGTCCACAGGTTCACACATATGCCAGCAGCACATGAATCCAGCCATAGCCAAATAAGGAGCTGTTTACCATAAAGAGTGTTTGCCATCGGGAAGGCAGAGGGTAGAAGCCAGCGCCATCTTTAGGGTGCGGCTACACGCAGCTCTCTACAAATAGAGACTGTTATATTAACTCCCCTCTGTAGCACCAATTGTTAGAAGGTCTTATTAATAAAAACAAACCCAGAGCCAGGTATTGGGGTGAATGCTGGAAGATCAGAGAATCAGAAGAAACCACAGCTACCTCACCTCGCCAATTCCTCAGCTGATCCTGTTTCCTCAGACTGGAAGCCTCTGTGTCCTCATCCAAATGGATCTCAGCTGAACTGTTGCTCAAAAGCCTAAAAGCTTAACCAGGCCAAAACCTTCTATACCTTTCTGCTTCTTGTCATCACTTCTGGGATTAAAGGAGTGTGTCACCATGCCTAGCTGTTTCCAGTGTGGCTTTGAACTCACAGAGTTCCAGACAGATCTCTGCCTTCAGAATGCTAGGATTAAAATAGTGTGTGCCACTATTTTCTAGCCTCTGTATCTAGTGGCTGTTCTGTTCTCTGACCCCAGATAAGTTTATTAGGGTGCACAATATTTTGGGGAACACAATATCACCATACTCTTCCCCCCAATTTTAAAAGAAAACAAATACTTTCATGGGACTGTGAGGGGGTATGGCCTTAAATATTTTACCTTTTGTAACTGGTGGAGAGGTGGGACCTGCTTTGATGCAGATCGACTGTCAGGTGATAGGTGAGAAGTGGGGTTCTTTGCGGTGGGGGTGGGGGCAGCTGATTAAAAAATATGATGTAAGGCAGAACTCTTTGATGCAAAGGGATCCAATTTTTCTAGTTCCTTTAAAAACTTGCTTTAAATAAAGGGTGTATACAGTGGCATGAATGGCATTTGGGTTTAAAGATATTGAAATGTTTTTGACTTAATGATAAATCATAAAACCACCTGGGAGGAGACAAAGTATAATTCATGGATGGTGGTTTTGTTTTGTTTTCTCTGACTCTTGTTACATAGCTCTGGCTGATTTAGATTTCTCCATGTAGCTCAGGCTTGTAGATGGACTTTTCTTTTTGGGCCACCAGCTCACAAGAAATGACACAGGGACTTATTATTAATTATGAAAGCTTGGCCTTAGCTTAGGCTTGTTTCTAACTAGCTCTTCTAACTTAATTTAACCCCTGTTTTTACGCTCATTACCTCATCTCCATTATGCCCATCCTAGTTATTCTGTGTCTGGCTGGCGAATCTGCCTATCTTCCCAGAGCTCTCTCTGTCCAGAAATCCCACCTAAACCTCCTGCCTAGCTGTTGGCCATTCAGCTTTTTATTAAACCAGTCACAGTGACACATTTCGCACAGTGTAAAGGAATATTCCACAACACAGGCTGGACTGAAATTTCCTATCTCCAAGTCTCAGCCTGTAGTTAGAGTTTTCCTGCCTGGCCCAGTCAGGACAAATCTCTCTTACCCGCCAGTCCCACAGTCGCTCAGACCCAACCAAGAAAGCACACAGAAACTTACATTGTTTACAAACTGTATGGCCATGGCAGGCTGCTTGTTATCTACTTCTTCTATCTTAAATTAACCCATTTCTGTTAGTCTATACTTTGTCACATGGCTTGTGGCTTACCAGTGTCTTTACATGTTGCTTTTCATGGCGGCGGCTGGCGGTCTCTCCAGTCTTCTACTTCCCAGAATTCTCTTCTCTCTTGTCCCGCCTATACTTCCTGCCTGGCCACTGGCCAATCAGAACTTTATTTACACAGAGCGATATCCACAGCACTTCCCCTTTTCTTTTTTTTTTAAAGGAAGGTTTTAACTTTTACATAGTATAATTACATATAACAAAACAATTATCTAACAAGAATTACAGTTACAATATTAAAGAAGATATCCTATCTATCTTATATTTGTGAGTCTAAGGTTTTATATCTAACTTATCTTGTATCATAACTGAGGAAATTATAACTATCTAGTCTTCAACCACATCAAAGACCTCAGAAGGATATAATATTACCTGAGAACCGGGAGAAGGATGTACACATTTTTCAGGAGTCTTGCAAGAGTAGACAGAGACAGCTGGCAGCCTGGACAGTCACCTAATGTTCCTTTGTAAAGTTGGGGCATCTGTCTTCAGCCCACAGGGCTAGAGTCTCTCGGTCACTTCTCTTAGTGTCCTGTAGAATGTCTGGCAGTTTCCTCTGTGAAGCAGGAACCTGAAGGACCATTTTGAAAGCAAAGTTTAATGGTCACCTTTCTATGGGTCCTGCATGTCCAGGTGATGGAGCAGTCCAGGCAACAACAGTTTCTTGCCCAAATGGCTATTTTTGCCAAGGTGAAGATAAACTCATATGAAGTGTCTTCAATGCCCATCCTCCTCTTTGAAGCAAATTGGTGCTGCCAGGAGCAGACATGTCTCACTGTCCAGAAAGTCTAAATTTTAAAAATATTTTAAATGCCATATTCTGTAGACCTTTGAAGTGTTTGAAGATTAACTGTCTATCTGAAATATCTCTGTGTATACCTAGAAGACTTAACTAACATGGCTATGAGTATGATTATCATAGATGACCAGTTATTAATCTATTTTTAATTATCCATTACAATTTTAAATGAGCTATATAAACATAATACCTTAAACAAGAGTAGAAATATACACACAATATAACAAAATTAACTAAGTTTGTATCAATAGAATAAAATCTAAACCAATGTAAAACATTTTAAACAAGTTGTTGCTCTTTAGAAGTAAGTTCCTTAATCTACCCTTTCATCCTATTATATCTATATCATATCCCCTCTTTTTCTTTAGAAAGAGATCACATTTACAATCAACCTGTTTAAAATAAAAATATTGGTTTTTCTCTGTCCCACACCAGAGAGGTCTTCTGATTTGGGACACAAGAATCTTTTAACCATTTCTTTTAGCAATATGTCTGGGTTTAGAAAAGGAGTGAGCCAATCCCATCTCCAAAGCCAGCTTGATAATTTTGGGAATGTGGGCGTAGTTTTTCTTACTACTTCTTGCTGGAGGGGGGCGCTGTATCTTATGGGAATACAAAGAAAATTTTAGGATTATAGAGTAGTCCATTAGGGTGAACCTCTGAGCCAGTTGCCTTGAAACCATTCTGGATGTCAGATCATCTGGGCCATGGTGTCATCGGAGACCTTTCAGGTGGTCTTGGCTGATCAAACCTGATGTATCTTAATCTGGAACAAATCCATAGCCTCTGGCTTTCTGTGGAAACAAAAGCAGAGACTCTTTTCCAAAGCAACATATCCTTATATCCAAATTTTGAAGTCAAGCTATCTTTAAAATTTACATATTTGTTTAACTCAACAGCTTTTACGATCAAATCTTTTTCTGTAGTTAAAAATCCCAAAGACAACATAAACCAGATTCTCTGTGTAATATCCATCTTTGTAAGACTGAAACGCTGTTGTGGCTGCTGGCTCCACCCACCTCAACTTCCCAACATGGTGGTGGTACAGTTTACCGCCAGCTCTGGGTCTAGAAGCAGTTCTATCAAAGCAGTATATAGCCCAGAAACTTTTTTTTTTTTTTTTTTTAACTCGCAAAGGCTAAATCCACCATGCAGCAGAGTAAAGTGCTGCTTGTAGACTCCTCATTCCAGCCACACTGCAGGTCAGACACACATGCCAGGAACCCGCCATAGTAGCTCAAACCTGCAGGCTGCTGCTAACTTGAGAGAGACAGTTAGGAAGCTGTTTTTAGCTCCGTTTTAAATTCTTTTTTCTCAGGTTTTAGGTGGAAACTCTTGCCAACACGTTGGGCGCCATTTGTAGTTAGAGTTTTCCTGCCTGACCCAGTCAGGACAAATCTCTCTTACCCGCCAGTCCCACAGTCGCTCAGACCCAACCAAGAAAGCACACAGAAACTTACATTGTTTACAAACTGTATGGCCATGGCAGGCTGCTTGTTATCTACTTCTTCTATCTTAAATTAACTCATTTCTGTTAGTCTATACTTTGTCACATGGCTTGTGGCTTACCAGTGTCTTTACATGTTGCTTTTCATGGCGGCGGCTGGCGGTCTCTCCAGTCTTCTACTTCCCAGAATTCTCTTCTCTCTTGTCCCTCCTATACTTCCTGCCTGGCCACTGGCCAATCAGAACTTTATTTACACAGAGTGATATCCACAGCATCAGCCTCCTGAAGGATGGGATTATATAGGTGTGTACCACCACATCTGGTACTAATCACTTGTTACACCTCCTGCTTCATCTTTCAATCCTGGTGCATTTGGGGTTAAAAAAATATGAAGTTGCTGGATGTGGTAACACCTATAATCCACATCCTCAGAAGATAGGAACTCTCTCCTGGATTGGGAGTTCCAGGCTAGCCTGGGCTATATATGAGGCCCTTTCTCAAAAACAAAATGAAACAAAACAAAAAAGCCAAGGGTCATTTTAACACTTGAACTGAGCACTGGAAGCCCCTAAAATCAGCCTCTTACTAAAAGACTGGGTGTTGCACCCCCAAGTTTCAGTGAAGTAGTTTTAAGGTCCCTTATACCACACAGAACAAACACATTGCCCTGTGAAACAAAGTTCTTTTCAGAGCTGCAGTCTGTGGAAAACTTGGTTTTTGTACACAGTTCCCCATGATGCAGATGATGCTGGACTCATGGCCACGCTTGGATGCTTTGTATGATTTGATCTAATACAGGATGGAGTTAGAGATGGATAATTAATGAAATACTACAAAATGCTAGAGTCCCCATAGCCCTTGTATAAATAATGAGCCATGCCTCAGGCTTCCTGTAGAATACACAGGTCTGTTCTCAGGTTAAAATGTTTATTGGTGCCAATCCAAACAGGCAGAGACTGTGGCATAGAATGCATGCTTTCTTGAAAGTAACTACCTATTTGCTTACAGTCTGAACTATTCCAGGAAGCCTTTGAAAAGTCTGGAAGGAAGGGAACCTTCAGCCTGCTTAGATGGAATTTGTGTATGGGATTTAAATAGCTCTTCACTAGTAACTGGTATTTGCAGCTTCTTATGGAGGTCTTTAAAAGCAAACAAACACACAGGAGCTGGACTGAAATTGTACACTGAGAAATTGTAAATGATATGCAGGTGTTACATGGGATCCACCAGTGCCACGTGGGATCCACCAGGGTGATCACATGTCTTTGTTCCATTTGCTTAATGACAGCTGTGTGCCCCATGCAGGACAACCAGCAAATGTAAAATATGGGTTAGTTTTGGCATTACAGCTGCTAGTCACAGAAAACCAAGGCAGCTGAAAGACACCAACGCACCATCCTGTACAGTCAATAATGGAAGCTTTCATTGCTGAACAGAACAAGGGTGGTGAGAACAGATAGATGACTATGATACCCAGAAAAGCCATACCATGCAAAGAACATGGGTTATGCCACATGTGATTATTGGATGTCTGTGGTGCTCACCAAGATGAACGGAATAAATCATGTCTTGAACTGAGGTATGTTTAAATCAGAATCACTTTGCTCAGTCTGACTCAGATGCCTCTGGTAGTCATGGAGCTCATTTAAATGAATGAAACACTGGAGAAGCAATAACTGTGTGGCTTGGAGGTGACAGAAATTTCTAGTGTACCATAGTTTATACCCACTCTATGGTCTTAGTAACCAATTTGCTGGCTTCTATAAAAGAGAAGTTTTTGTTTTATGCTAAAAGCATCCTTGCTTAGACCCTTGGGGTTTCAGGAGATGGTGGGCTGTAGCCAGGTGACCCAGCTCATCACTAGGAAGAAACAACCTCTTGGCTTTGGCCATCTGTTGCCATGTTGAAATGTATGCAAAAATTGATAAGCTTCTGATTGGTCAAGAGAAGCTAGGTATCTTAGTTTATTTTGGTCTTAGTTTTTCTTCTGTTGCTGTGATAAAAATCCTCTGACCCCCCCCCCCCCTTTGCAGGTCACAAGAATATATTATAGAGATCCAGCTGTATATTAAAGCTATACCTAGACATTTCAAGGCATTTTTTCTAGAGGAAGGTATTTATCAAGGAATATTTGGTGTTATCCAGTTTTTAATATTTCAGCTGTCTTCTGCTATGAAATTCTTGTGGGCCCATATACTACTAGACCATACTGGCAAACAGTGTAAGCTTCTCAGCTGCTGATCCACGAAGTAATTAACACCCCTGCAGGGCCTAGGAGACAAGCAGACTGTAGATGCATAGCTTTGTTTCTTGTTCAAAGGAAGCTCAGACCTCTCTTCCCCAGACAGGAAAATGGCATTCCAGAGCAATTGACTCAGAACAAAGGTTTTTGCATATCCAGGTGGAGTGAAGGGTGGAACAGGATTCCTGGCCAGAGCAGAGTCATGTGGCAAGGATAGGAAAAACAAAGCATTTTTTCTGTAGATGATAGAGCTGCATGGCTGGAGAGAAGAGAGAAAGGCAAAGAGTCTATAGCTGGCAAGGCAGATCTCTTGTAGAGTTTTCTCAGAGCCAGTAGTAAGGAGTGAGGAAAAAGATGGAGGATGAAGGAACAGAGGATGAAGATTAGATCAAAAGCATAAGGGCTTAGTTATTACTAGGGCTATGAGGGGACAGAAAAAGTAGGGACAGAGAGGAACTGAATGCCAGGATGGAACTGAAGTTGTATAGATAAAATTTTATCCTAGAGGAATAAAGTAAACAGATACATAGCATGGTGTACATAGATTCTGTTTCCTCAGATAACCCCATGAGGGACGTAACATCTTCCCCAGGACTCTGGGAGGAATCTTCTCAGGGCAGGCCCCTGGGAATATTCTCTACCCCCCCCCCCCCCCCACCAAACAAAACAAAACAAAAAAACTTAAAGAAGGGTTTACTCTGGTTCCTGGTTCCTGGGCACCATCCATTCGGATAGAGACATCATAGTGGCAGGAGCTAGGGGGAGCTGGTCACATGCATCCACAGTCAGGAAGCAGAGAGCAATGAATGCTTGCTACTCAGCTCCCTTTCTGCATTTATACAGTGTATGATCCTAGCCTAGGAATGGTGCCACCTACTGTGGACAGGTCTCTTCCACTCCAATTCACTCAATCAAGATAATCCCTGAGAGGCATGCCCAGAGGCCCATCTCCCATCTGACTCCAGATTCTGTAATTGACACTAGCCATCACACTGTCCTTGTGAAACCTCTCAGTTTTCAAACATTATCAAATCATTCAAAGATACAGCACTAGGAAGTAGAAAACAAGGAACAGATGACAAGCATCTGCAAACTCTAGTACGCAAACCAGCAACACAGCAGTGCATAAGGAAATATCAACAGCTGTAGGAATCCACGCATGCTGACAAAAATCCTTTCCGTTAATTGCAAAGTCAAATCAAATCTTGCCTATCTTAGACTTTAAATCAAACAGCATTATTCAACAATGTTTCCTATCTTCTGCCTAAAGGAGGTTCCCTTTAAATAAATAAACATTTCAAGGATTAAAAAAAAAAAAATAACATCAAGGAATTGATAACTCTGGCTTTTCCTTCACCTTGTCTAGTTGCAATCTTATGATGAGTTCAAAGGGATTATAAATTCCACTCCAAAGGAAAGCAGTTCAAAAAATGTAGCGTATAGAATGTTTGAAAATATGGTCAGGAAAACAGCTAAACAAACTTCACCACCACCACCAAAGAGAGTCTGCCAGTCAGTCCGTAAGGCAGGGAGGTTATTAACCTCTCGATCCACGGCTGCTTTTCTTTTTGTTTGCTTGTTTTGTTGATTGACACTTCCTGGTAAACTAATAAAACTCTCCTCCCATTTCAATTAAATTTTGGAAACTCATGTGCCCCCTTCCCAGATGCTGCAAACTGGCACATAACCGCAGCAGCACCTTTTGACCTCATGATCCCTCGTGGCCCAGCACGGGAACTGATGAACTATCCTAGTGCTTTCCTCTCTATGACCTTCATTAGGACTGGAGGCTACGGGAGGAGGTGACACCCAGAGGTGACACCTGCCAAAACTGGTAGGAGAGGAGCCAGTAGAGCCCTTGTGGGATCCAGAGTGTCTCTCAGGTGTGTGTCTGTAATGTTTGGAGTCTCCTAGAGTCACACTGGGGCTGACAGGGACCTTGGAGCTTTCATAGACTTCTAACTTTAGAGAAAGGAGAACTCAAGTCCACAGTGGCTGACTGTATGAGTCAAGAGGAAAACAGAATCAACTTTAATTCCATACCAGTGGTAGATAAGCTTCAAGTTCGACCCCTGTGACCCCCACCCTTTGGTGTGCATGTCTTACTCTCTTTTCCCCTTGCATGCTTACTCAGATGAAGCTAGTTAGCTGGTGTGTGTGTGTGTGTGTGTGTGTGTGTGTGTGTGTGTGTGTGTGTGTGTGTGTAGAGAGAGAGAGAGAGACAGAGACAGAGACAGACAGAGACAGAGAGAGAGGCACATACAGATGGAGAGGGAGAGAGGGAGTGTGACAAGGAACTGAGGGAGGCCACCCACCTGTCATGGAGAAATTGAGACCCTCCATCTAGTGACCCTGCTAATAATAAGATGAGCCTAAAATCTCTCCTTCAGGGGAGACAGTGGCTCTGGCCATTGTCTTGTAGCATGCCTTGATTGTGTCTTTGTAGGGAATTTTAGGGCAGAGGTACCCAGTGTGGTTGGCTGACCAGTGAACTCCAGGAATTCTGTCTCCACCTTCCCAGTGTTGGGATGGCAGGCATCTTGCTCAGCTTTTATATGGGTGCTTAGGATCCAAACTTGGGTCTTTGCAAGAATTTTACTGACTACCTCCCAGGCCACATCCTCTTCTTTGGGAGGGAGCAGGGTCTCTTCCAGCTCAGACTAGATTTGAAACTTCCTGTGTAACCAAGGTGACCTCAAACTCCTGGTCCTCCTGCACTCCTGCCAGATTCTGGGATTTTGGGTGTATGTACCACAACTAGCTCTTACCTTCACGATTTTATGAGGGGAGTAGCATTGTCCCATTTAACATGGAAATTGAAGCATGCAGAGTTTAAGTAAGATCACATTGGTAAGGGGCTAAGGATGGCTCAGTGGTTAAGAACACTTGTTGCTCTCACAGAGGACCTGGATACAGTTCCCAGCATCTACATGGCAGCCCCTGATCATCTGTAACTCCAGTTATGGAGGACCCGATGTACTCTTCTGACCTCTGCAGGCACCAAACACACATATGATGCACAGACATATATGAAGACAAAACATTCATGCTTATAAAATAAAAATAAATAAACCCTTAAAGTAAATAAAAGATGCCCTTAATCCTTAAATAAAAGATGCCTTTAAAAAGATCTCATTGGGCCAGGTGGTGGTGGTGCATGCCTTTAATTCCAGCACTCGGGAGGCAGAGACAGGCAGATTTCTGTGAGTTCGAGTCCAGCCTGGTCTACAGAGTGAGTTCCAGGACAGTCAAGGCTACACGGAGAAACTCTGTCTCAAAAAACCAAACCAAACCAAAACAAAACAATCCCATTGGTAGAAAGAGGCAGGAACATGACACTAACTGAGATGTTACATTCTAGAGCTTGCCTTGTACCTACTTCACTTTCCAGAAAAAAAAAGAGAGAGTAATGAGGTGCTATATATGTCGTGTCCCAGTACACTCATTGCTCGATGCCTGGATGCTGTTGTTGACATTTTAGATGATAGGCTTCCATCTTTGCATTGGCTGTCAATATAGCTCCTGCTATTATAATCAATGTGCTATGAAGTGTGGATGGAACTCTCCAGGGTATCTGTCCAGGGATCCGGCATACAGGATTATCCTCCAAACCAAACTGCTACCCTCCTCATCAGTTCAGCTGTGCGTCCACTTGAAAAATATTACTTCTGGGCCTGTGGGCTGTCACATTCCCTCAGAGTAAAAGGGGGTGGAGAAGGTCATTGGACCCTCACCCAAGTACACAGCCATTCCTCCCAATTCTGCCCTGCTTTTAGGCTGCACATGGCTTTTAGGTCTTGGGAAGGGCTAGGGTATATAGACTGGGGATCCATCTATGGTCCGTCCCACAGCCATGAGGAAGCCATCATCCATGACAGGTGTAGACTTTCCAGAGTGGCTGCTCTGGGGTCAACCATACTCCTGCCTGTAACCCCTCAGGCACTTTCTGTAAAGGAAGCTTCATACACTCATTGTTTTTCTAGGGGACCTTCTTCAGTGACATGTGTTACTGGAACCGAGGAAGGGAGGGGGAGGCATTACCCTGGTGAAACCACATCCTAGGGCTGAAATTCTCATGACAGCATATTACATCTCCTATTTCCCATTCTAGCATTTAGTGTGATTTTGACTCTATTCAAAATCAGACTTTTCTAGGAAAAAGTAAGAGTGGCCAGAAGGTGACTCATTCCTCTCTATGTTAGACAGTGAAAGAAAATGTGTCCCACTTTCTGAAGGAGTGTGTGTGCACACGTGCATGGGTGTGCCAACCCACCAATCTTTCTTTTAGGCTTGGTTACTTATTGGGCACAGGGAAATAATGGAATTGAATCTCCTCTTTTTCTTGTGCTATGAACCTCCAGAGGGGTTGCTATAAATGTCACACCAACTTTGTTTCCCGAGAAATAATTTTCCCATCAGTCTGACGGGTTCCTTTGACATAGCGTATTATTAGTCTGTGATGAATTCTTTAAAGTGCAACAAAGTATATACTGTGGTGTATTTTTATCACTCCACCACCTTACAGTGAATTTCCCACTAACGTCAAGGCTCTTTTCTGAGTCACTAATTATTCATAAAATCTCGCAAGACTGCATTATTTTATCCTGATAAAATGTATTGAAGTTTAAGGAAAACCCTTAACTGAGCTTAAAATGCCAAAGAGATGTTAGGAAATGAAGAGTCATTTCCACTTAAAATGTGAAATATATATTTAAAAAAAAAAAGGAACAGGAGGTACAAGAAGGCAGATGGTGCTGAGAAATGGTTAAAGGATGGGACCACTGAGAGGGAAGGGGGGTGGGGGGCAGTAGGGTGGTGGGCTGGGCATTCGTGGCTTCCCTACCATCACTATACAGGGTTTCAAGAAAACCGTCCTGGAAATCACAGCCTGGACTCCTACAGAGAGCCATCTGAACTTCCTCTTTCTTGCCAAGGTCTCTACCATCAGGGAGATGGAGATAGTCATTGAGAAAGAGAGGAGTTAAAAAGCTCAGCTGCTTTAGCTGTGTACATCAAGAAGTTGGTAGGTAGCTCACTCAATGCAGCGGTATGTTTTTGTGTGTATTCAGGTGCACGTGGGTCTGTGTGGGTAACGTTCCTTCTCAGATGCCATCAACCTTGCTTTGTGAGACAAGAGCTCTTGCTGCTCTGTCTTGGCAAGCAGGCTGGGCTGGCGGGCCAGTGAGCACCAGGGGCCTGCCTGTCTCTGCCTCCCCGGCACGGGGTGCATGAGTGGGACATCACTCCCAGTTTCTTGGATGAACTCTGGTGGTTACTCTGTGACACCTCAGAAGGTGACACTCATCTCTTTAATAGCAAGCCAGTCACCCATTCATTTTCCAACACCCACATTTGATCCTCAACCAATGCCATGTCCTTGAGTGTGACCACTTACTGGGCTGTGCATTGCTACTGTGTCCAAACTATACTTTCTCTTGTCTGGGGTATACCTAACCTGTACACCAGCTGTTTTCTCATTCCTGTGACAAAGTTTGGCAAGAGCAGCTTGAGGAAGGAGGGCTTGCTCCGGCTGTGGTTTAAGATTCTAGTCCAGCATAGCAACAGGAACTTGAGGCGGCTGCTTCCACTGAAACAGATGAATGATGGTGCATGGCTCACTCTCCCTTTATTTGTGGTGGGCCTCCAATCCACAGGAGAGTGTCACCCATTGAGGGGGTGGGGGCTTCCCTCCTCAGCTGAGTATTTCTGGAGACTCAAATAGACTCACCTCTGGTATGATTCTAAGTTTCATGAAACTGTCAATCAAAACGAACTATCACAGCTTCCTGTGTGTTCTATTTGTTCTCTGGCCGAGCTTGCCTTTCTATAGTTCATGAAGAGCAGCCATGGTCATCACTAAAAAGTAAGTTGAATTATATTGTTCTCCTGTTTAAAATACTCCAGTGCCTTCTAACTGTGCTTCTAATTAAATCCATGCTAATTACCAGGTCTTAAAAAGCCCTAGATCACAGGGTAGAAGACTGAGCCAAATCTCACCTGCTACCATAAGTGGCATTTACTGCAGTATAACTATGCCCATTCATTTATATATTATCTATGGCCAGGTTTCCCTCTATGATGGCAGAATTGAGTAATTTCATGAAGACCAAAGAACTTACAGAGTGTAACTACTACTGCCTGGCTTTGTGAGAACGGGTTTGTTAGCCGACTCCAGATGGCACACCCCTATCTCACAAATGTGTGATTTCAGCTCCTCCATGCCTTGTGCTTTCTCCTGCCACCAGAGCCCTCCCCCTTTTCTTGACCTCTCACCTTTTCTTCCACTGCAGAGTTTCAACGTGCAATAGTTACGATCTGCCTGGCACGTCTTCCGAGCCACTCTCTGGCTTCATCCAAGCTCTGCCCCTACACCCAGTCCAACTGCTTTTCCTGCTTGTGTCACTGTCTGTCCCACAACTAACTGATTGTTTTCTCTGTGTTTCCATCATCATCTAAGTTTGGTAAAATCAAGTATCTTTGTATGTATGCATGTTGGGGTGTGTGTGTGTGTGTGTGTGTGTGTGTGTGTGTGTGTGTGTGTGTGTGCTTGTGTATGCGTGCACACACATATGTATGTAGAGACCAGATTTTTGGGCCTCTTTCTCAATTGATCTCCATTTTATTTTTTTCTAACAGAGTGTCTCACTGTCCTGGCACTCAAGGATTGGGTTAGTCTGGCTGGCCAATGAGATCCAGGGATCTACCTTTCTCTGCTTCCCCACTGGGAATAAAGGCTTTGTACATCGGTGCTGGGGACTTGAACTCAGGTCCTCATGCTTGTATAGCAAGCAGTTTCTGACTGAGCTATCTACCCAGTCCCAGAGTCAAGGATCTTAAATGGTTAGTCCCTTGTTTAACCTGTAACAGTACAGGCTGTTGCAGGTGCTCAGCAGATACTTTTTGGGTGACTTAATTTAGCAACCGTCTTCTGTATGGCGATGCTGTGTTCAGTACCAGGCTCACAGGACACACTCATGCATTTGCTTCCCCAGGTTCTAGCTGAGACCTGAGCAGGAAGGCAAGCATCTTTGGCCACAGTAACTTGCTATCAAAGGCCTCTAGAACCAGTGTACCTGTAAACTGAGACGGCAGGTTCTGGGGCTCAGCATCTTTAGTTCTGGATTTCAAAATGTGAGGTATGTTTCCCTTTTCTCCATTTTCTTTCTTTCATGTGAGAGCGACATGAGGCTGCCAACTCCCACTTACTTTGTCACATAGGATATTTAGAGCAATAAGACTGTGGAGTGCAAGAGATAGCTGAGAAATGGGTCAGTGAGATGGCTCAGAAGGTAAAGACACTTGCCACCAAGCCTAAAGACCTGAGTTCAAGCCCCAGAACTCACATGGAAAGAGATGGCTCTGGCAAGTTGTCCTCTGATACAGCACACACACACATACACACACACACACACACACACACACAACACACACACACACACACACACACACACACACTTTAAGTTTAATTTAAGGGCTTTTTTAAAGATGGGAAACATTTAGACATAAGCTTGCTATTATATGGATATCACGGATCTAGGAATTCTTGGTGCTGACAGTGGCTTTTTAGTCACATAAGTCTCCATTCTTCTTGGAAAAGTGTATTGAAATAGAAAGGGTTGCAATGGCATGATGCCCAGATTTGTATTAAAGTTACCTAGCCCCAACAAGGGCAGAGGAAGGACCACGAGACTCCCATTTTGCAGACAGGAAGATGCTTCTGTACCTATCAGGGTCAGGTATCATGTCAGTCATCTCAAAGATGGCCTCCTGCTGTTCTCAGAGCTACCCTGTTCTCTAGACCTCACAGGAACATCTAGGGAGTGAGGAAACTTCCGTTCACGTATTTAAGGCATGTGGCTGTAAGACATGTGGCTAAGGGTGAATCTGGGCAAGGACCGTCAACATTCTACTAAAGGAGGACTCTGGGATGCATATAGAGAAGCCAGAACACACCAAGGCACCCCAAGTCTTCCTCTGTGGTGGCTCTTCCCATCTCAGCCTTCTTGCTTCCATCTCTGCCCTCGGGTCAGGAAATGCAGGTACTGAGAAATGTCGCAGGTAAGGTGGTGATCGAGAGTGCTCTACACAGAACCCCAAGTCTGAGTGCTTGAAGTCAGATTTTCACTTTTGTTTCCTCTGTCCTTCGTCTTCACGGTGTTCAGTGAAGAAGCCGAACATAAACAAGCAGATGGTCAGAGTGGGCGCGAGGCTGCATGTGTGCTAAGAGTGCCCACCTCATTCTCCTCCTTCTCAGCTTGTGCTAGCAACATCCCAGCTTCCTGGCAAGCCTGGCACCTTTCTGGCACCAGTAGTGAGTGACAAAGTGTGTGAAGATCTCAGAATCTGCAAACCTTTGCCTGAGCTGCCTTCTGTTAGGAGTCTTGGGCAGAAAAGATCTGGGTGACTGGCAGCCAATAATCACTCATAACAACTGAGGGGAGAGAGTGCCCTGCGTGCTGGTACCTGGAGCCCCCATGAGCCATCCCGAGGATTTTCTTGTTCTCAACACTGCTCTGCTCTGTTGGTACTTACAGCATCCTAGGGAATGAGAAAGGATCAGACGACAGACATCAAGCTGCTCCTCCTTTGCAGAGTATATTGTGTGTAAAGCACATTGTGTACCACTTGTTACAGACTTCTGCCTCCCCTGGGAATCAATGGTTGACTTATGCGGAGCAAATTGCCCGAATTCTGACCATACTTTACAGGCTGTGCCTGTCAATCTTTGATCGTTTAATGCTTTCAATAATTGGCTATTATTTTTTTTTAAGACAGGGTCTCACTGTGTAGCCCTTGCTGGCCTGGAACTTACTATACAGACCAGGCTGGTCTTGAACTCACAGAAATTAGTCTGCCTCTGCCTCGAGTGCTGGGAGTAAAGGTACTCACCACCATACCCAGCCTCAACCTTTTTTAAAGTGGTGTGTGTGTGTGTGTGTGTGTGTGTGTGTGTGTGTGTGTGTGTGTTGGGGAGGGAGAGGGGCACATATGTCACAATGCACATAAGGAGGTCAGAGAATGACCTTGCAGAGTGGGTTCTTTCCTTGTGCCTTGTGTGGGTCCTAGAGGTTGAACTCAGGTCATCAGGCTTCCTGGCAAGTGCTTTTTCCTGCTGAGCCATCTTTCTGGCCCATTTTGGCAATCTTCTGGCAAATGGTCTGTTTTAGATAGGTGAAATGACATGACATGAATCACACACTTACTAAGCGATCAGTACTGAATCCAAACTTGGAAGCTGGTCTCTAGTTCTGTCCATAGCTAACCACTGTGCAATTCAGGTGCTCCTGTGTAATGTGCACACAGGCAAATAATCAATGACATGAACAAGTTCAGTATATATAATTATTTTTTTCTCCTTGTAACAAGGTGGCAGCCTTTTTAGGCAGAGAAGAGAGAGGAAGACCATGATTTTTATTCCTGGTATCTTTGGGCAGTGAGTGATTCAGTGGGCAGTGGGATTGATTCCCATCTCTCCACTCCCTTACCAGGTAAGATTTGGTGATGTTTGGAGACAGTTCTGCCTATACAGCCTGATGTGAGTACCACTGGCATCTCAAGGGGGAGGAGCTAAAGGTGCCACTAAGTTTTGTGTCTCAAGGGACAGCACCCCACACAGCAGGGGTTTACCCAGCTCCAAATGTCAGCAAGGGCCAGCTGTGATGCCCTGCCTGGTGAATGGCAAATACAATACTGTTGTTCAACATGTATTTTGCTTAGTGAATTTAAAACCATCTACCCAGAGCCTCTTCCCTGTAGCCATTCCTCAGAGATGAGCATCCCAGTCTGCACCTTTCTGATATACAGAGACCTTTCAAACAAACTCTGGTCAATTTGGTTCATTCTGCTTTCTCTTCCTAGTCAGCCCTTCCCAGGAAATGCTAATGTCTGCTTGTGGATAACAGATTTAGGCCAAAAGCGTGTCTCATAAAAAGCTATAAGAAAAACTTGAAGTTAAAAAATAATATGTGAATTTTACATGTCTTTCTAGATGGGATTTAAACCATACATTTTAGACTCTTTTAACCTTCTATCCAGCTGCTAGACCTCCTGAAGTGGATTCTGTTTTCTTGAACTTAGGCTTTTATTTTACTAAGTTTTTGAATTTGATCTCATGTAGTCCAGGCTAGCCTCAAACTCAGTATGTACCAGAGTTTGCCCTTGAATTCTGATCCTCCTGCCTCTCCTCCCAGAGTGCTGGAGTGTAGGCAAGGCAGCCATGCCCATGGTCCAGTGGGTTTCTATTTTCTTTAGCTCTTTGTAGAGCATCCTTTTATTTATTTTGTAATTTCTTTTTTGTTACATTTATTTATACACAGAGAGAGGAAGAAGTGTGCTTATGTGTCATGGCATGCGTATGAAGGTCAAGGACAACTTTTACGAATGTGGTATGTTCTCTCCTTCTACTGTGTAGGTCCTGTAGAATCAAGCTCAGGTTGTCAGGCTTGGCAGCAAATGCAGCAAACTGAACCTTCTTATCAGCCCTTCTTTTGTAGTGTTTAAAAAAGTTTATTAGATTTATTCATATAATTTATGTCTGTTCACCATGTGTGCCATTGTATGGGTGCTGGGGATCAAACCCTGGTACTCTGGAAGAGCAGCCAGTGTTCTTAAGCACTGAGCCATCTCTCCAGCCTCCTGATATTATTAATGATTTATTTTCTTGATAAGGAACCTGCAGTATAGAGAAGTTGCAGAGAGCCCCCATCATCGGGAATGTAGCTTATGTGCCATCCTCTCACTATGAAATCTTATTTTGTATAACTGATGGTTGAGTTACTTAACTTCTCCTACAGTTGCTATGCTCTTAAATGGATGGAGTTTGTGTTGGCGCATCTAAGGGTGCCAGACCTGGGGAACATGCCCCATGAAGGTGTTGAAAGGAATGAGTGAATGAATAAGCGAGTGCATGTACTGTACCAAACACCTGCTTTGGAAATGATACATTTTGCAATTTATCATTGGCATTCTGCCCTAAGAATGTGCCATCAAAGAGGACACCCAGGCTGTGTCTGTCACAGTCAGAAAACACTGCTCTGGGGAATATGGTAGTCCTGACTTATCTTCAGTTTAGCTTTTGTTCTGGTTTCAGCTACGTACAGTGCATTGTAGTCCAAAAAGCTTACATGGAAAATTCCAAAAGTAAACAATCTCATTTAGGTTTTACATTGCATGCTGCCTTGAGTGACATGATGAAATCTCAGGGCACCCTGCCTTATCCTGCCTGGGTGTGAATCATCCCTTTGTTTACATCCTCACTGACTGTGCTCCCTGCTCATTAGTGAAAGTGGTCATTCCCTGTCCTGACTTCCTGTTCCCAAATACCTGGCAGCTGCTTCCCAAATTACCACACAGAGGCTTATATTAATTATAAATGCTTGGCTGATAGCTCAGGCTTGTTACTGCTATATATAGGCAGAGTTTTCCTTTCCTGACCGCCTGGTCCCAAATAACTAATTCAGAGGCTGAATATGAATTATAAATGCTCAGCTGATAATTCAGGCTTGTTACAAGCTAACTCTTACATTTAAATTAAATCATTTCTATTAATCTATATATTACCACATGGCTCATGGCTTTACCTGTCCTCTAGCATGTCTTGCTTCTTGGTGGCTGGCTGACATTTCTCCTGACTCTGTCTTCCTTCTTCCCATCGTTCTCAGTTTGGCTTCCCTGCCTAACTTCCTGCCCAGCTGCTGACCTGTCAGCTTTTTATTAACCAATGAGAGTAATATACATTCATAGTATATAGAAGGATTGTTCCACAGCATTTCCCCCTTTTTGTCTAATTAAAAAGGAAGATTTTAGCCTTAATATAGTAAACTATATACAACAAAAACAGTTATTAAGTAAGAATTACAGTAACAATATCTAATCCATTTGCATCTGGCAAAATTAGAGAAAATATTATGTATCTTATCTTGGTGAGTCTATGATTTTGTATCTGGTTTACTTTCTATTATAACAAAGGAAAACTATGTAACTATATAGTCTTCAACTCCATCAAAGAGTCCAGAAGGATGAAATGTTACCTAATGACAGCAACATCAGGCTGCCTGGACAGTCACCAAAGTTACTCTGTAATATTGGGGCATCCATCTTTGGCCTACAGGTCTATAATATCTGACAGACTTTCATGTGAAGGAGGGTAATTTGAAGGACTGTCTACCTTGACTTGGCAAAGTTTGGCAGTCACCTTTCTTGTATCCTGCTGGTCCAGTTTGAACAGTAACTGTCAGCAATTGAGGCAAGTGCAGTTTCTTTGCCCACATAGCTAGCTTTTGTCATAAAGAAAACAAACTCCACATGGAGTTCCTTAGATGACCATCATCTTCTGTGAAGTAATTGGTGCTGCCAGGGGCAGATCTGTCTCATTGTTGAGGAAAATCTAAGTTCTAAAACATTTTAAATGCCATATTCTGTAGATCTTTGAAGTGTTTGAAGATTGCCTATCTATCTGAAATATATTTCTTTTCTCCTCCTCCTCCTCCTCCTCCTCCTCCTCTTTTTGATTTTTTGAGATAGGGTTTTTTTCTGTGTAGTTTTGGTACCTGTCCTGGATGTCACTCTGTAGGCCAGGCTGGCCTTGAACTCACAGATCTGCCTGGCCCTGTCTCTCAAATGCTGGGATTAAAGGCATATGCCACCACTGCCTGGCCTGAAATATATTTCTGTATGATCTTGAGAACCTAACTAACATGACTGTAAGTTTGCTATTATAGATGACTCTTAATCTGTATTTCTTAATTATATATTACATTTTTTAATGAGCTGCATAAACACCCTAAACAAGAATAGAAATATATGTACAGTATAACAAAATTAACTTTAAATTTGTATCAGTAGACCAAAATCCATATAAATGTAAATATGTAAGATTAATAGTTGCTTTTTGGATTAAAGTAGATTCAATAATCTACACTTTTATCCTATCATTTTGTATATCCCCCTTTTTTCTTTTTAAAACAAAATCCCCGAATCTAGTCTCCTTTGCTTAGCTTTTTTCCTCACCTTTATCCATAACAACTTGTAACCACCACCACCACCACCCCACCCCCAAACAATGACAAACATATATAATTTATTTTTGGGAATGTAGGTGTAGTTTTCTAGACTACTTCCTGTTGAGGGCATTGGTAATCCTTGGGGAACCCTGAGAAAGTTTAAGATTATAATCAAGTCCTGACTGGAGTAGTCTGTGAGGCTGGATCATCTCAGCCAGCAGCCTTGAAGCTGTTCCAGATGCAGAACTCAGAGGAAACTGTGACAGAGGCACTCTGAAACATTCGCTCATTTGGGCCATCTGTTCCCATCAGAGATTTTTTTAGGGGGTCTTCAATGATCAAACCCTTCAAACCTAGAATGAATCCAAAGCCTATCATTTCCTGTGGAAATAAAAGCAGAATCTCTTTCCCAAAGTAACATATCTTTTGACTTAAATTTTGAAATCAACTTATTTAAAAATATATAGGTTGGTTTAATCTGGCAGCTTTCATAATCAAATATCTCTCAGCAGTTATCATTTGTTCATTAGCCATCAAAAATGTAAATATAACACAATAACATATAGTATCTAGACTCTGCATTTTCCATCTTTACATGGCTTATTATAATTTTTATTATTACTTTATTTCTTTTTTAAGGACTTTATTTTAAACTACGTTTTTTAATCTAAGACTGTATATATTCTCTTTTTTTCTCCCAAGCCTACACATATTTTTTATATACACCATGATCTGTTTAGAGGCTCTTTTTGTCTGAATCTGTCCTTACTGTCTGCATGAGCAAAAAAACTGCTGTATAACTTAGGTCATGGTGTGCTGGTTCTGGCTCCTTCCACTCAGTTTCCTGAAAGGCTAGTCTCATGAGGGAGGCATGTTTACTGCCAAGCTCTGGGAGCCATGTTTACCACCCCAACTCTGGGAAGTTTCTAGGTCCATACCATCACTGTGTAGTATGTGACCAGCTGCTCATAAACATCATTTAAGTGTTTGGTAGCAGGGCCTCTTAAAAGAGCCATCCATTTTTGCAGTTAACACTGAGCCAGAAAGTTGTCTCTTAATGGAGCCATGCCTCTCTTCACCACCAACAAACAGAGCCCACCCGAGAAAAGGCAGCTACCAAGAAGCCATGCTTGACTCTGGTTCTTGTGTGTCTAGAATCCCTTTTTAAGCTTTGTCGGGTTTATGTGGAAATTTCGGCCTGATATTGGAATGCCATATGTAAGTGGTTGTTTCCTATCCTGACTGCTTGTTCCCAAATACCTGGCAACTGCTTCCCAAATTACCACACAGAGGCTCATATTAATTATAAATGCTTGGCCAATATCTCAGGCTTGTTACTAACTAGCTTTTACATTTAAATTAGCTCATATTTCTATTTATGCTTTTCCATGTGGCTCATGGTTTGTTATCTAACTTTCTACATGTCCTGCTTGCTTGGTGACTGGCAGACATCTCTCCTGACTCTGCCCTCCTTTTCCCCATTATTCTCAGTTTGGCTTTCCCACCTAACTTCCTGCCTAGCTACTGGCCTGTCAGGTTTTTATTAACCAATGAGAGTAATATATATTCGTAGAATAGAAAAGGATTGTTCCACAACATATTACTCACAATCATTCTGCTTATCACATCAACACTCAGATGTGGCTATGCTTGCATTCAAGTGATCCTTTCTGGAAGCTGATGCTGTGCCATGGGCCTGCACCACTCACTGCATACCACCTAATAATGCTGGCACCATGTCAGCTTGTACCATCATGATGGGAGAGTATAGCAATAAGACATTTAGAGAGAGAAGGAGACCTCAGTCCCCTAACTCTGGAGCACAGTGTATGGCTACAGTTTTCTATCTGGTTCTTATGGTAGCAAATCTCTGACAATGTCAAAACAAAAAAAAAAATACAGCTTATACCTCATTTTGAAAGGAAATAGATTATTCTGGAGCCAAATTTGAATGATTATGGCCATAAGTCACTCCAAGTTCCACATTTCTGATGTAGAAGCATTTTCAGGGAGTTTTAGAGTAACAAAATAAAGAAAGTCATAAATACATTGGAGATGGTTACAGCAAAATGGGTATCTTTCTTATAGCCTCAGATGATTTAACTTTTTCTTAATATATTCCAAAGGTTTTTTTTTTATCTATTAAGATGTTAGTTCTTCCACAGAGGAGGGCAAGGGATGGCTTATTCAGGGGGCTGAAGCTAGCCCCCCAGAAAGGACCTGCAACATTCTAATCTCTCCACATCACTAGTTCGAACCAGTCCTTCTAGACACAGCTTCTTTATAGGAGTTATCATTAACTGTAAGAAAAAAAGAGAAAAGACACAGTTGAGCTTGTGTAAAAAGTACAATGACATGTAACTATCCTTCAAGAATGAGGTTTACTGACCCAGTGTCCTCTGGACATGACTCATGAACTCACAGCAGCTGTCAATGCCTGTACAAGACCTATACCAGATCAAGCCAGTCAGCAAGGAGCATGGAGGGGCTAATGATCTCCCACCCCTAACAGAAGAGCTGTAGACAGTTGATGGCTTCCAGGAGAGGAAGACTCAGTTTTTCTTTAAGGGTGTGGCCCCTGGTAGGTCAACCACAATCCTGGGGATGGCTTCATGAGCATTTGGGCAGCACAAATTGGACTTGATGGGATATGAGAAAAAAGAATACATAATGTTGGGTGGGGGGGGGGGTGAGGGTGGATCTGAGAGGAGCTGGAAGGGAGGAGTAGGAGGTGAATATGATCAAAATATGTTATATGTATGTATGATGTTCAAAGAATAAAGATATTATCTTTTTTAAAACTAGTTTTATTAGGAGAAAGGACCTCAAGGACAAGGTCTTAAAGAGAAGGAAAGACTGACCTTAACACCTGGAAAAGAGCTTCATTAAGAGTGAGAATAGGAGAGGTAGGAAAAGAGATCGCCACCATGAGAGAGATGGTGTGTGTGGGGTGGAGGCATTTGGGGTGGGGCAGAGGAGCGTCCTCAGAGAAGTCTTCCATCATCACCCAAACAGAGGGATACTCAGCTTTTACATGATTTCATGGGGGCTCAGGAAGCTTTGTACCATATGATTTGGTTCAATACAACAAGGAGCATGGAGGAACCAGGTACCACAGATGAGGAGTTATAAGAACCACAGCCCAAGGCTGGAGAGATACTCAGTGGTTAAGAAGACACTCATCTTACAAAGGACCCAAGCTAGATTCCTAGCACCCATGTGTCTTAGTTAGGGTTACTATTGCTGTGATGAAACACCATGACTAAAAAAGCAAGTTGGGGAGGAAAGGGTTTATTTGGCTTACACTTCCACATCATGGTTCATCATTGAAGGAAGTCAGGGCAGGAATTCAAGCAGGGCAGGAACCTGGAGGCAGAAGCTGATGCAGAGGCCATGAAGGAGAGCTGCTTACTGGCTTGCTCCTCATGGATCACTCAGCCTGCTTTCTTATAGAACCCAGGACCACAAGCCTAGGGATGGCACCACCCACAATGCACTGGGCCCTCCCTTATTGATCACTGATTAAGAAAATTCTCTAGAGGCTTGCCTAGAGCCCTGTCTTCTGGAGGCATTTTCTGAATTGAGGCTCCCTCCTTTCTGATGACTTTAGCTTGTGTCAAGTTGACATGAAAGTATCCAGCACACCATGTCAGGCGGCTTCCAAACTCTTGTAACTCCAGTTGTGAGTGTTCAAGGATCTGGTATCTCAGGGTACCTACCTGTACTCATGCACACATACACACAGGCACATGCACACATAATTAAAAACAAAATAAAGCTTAAGAAGCTAATTTGTGTATGTGTGTGTGTGTGTGTGTGTGTGTGTTTTAATTCTGTCCCAGAGAGGGGGGTGGAGGGAGGGAAAGAGGGATGAATGGATGGATGGATGGATGGATGGATGGAGAGAGAGACAGAGACAGAGACAGAGAGAGACAGAGACAGAGACAGAGAGAGACAGAGACAGAGACAGAGAGAGACAGAGAGAGACAGAGAGAGAGACAGAGAGAGAGAGACAGAGAGAGAGACAGAGAGAGAGACAGAAAGACAGAGAGACAGAGAGACAGAGAGACAGAGAGAGACAGAGAGACAGGGAGGGAATGAGCTGCATGGTGTGTGGCCTCATTTCTTATAGTTGTGTCTTCTGACCTCTTAAGAGTGATTTAAAGAGGCCGGCCTGTGTCCTAACGTTCCTGTGCCTAGATAATAAATTAAACTCTATCATAGTTATCTATGATACACATAGAAAAAACATCTCTAGATATACATAGGGTTGGTTACTATAGGCGGTTTCAAATATCCATTGGGGGAGGGGTGCCTTGATTATTACCCACCATGAGTCTGGAGAGATTGCTGTGTTTGCCCCTCAAGTTCTTATATCAGTTTTGATAGCTAGTTGAAGCTATTTACAGAAAGACCCCGGCAGGGTGCCTTTGGAGGTCTGAACCTGAGAAGTGCTAATTGCCAACAGCTGCCCTGTGGGAATGAAGGGGTGGGGTGTGGGGGTTAATGGCCAGATGTTTAGGAGGCGGGAGAGTTATGAGCATAACCTGCTGCTGGAAGGGTCAAGGCTAGGGGTTGCAAAGATTAAACTGAAGGTGTCAGAGCTGGGGAAGGAAACCCAGGGCACCACCATGGACCAAAGTGACCTTTCTTTTATGAGGCTTGTGGTTAAAAACTGTCAACAGAAAGGATGGATAAAAAAAAAAGTAAAAAGTCCTCCAAATTTCTGTGGATTCCCATGAATTACTAAGAGCTTTTTTTGATTTCAGTGATTGCTCTGAGCACAGAAGACTGTCAGGAAGTCAGTTTATTCCTGATTTACCTCCTTTCTGGAGAGTCTTTGGAAAGTTGCTTGTATTTAAGAGATGTCCAGTCTCTGTATTATTTTGTGTAACAAAGTGCTTTGCTGTTCACGTTAGCCATATTTTGTTGTATTGCGCTCTTGATTCTGTTGAAAAGGCTCCAAAGTCTCAGGCTGGCCTCCACCTTGCTATGCAGCTGTGATAACCGAATTCTTTGGGCCTCTGCTTCCTGAGAGCAGGGATGACAGGTGTGCAGCAACCCCTCTTTGGTGCAGTGTTGGGCATCCAACCCAGGACTTCCTGTGTACTAGGCAGGCACTCTGGTACCTGAACCTCATTCCCAGCCCAGCTCTGTTTGGTTTATGAGTGATGACTGCTCAGGCCCCATCCTCGATGATTACGAATTTGTCATGATGCTGCTGAGACCCTCATGTGTCTCCCATGTGAGTCTATCATGCAGCCAAAGTAAATTGAGCTGGTTAAATCAGGTTGTCCCACATCCCTCTACCTGCTTTGTACAGGTAGTCACCCAACTGTTTCTTGGAGGTCCGATTCCATCACTGTGGAAAGAGGTGAGACAGAGGCTGGTTTTCAGTTCTCCTCATGCTCAGTGAGGGTGAGACTTACTGCACTCTGAGAGTTTTGTAGTGTGTGTGTGTGTGTGTGTGTGTGTGTGTGTGTGTGTGTAAATGTATGTGTATGTGTGTGTATATATGTACATATGTGTGTATATGTGTGTGTATAAATGCATGTATATGTATGTATGCATGTATATGTATGTATGCATGTATATGTATGTATGCAGAAACATTGCCTGACATAATAGCAAAGGGGAAAACACATTAGACCTGGCCTTCGTTGTTCTTGGCAGCAGAGTTTACAGTCAAATCAGGATGCTCCTGATGAGCCAGGCTGGTGAGATGGCTCATCTGTTAGAGGTACTGGCTGCCAAGCCTGGTGACCTGAGTTCAGTCCCTTGGACCCACATGGAAGAAGGAGGGACCTGACTCCTGCATATTGTCCTGATCTGTGCCCACTCCCACAAACAAGTGCAAACAAAATCAATACAATGAAATGTTATTTTCAAAGGTAGAGGAGAGATGGCTTCTGGCTAAGACTGAACTCAGGTCACTGGTTTGCTGGCAGGCATCTTTACCCACTGAGCCATCTTGCCAGCCCCTAATGTATTTTTAAAATCTCCCATTTTCTAGCTTTCTTCTCTGAAAGCCTCACTTGGCTCTTTCAGTGTCTATTTGGGTGTTGGCAGTGGCCATATAATGACTGCTCTGACGTCACTCTGTTCACCTGCTCTAACATCTGTTATTGATTTAGTCCCTGTTGATGCGTATCTAAGCTCTTTTCCTGGTCAGTAACTGTTATTTTTTTAATTAGGGCAGATAGTACGACAACTATACTCTTGTTGCCGACACTGTCTCACGAAGGTTGCTCATCTGCGTGGAGGGACACAGGCTGCGGACGTTTACAAGTGTCACAGCCTCTCCCACAGTGGAGGTGACTTCATTTCATAGTGCACCCTGGACGGCTTCTCCAGAACACCTTCTTACTGATCTCTGCCTAGTCTCCATTCTATCGCTTGGATGAATTGAACTTTGTTCCTAAGTCTATTGGTAGGCATGCAAATTCTCGGCACTCTATGCTGCCTTTCAAAGTGTGTGTTGGGTGGTCTTCCGGGATGTGTATAAGCACACCCAAGGGATGAATCTCCTGCAGTAGAAGCTGAGCATGGGAGTTCTTCACTGCACATCCTGCATCCTCACCTGTGGAACTTCAATAAACACTGTGAGTGTCGGGGAAGGATGCGTAGAGAATATTCTCAAAAGAGTTTGGTTATGGAACACACATTACTTCAAAATGACAGGTCATTGTTTCCCTTCTTTCCAATGTCATCCCTTTCATATTTAAACATGAAACAAAAATAAAAAAAATCCTGCTGTAGTTGAAAATTAACACCCACACACACACACACACACACCCACACAGACACACACACCCACACAGACACACACCCACACATACACACACACACACACACACACACACACACACACACACACACACACACACACACACACACACATGAATTATACCAACCAGGAACCCAATTAAGGCTTTCGGCTTCTCTGTTCGATCATGGAGGCACTAGGAACCTTGCCAGTTTCCCTCTGAGGTGAAGAGACTCTAAGAAAACTGGGAGGCTGACAACTTTCCAATACTAGAGCATCTGAAATGCAGTGCCCCCTCCCTGCACCCCAGAAACAGAGCTCCGAACTCTGACCTCCAGGTTGCTGTTTGGAATGGCAATGGTAAGCTTGGCTCCAAGTCCTCTCAATCCCAGCTGCTCTTCTTTACATTTTCTGCCTCTCAGATTCCATACATGAACATTGAGGAATAAACAACACATCTCTCGACTAGTCTATAGAAATATCCTTCTGTCGGCTGGTGGTGGTGCAGGCCTTTAATCCCAGCACTTGAGAGGCAGAGCCATGTGGATCTCTGTGAGTTCGAGGCTAGCCTGGGCTACAGAGCGAGTTCCAGGACAGGCTCCAAAGCTATACAGAGAAACCCTGACTCAAAAAAACAAAAACAAAAAACAAACAAACAAAACCAAGAAAAGAAAATATCCTTTCTAATGATTTCATTAATCATATTGTTGAAAAATTCTTTCCTTCTTTTAAAATAGTTGAGCATGGGACAGTTCATGTAAACAGCCTTTCCACCTCGACTCATTCCTGGCAGAAACAGCAAGCCTTCCTCCACAGCAATCACTGTAGCTGTGAGCAGATTTGCCCAGAGGGGCAGTCAGTGGGGAAATTTGGTAATTACAGTCAGCAAACAGCCCTTTGCCAACAGAACATCTTTCTTAAAAACTCAACAAAAATAATTCTAGTGAAAATGCAAAGACATAATCTGTGAAGTGCTGAAGGCCACGTAACCCAATTAGGCAGCCCTCCATGGAGGTGTTGTTCTAAAATATTCCATAAAATTGGCCTACTTATGGCGGTCCGGGGGAAAGGGAGCCTGTTGGTTCTCGAGGTGCAAGTGAAGGTAACCCAATAAATGGTGGAGGAAGTGAGAGTGGGATGCCAGTGAGGTTTCACAGAAGCACAGAAGTGTGACCAGGGTTAATGTTGACTAGCGGCTTGGCACAATGTAAAAACAAAAGTTACTGTATCACTAGAAATGAAACTGAGGGTTTTAAAAAAAAAATGATGAAGGCAGGTTCATTCACACCTGGCTTACCCAGTGAAGGCCATCCAAGACCATGTAGTGAGTTCAAGACTAGCCTGGGCAATTTACTGAGGTTTGGAAAAGGAGGGCTGGAGTTACAGCTCAGTTATAGATTGCTTGCCTAGCATGCACGAACTCCCTAAGGCTCAATCTGCAGAGACACAGACACAGACACACACCCCTATGTTGGCACCAATGTATGTATAATCTCAAGTGTTGTGGACTGTTCATTTAAATACCTCCATCCACGTAACGCTACCTTCTCAATTGTTTGTTCTCTAAATAGATTGTCCACTTTCTACCCTTTTGAATTTTTATACTTGGAAACCATCCAAGCCGTCATTTGAGAGCTGAACAATCTGTCTTTGTACCTTGAGGTTAGGCATTCAGGAGAAGCAGCCGAGCTGCCTGTCAGAACCTACTCACTTCAACGTGTTCCCACTTCCAGGGGAGTTGACATTCCCCTAGCGGAACACAGTAACTTTCATCTCAGACCTATGCTGTAATTAGGGGACTTCTTAATTACAGAGTGTGTGAATTGCCTCATGCAGGGGAGGATGGTAAGGAAATGCTGCTGCTGGTGAGGACAGGGAGCAATCTCGAAGCTGGTTTAAACTCCAGATAGTCTGCAGGCACTTCTGATGATTTCTCAGAAGTGGAGGCCATTCAAAGATAGCCCTTTACATCTTAGTTAAAACAACTTCTTACATGTCTGCTCCTGATGGTCTAATGACAAAGCAGGGTTATTGTGTGTTATTTGATGGGACTCTGAGGGCTCTGCATATCTGATTAAGCCGGATGTGTGTCAGGTGTGTGTGTATGTGTGCGAGCAGGACAGGGAGAGCTTCAACTTTAAGTCAGGGTCTCTTCCTGGCCTGGAGCTTGCTAAGTAGGCTGGGCTGGCTGGCCAAGGAATTCTAGGGACTGTCTTGGCTCTGCCCCTAGCACTGGGACGGATATGCTCCACTGTGTCTGGCGTGGTTTTTTTTTTTTTTAAGAAAGCATGGGTCCTGGGGGTGGAACATAGGTCCACATGCTTGTGCTGCAAGCCCTTTACTGATTGAGTTATCTCTCCAGCTCTTTAAGAGTCTGATGTGGAGGCTGAAGAGATGGCTCAGAGTTTAAGAGCACTGGCTGCTCTTCCAGAGGTCCTGAGTTCAATTCCCAGCAACCACATGGCTCACAACCGTCTATGAGGAGATCTGGTGCCCACTTCTGGTGGGCAGGCATACATGCATGTAGAACACTGTATACATAATAAATAAATAAATCTTTAAAAAAAAAGGAGTCTGATGCCACTTTGAACAACTTTGGGTGTGGATACCATCAGCCTACCTAAGTATACAAGTCTAGTCTTCCTTTCCAAGGCAAAGGAGTAAAGTCAGAATGATCTGTTGCTTGGTAGTGATATCAGGGCCAAGCTGGGCAGTGGCTGCAGAGTCAACCTGCTCAGTGACAATTCTGGCCTGTCAGTCCACTGTTTGCACCAGATCATTGTGCTGGCGCTGTGTATTTGACAGCCAAAGGACAGAGCCAATCATAAGGCTCCGTTTGAGTCATTTTTCCAGATTGTCGCAAGAAGATGGCCAGCTACAAGATGGGACAAAACGGTGGGCTGGGGAGAATAGAGACATTCTACCAAGTCTCGGGATAAGTGCTGGGCTGTGTGCCTCCTCTCCCTCACTGCTCTGGGACATCTGTGGTATAATTCTGGCTGGCCACCATTGTGTGTTGGATCCCTTTGCTAATGTTATCATTTCCTTCTCACTGTAGTGACAACACTTGGCCAAAGCAGCTTAAATCCCAGCATGCTGCCACACACCTCTAATCCTGGCACTAGAGAAACAGGTGTATATCCGTGAGTTTGAAGCCAGCTCAGCCTACAAAGCCAGTTCCAGTCAAGTCGGGGGCTGTGCAGTGAGACCCTGTCTCGAAGATCAAAAACCAAACACACAAACAAAACCCCACATACATTAAAACCAAGCAAGGAAGTTTACTTACAACTTAGGAAAGGAAAAGAAAAAACTGGACTTTGGTCCAGTTTTGGGGGTACTGCCCATCTTGAAGGGTGAGGTGTGGTGGTGAGGTCAGCTTAGGCATGTGAGGCGGTGGTGTAGCAGGAATCTTAAAGAGTCTTCTTAATAAAATCTAACCTGAGGCCAGTTATTGGGGTGAATGCAGGAAGATCAGAGAATCAGAACAAGCCACGGCTACCTCACCTCACCTCACCAGTTCCTCAGCTGGTCTTGTTTTCTCAGTCTGGAAGCTTCTGAGTCCTCATCCAAATGAATCTCAGCTGAACTGTTGCTCCAAAGCCTAAAAGCTTACCCAGCCAAATGCTTAGCTAGCTCTGGTCTTCACGCCTTAAATATCTTTATCTGCCGTCACTCCCTGGGATTAAAGGTGTGTGCTACCACTGCCTATCCTCATGTTTAATATTGTGGCCGTCCTGTTCTCTGTCCCCAGGTAAGTTTATTTCGGGGAACACACAATATTTTGGGGAACACAATACCACCACATGGTGGGTCACCCACAGCCAGGGAGCAGAGAGAGGTGAATGCTGGTGCTCAGCTCCATCTCTCCTTTTTATCCAGCCCAGGACCCCAACCCACATTTAGGGCATGTCTTCCTTCTCTAGTAATGCCTACCTGGAACCACTTCCAAAGACACTCCCAAGGTCTATCCTCTGCTCACTTCTAAATCCAGCAAGCTCACAGCAAAGCTCAATCAACCCAGCAGGGAAAATGTTAAGTCACACTTCCAAATGGGCTTTGGGCTGAGAGGAAAAGTCCTCAGGGGCTTCCCCATGGTACCTGCCTGTTCTGTTTAGCACAAGAGCCTGGGACTAAACAGATTTGGGGCTCCTTCCCTGGTGTTAGGGACAGGTCATAGAAAAACCCAAAGAGGAACCCTTGATTACTGTATAGACCAAGGTCTAGTGTCAAAGGCAGGATCTGTTTCTGTAACTTAACAAGGTTTGTGAGGAGAAATACCCTTCCTCCCCCTGAGTGGATTTCTGGTGATGATCCATGTGATTTAGGGCTCTCTACAGGAAGGGCAGAGTCTTGCTGTAGGAGGACATTCATTAGTAGAATCACTTTGGTGCTTAGGACTTTATGACTTTGAGAGACATAAATCTGCAAAAATGGCCTGATAAAGAGACAACACGCTGAGAGCCAGGATTTGTAACCACGGGTGGGAGACAGAGCAGAGAATCCCCCCTTCATTCCAGACCTGTATACGAACCAGAACCTCAGGGTCACAGTTATCCATTCATAATTTTTCCTCACACATCTCTCTCCCTGCCCCCACCTGCTGCTTTTCTGTCTTGCAATCTCATATCCTAATATCACCCAAACTAATTTTTAGAACCTAGCTGGAAGACTGGTATGTAAGGGATGGGGGCATCCTGATCATGGACAGAATGTTTCTAAGTAGGAGACAATGTCCATTCTTTTGGTGCACCAAGAGATTCACCTCTCAGGAACTAACCCTTTGTTCTGTAAGTCCTCTCTCTGGGAGCATTGGGTTAGGATGCCATTAGGTTTAAGGTGGGGACTCATCAAGCCACATTTCTCTGCAGCCACATACCTCCTGGCAAGCACCCACAGAGAGCATGTGACCGGGGACGCCAGGGAAGAAGTGATTGCATTCTGGGCCAGGGCTGCTTGAGTGCATCCTTCTTTCTCCCTCTAGCCTCATCACTGATGCTGGGGTTCCCGAATGCCAGGTCACGGCTCCTCAAGGGCACCCCTCTGCAGCCCTCCTACCTCACCATTGATTCTGGAATCCCTGATGCTACTTGGAGAGTCAGGCATTCTGGAAGCCCACCAGATTCTCTGACATCAAAAAATCACTTGGGGTGACATCTCTCCCACCCATAAAATGGGCACACCTCATCTAGATGTGCCCTTCCTCAGAGTCAGGGCCTAAGACTCCATCCCCTGAATTTTCACCTCTCCTCCCACAGCCTGGGAATCAGGGAGAGCCTGGCTGCATCCTTGCGGGGATACCTCGCTCCAGCTGAGAGCAGTGAGAAGGACTTCATGGACCTGCACTCTCCTCAGAGCCCCCACCCCTAGGTGCCACTCCCTGTCTTTTGTAGGGTATCCCCAACTCTCCTATTAAACTGTAACCCAAAGGGACAGTCCCCCAGCATTCCCCTTGAGCCCCTCACTGGGGACCTTTCAGACACAGATATTGAGGCATGGAGATGTGGGAGGCTCTGCAGCTTTTGCCTGCTTGAATGAGATTTTTACAGGGGCACTCCCAAGATCCCATGTGTGATTCCACAACACTTTCAGTGTAACCCTGTTTTCTTTTTGTCCCCCACCCCCTCTTCTGCAAAAGTCTCTCCTTTTTGACAAGAACTGTAGAATCACAGAGATCTTCATTTTGTTTTCTGTTGGTGACTCTGCTGTTGCTCTCCAGATGCTCTCGGGAGCCCAAGGACTCTCGGTTCAGATGCAAAAGGTGTTTGCTACTCAGAGCAGGCATCCCTGCATTGACATACACGCCCTTTGGGGAGTGACAGTGGGGTAACCTTCCAGTACTTCCTGTGTGTGATCCAGCAAGGGAGTCCCTCAGATGTCCCTTGAACAGTAGGGAAGCCAGGTTAGTACATTCCTTCTGGCACCTTCCCACCAGGGCTGTGTCCGGGACGGACACAGAACCTTGCGCTGAATGGTTGGTAGAACAACTGTCCTGGGAAGGCCCCACCGATCCTTGTGAAGGGCACCAAAGTGCGGAAGCATGGATACTCATGAAGAAATGTCACCTGAGCACTGCCGGAAGGAACCTGGCAGAAGCTGGCTTACTGGTATCACAGTGCATCCTTTTCAAATGTGAAATACTGTCCATTGTTGTCAAATAGAAGCCTCCTTGCCCGCTCAAATGTATCCACACACAACAAACGGTGGTGTGAAACTTGGCCTGAAGAGCACACTCTGCCCTCACACAGTGTCATTGTGCTTAACGCATCCTCACTTAAAATGCCAATTAAAGCATGATTTATCTCAAATGTTTGTGTGGGAAACAAGGCCATTAAGGGGTTATTTGTCTTCTACTCTGTGGAGCAAGGCCCCACAGGAGCCAACTCCCAACTGCCTCTACTTGGAAAGGAAGCAGGAGGAAGGGAACTGGTGGGCTATTTTAGTCTCTAAATGGCGAGGGTTTATCTAAGATGTGGCCTGCGTACTTTTCTCATTTTGGGGAGCTGGCATCGCCTCACTTTTTACCAAGGAAAAAGAAAAGGTTTTCTCCATGCCTATCTCCATATTGGATACCAAAATTACAGGATTCCTTCCTCCAGTCTGGCCACAGGGAGCACAGGAGGTAACAGTTCCTCCAGGCACCCTGCATCCACTATGGCGATGTCGTTCTTGTCGTTTAACATCTGTTAATTTAGCTCTATGATGGTCTTTATTTTGCATTTTCCATCGTCCATGCAAATTCAGAGCTCCCCTCTCAAAGAGACCAAGAGATGGTTTTGTCCTGGAGCAAATATGAGTGATTATGGCCCAGGAATACACATTTTTGTTCTTCCTGAATACCATGTTCCATTGTAGGAGCAGTTTCATGGAGGTTTTATAGTAGCAGGATGAAGAAAAGCCATAAATCAAAGGGCTTTGCAAATACATTGGTGGAAATATTAAATGGCTGTTACTGCAAAGTGTAGAAACCTGGACTACAGACCCCAGATGCTATCTGATGTGTCCTTAGCCCCTTGATTAGCAGAGAATAGGGTTTTGTTAAGTTAGCATGTTCTAAGGTTTTATCTGTTTATCAGAGTGTTAGGTCAGACACAGGGGTGGGCAAGGAATAGCTATTTAGGAGGCTGAAGACAGCACAAAAGACACTGTAATTAGGCTCTGGACCTGCAAAATTCGAGCCTTTCCACGGTCTTTGAAGTTTTAATCTGTCACTCAGCCTGAGTAAACATGGGTTCTTTCCAGTTCTCTTTTGTACTACCAAATATATCGGAAGACTCTTCCAAAGATTTAATTTCCAAATTTTACGTAACTTAAAAAACAATTGAGCTTATTTTGGTAGCATTTTGCCAGCTTCATATATTCCTCTGAAATACTAGCAAGAATTATTTTTTTCCCTGTTAAAAAATAAAAAATCATGGTCAATATTCTCTCAGTCTCTCTCTCTGTTTTGTCTTTTTCTTTTCTTTCTTTGGGGGGTGGTGTTGGCTGGCCTCAAACTCACAGAGATCCACCCGCCTCTGCCTCTCAAGTGCTGGGAATAAAGGTGTGCGCCACCACTGCCCGGCTGTTTTGTCTTCTGACTTTATCTATCTTTAAAGGAGTCTTGGAGGAAAGAGCGTCAAAAAAAGCCTTGAGAAGACTATGTTGTGATTTTCTTTAAATTGTATGTTCAAGTTGAGATGTCTGGTGTTGGGCCTGGTGAGCTTGCTCAGTGGGTAGGAAACTGAGTCCGATCTTGAAGATGAGTCAGCCCACAGGCTTGTCCTCTGACCTCCACATGTGCACCATGGGAAGAGTTTCAGACAGCAATTATTTTGGACCCCTTAAAAGTTGCTACTTTTTACTTTCTTCCATCCTACAGTTATTAGCAGGGAACTCTGAAATGTCACCAAGAAGGGTGACAGGGACCAGACAAGTTGCTTCTCCTCGACAATAGTTAAATCTTCTTGATTTGAGGGTGTGAAGACCTTCCACACTTGTTCATCCTGTCTCCCTGTCTGGGTGGGCATCATTCCAGGAAGAAAGAGACACAGGGAAAATGAGGTCCTTCCCACAACTTGAGATCTTCATCATGAATGGTGGCTGGCATAGTCATGAGCCTGCCTGGCACTCTTGGCACATCAATTGGATGTGAAAACATCAAAAAAGGCAATTCGGTGCTTGTGTGTCATTTTCCTTATTGATCTAATTTACCTTGAAGGGTAATGCATTCTAAACTAATTCCGAGATTCACAACCACTTAAAAATATATGAAAGACACCACTGATTTGAGTATTGTATCATAACCTCGTTGATTGGCTCTTCAGTGACTTGGGGAGGAATTTGATGAGTTTCAAAGGGAGGTCTGATGTAGTTTGTGCAGAGTGGTGGCTGGGATGCATTTGGGGCTTTGAAGCTTGACCTCGTTAGTAATAAAATCAAGAATGTGATTTGATTGGCTGTGCTGTGATCTTCAGCAGCCAATATGTATTTTCAAGGTGGGAATCATTTCTGTCTTGAATGAGATAAGTGAATTTGCCATTTTGCTCCCAGGGTAAGATCACCTTCAGGATACCTGGTAACACACTTGTTTCTGGCTCACTTCCTTTCCTTTCCCTCATTTTGTGGATTTCATCCAAACAGAGAGCCAGATGCTGAGCCCTTCCTACACATGGCAGACTTAAACAGAGCTTCACAGAGCATTTGTTTCCCTGGGTTGTTTTCGATGACAAGAAACCAATCTGGGTTTGCTTCAAGATCAACTCTCCCAACCCAAAAGTGGCAAGATTGTACCACGAACACTTTTTCTTTTCTCCTTCTACTATTTTCCTTTCAATTTTTATTTATTTCTCTTTTTGTTTCTTTTCCTTTTCTATTTATTGTTTTCTGAAAAGGATATGGAGTTTTTGAATTCTTGTTTTTATTGCATTTATTGATTTACTTGTGTGTGTTGGGGTGAGGCACGCCACACTTGCTGTGGTGCATGTGTGGAGCTCAGAAGACAATTAGCAGGAGCCTGTTCTTTCCTTCCACCATGTAGGTTCTGGGGTTTGAACTTGGGTCGTCAGGCTTGGTGGCAAGCACCTTTACCCATCTCACTTGTCCTCTCTTTCTATTTATCTAATTCTACTACAAAACTAAATTCAGAGACGACACAGGGGCATGACAAACATGACTGTGTAGTGGGGGAAAGAAATAGGGGCGTTAGGGACTTGTAAGGATTGGAGTGTTCCGGATTTTAAAAAAAAGTATTTTCTCTCTCCTCCACTTAGGGCCATTGTTTGCAGATAATTAAAGGGAACGTAATTAAATATAGGACTTAGGGCAGACCATCATGGTCACTGCCATATCTCTTTTGTTACATATGCTATTCTTCACGAAAAGGGTGGCATCACTATTCTCATTTTATAGAAAGGGAAGCTATTAGTCCCTGTCACAATGAAAGAAGCAGAAAGAGGCATCCATGCCATTTCCTCCACAGCAAAAGCCTTTGTCCACACGTCCAGCAGGCACCAGGGTGGGGGACTTCCAGGCAGGTTCTGGTCCGTTAGTCAGGTACCAAGCAGGGAGCCTGCCTCTCTCTGAAGCTCCAGCTTGGCCCAGGTGGTGGGTTTGGCCCATGATGTCCTCTCCTACCCCTTCAGTACCTGGCAAAGGACGCAGTAAATGTGTGCTGCCTGAAGGAATGAATGAACATCAACTCAGAAGAACAAAACGATCCCAGTTTAATTTGGGTTTAGATGAACATTTCATATTTACTTATGTTTTTATTATTATTGTGTTCTTTTGTGCCAGCTCAGGTCCACTCTAGACCTCAGGCATTTTGAAAGACTAGGTTTAGAGAGCTGAGCGATAGGATTCCTGCAATTTAAGGGATCTCTCTCTCTCTCTTTCTCTTTCTCTCTCTCTTTTAATACCATTAAAACCTGATTCTTTTTCTAGATGGTTGTAAACTTTAGTGAATTTTCCTATTGGGAAAAGATGGAGGAAATGAATGGCCTTCTGCTTAAGTGTCTTTTACCTGGATTTAATTTCATCAATGCACAGCCTTGGTGCAGAGTAATAGGAAAAGCAGCTGCCATAGAGGGGTGCATAGCTCTGGCTTTCCCTTTCTTTTCCTCCCCATCTCTCCCTCCCCCCTCCCTTCTCTCCCCTCTCCCTCCCCTCCCTCTCTCCCTCCCTTCCCTCCCTCCCTGTCTCCCTCCCTCTCTTCCTTCCTCTCTCCCTTCCTTTCTTCCTTCCTCTCTTTGTCCTTATTTAGTTCCAAGTTTTCAGCTCATTTGCATTTACAAAGAGGTGCTACCTTTAAAAACAAAGATTTATTTTATTTTTGCTTATGTGTGTGTATGTGTCTGTCTGAGACTATGTGCATGTGTGTGTGGGTACCTACAGAGGCCAGAAGAGAGCATAAAATCACCTAGAGTTGTAATTACAGGCAGTTGTGAATGGCCCGAACCACTGAGCCATGTCTCCAACCCCAAGGGGCCACATTTTTGTTTGTCCCCTTTGGACATAGTGAATGTATTCTGATTTTTCTGTCTGCTTTCCCACAAGCACTTAAATATGAAACCAGAACCCAAGCACAAGAAAGCCTGCCATCAGGATGAGGCCGCACTGCTGGCCACAGATTCAAATGTCAATGCTGCCGAATGGGAGCCGAAGAGGGACTTTGTGCTGAGCCTGGAGAACCATCCCCTAAACATCCCTAACTGAATCTGAGGCGATCAGAGCTCAGCATACAGATGGCAGTTCCACACAGGCTCATGATGGATTTATCCTGGCTGATTTCTGGAATGATCTATATGCTGCCAGTATACAAATACCATGCAAATGGTATTAATTTAGCTTGTTTTTCAGCATGCCATAGCATCTCTCCTGCTTGGCACATCTCATTGTAAATCTGACATTCTCGGGCCATCTGACAATTCTTTGCCTTGGCTTGCAGTGATGCTGGTTTGAAAAATACATTCATTTGTCTATATGGAGAAGATTTAAAAGCCACAGCATTTGTTTGCTGCTGGGTACTGTCTGGGTACTTAATCATGTGGACATTGGTCAGCCAGAAAATAATCTCTTTCCTACCCATTGGCAACCTTTTTTTGATCTCCAAAAAGTCTAAATAGTAGACAGATTTTTTTTCTTAGGGTCGCCAGCTCACAAAAGATGACAGGAAGACTTACTATCAATTATGACAGCTTCGCTTTAGCTTCTGCTTGTCCCACTGGCTCTTACAACTTAAATTAACCCATTTATATTAATCTGTGTTTTGCCACATGGCTTGTGGCTGTTACCTCTCCTCCTGAACATCCTGCTTGCTCCGTGTCTCCTGGTGTCTCTGCCTTTCTTCTTCCCAGAGTCCTCTCTCTGCCCTGAAATCCTGCCTATACCCCAGCCTAGCTATTGACTGGTCAGCTTTTTATTACATCAATCACAGCAATACATTTTCACACTGTACAAATATCCCACAACACTAAATATTAGAACCTATTAATGAAAATGACTGATGTAATAGACCTCAAAAGTGCTTTGGGCTGCTATTAACACTTTTTAGCAGAACAACTGTAAAATCTAGTCTCACACTTTAGAACTATTTATAGTGCCAGAAAGGGATTAGTGGACCGAAGTCAGATGTCACCAGTTTAATTAAATCCCATTGGCACAACAAAAGCACAGCTAGTGTCTTCTACATTGAGAAGGAGCCTAGGTACAGCAGAGTTGTGTTGTAAATGATCTGTTGGGACTGGTCTCCACACCTTTGCATTTTCATTGGTTGTGTCCCAGTTCATTGCAAAGAGAAGTGTCCTTGCTGAGGGGTGAGGACTATACTTATCTGTGAATGTAAGGACAAATATGTATCTAGAAATCATGAACTGAACAAGCCAAGCACAACAACAATACACACGCTAAACTGAGTGGGGATTAGGTCAGAAGGCCTCAATCTTACACAAAAAACTACAGGCAATCAAGAAATGCTGGGGGTAGGAGAAAGGAGCACACCAGCTGGTTATCCAGTACCAAATGGTCAGCCCCGAAAACATGCATATAACTTTATATGGACCAAGCAGATTATACTTAGAAATACAAGTATATACTTAGAAGTACATGCATACAGTAACAATTAATTAAAAATAGTCTTGATTTTGCAAGAGAGCAAGGAGGGGAGGGGCATGTGGGAGGCTTTGGATGGGGGAGAGGGAAGGTGGGAATGATGTAATCTCAAAAAAAAGGAAATAACATTTTAACAAAAGGATCTTGATAACAACAGACATCAGAGCTGCTGTAGTTCCTCTTCCTCATGTGTGAAAATCTTTTGTGCATGCATGTATATGGTGTGTGTGTGTGCTTATATGTAAGTGTAGGTGTGCATGGACCACAGTGCATATGTGAAAGTCAGAGGACAATGCTGAGTGTTGGTCCTCCACTTACACCTCATTTGAGACAGGGTCTCTAGTTTTCACCTCTGCGTATGCCAGGCTAGCTCTAGCCAGTGAGCTTCAAGGGATTGTCCTGTCTCCAGCCACCATCTCCCCACAGGGGTGTTCCGGGATTGCAGATGTGTTCTAACAACTTGCTAGCCCATCTTACAGGATGAGACTGAAGCCTAGACGATAATGGGTCTACAATGTGGAAGATCAGAAGTCAAGGCAGGAGGACTTCAGGAAGCTGATGAATCACCAAATCAGGTACCAAAGACAAAAATGGCTGCCTGGAAGCTGAGCCTGATATCACATCAGACCCACCCAACTGTGGTCTGAGACCTCCACACAATTAGATTCGTATTTCCCACTGCAGTGTTAGACTCCAGACAGCCTCCCAGGCTGCACCTGCTGCTCCCCTTCCCTGTCACAGCGATGAACAAGACCCCCACCAAGAATAGCATGTCTGAATCTCTAGCAAACAGACTTCCAGGTATCTGGATTTCCATCTTGGACAGGTTGAAATGCTCCTGGTGTCCACACACCCTGTTTCCAACCTCCTCCCCTGTTCCTAGAGGGGGACCAGAGAGCCTGACTTGTGCTTTGAAACACTCTCTTCTTCAAAGAGCTAGAAGGAGGGACCCAGACTCCTCTTCAGAAACCCCACCATGCTATTTGTCCCTGGTGCTGGAGCCTGATCTCTCCTCAGATGCCCCATGACACTGTTGCCTGCCACTCTGTCCGTGGCAAAAGTAGCTCTTCTAATGAACTTATTACCCTAACAACCCATCTCCATGTGCCTCTTGAGCCCTCATCTGAGACCTTTCCTACAGTCGACTCAATCCATTCAGCAAGTTCTGACCCAAGCTGGGCAGTTGGGTCTCTCATCTTTGCTAAAGCTATTGAGCATTCAGGAAATAATTTTTTCTGTCTGTCATCAAGATCATTAAAAAAAATCCCAAGTGAGTAAATAAAATTTATCTTCAACTCTTCTGACCTTTGATATTTGGAATTATTTTATCTTTAACTTTGATATCTTCATCTACACAGCTGAAATTTCAGTTTGCAATCAATTGACCACCTTTTCTTACACACACACACACACACACACACACACACACACACACACACAGTAATCTATTTTGTCTCCAACTTTTTCATTTGCTAAAATTAAACTATAAATGCCAGAATCCAGCCTGTGTTGGTATGAGTAGCAGGTTGTGTGGTAGTTGCTTTTTACGAAGGCACCAAGATAGCTTTAATTCTCTTTCTCACTGAATATATCTAACAAGAAGAATTTGGGTTACTATTAAGTTCTGAAGTTCTGCCTAAAATATGTCGCCTGTAGCAGATGGTGGTGGTTGTCTCTCTATAAAGAGAAATAAGATGCTATTGATGGAGGGACACTTTCAATGTCAAACAATAGGCTTGAGCTTCCCAGCAGCTCACATGGACTTTCTTCCAGTTTTGAGTGATGGGATCTTACTACAAATAAGCTTGGACATTTGTTCTGAGGTGGCTCTAGGTGGCGTGCAGCTGGACTGCAGGAGCGACTGGGTTCAGAGACTCATGCCATGAACATGATTGTAGTCTTTGCCCCACTTTTCTGTGGCATTCTGGTCTATCAACTTGAAGTTTTCTTGACCTCCCTTCTTTTAGAAATCCCTGGCTTCACTACCTAGGCTCTGGGAGGTCCCCAAAGCCCGGCAGCTTCATTTCTGGAATGTTTTGGTCCAGACGACTTTAGGAGCCCATCCCAGGCCCATGGACCCCAGGATAGGCTTCTGTGACATCATTGTCCTGGGCCCAGTCATGTGGATAGCTCAAAGTAGAAATGGCCAAGAAAAGGGGAGGAACAGCTTGCAGAAGGCCAGGGTTGAGGTATGACACTAGCAGATAAGACAGTTTTGTGGATATGGAAA